>NC_083749.1:4558148-4858918 GCF_033458585.1 Syngnathus typhle
CTATGTAAAAAAACATTGATGTAGAGTGCTATTTTTTTTTTATTTTGAAATTTTTGGTCAATGGCTAGAACAGATTAACGGCATTTCAATTCTTCCCGAATATTTTGACTTACAAGCACGACGGTCATGATTGAAATGCAAGTTGCAAATCAAAGCATCACTACTGTTTGTTTTTTTTTTGGACAAGAAAATGTTTTCCACGTTAATTTGACTGAGAAATAAAATGAGATTGAACGTGACTTGAAAATCCATTCAGAGCTGGGGTCTGTCTCAATTGTACACCCTGGATTGGTCGCCAGTCAATCACTCACATTCACACCAAAGAAGAATTTTTGCAGGTTTCAAATGACTAAATTCCCACCACACGCATTGACGTACATAACACCGCTTAACCTTCCTGATCCCTCGCTAACTACGTCGCTAGCGCCTCGTAAAACCCAAAGGCCGACCATAACGGCCAATTTCTTTTAACGCATCTTTCTTTCATCACCATTGCCATATGAGCTCAATTTTTGAAGGTATTGGCAGCCAAAGGGACGTTTTGCGCGGACGGGGGAATGCATCCTTTAAAGCGTGTAGCTGTCAGGCCGACTTAGCCACCAGCGTCTCAGACGTAGCCCAGGGGGAAGTGTGCTTTCTGGGCCAGTGGAGCCCGTTGATGTTTCGGGCTCCTATGTTACCATGTAGGCATCCCGACAGCATTGTCGTGCGTCGCTGTAAAGTGACTGAATACATTTCAACACGCCAATCCGGCCGGGAGAGGCAGCTGTGATTTAAAATTTGATGGAGCCCAGAGCAACAGATTGGCTCCTGCCGTTCTCGGGGTGTGTCCATGTGTGTGTGTGAGAGAGAGTGAGAGGGGTTACAGTGGCTTTGCTGTGTTGATCATTTTGTGGTTCTTTAACTCCCATGTTGTAAAAGGCACACAAAGCCTTTAGATCTTTGCTGCTGGAAATTCAAAACTTTAAGCCCCAGTGGCAATTCAATGCAGCTCAGTAAAATACAAATATTATCTTGTGCTATTTTTTCCCCCCCTCATCTATTTATTTAGATGGCTGCAAACACCATGAGGGATCAAAACGTATGCAAGGGATTGGAGGAAAAAAAAAGTCGGAGTAAACGGATTTCATTTTTGCTTTAAGCGGCGGTTCTCAAAACACAGAGCACCACCTCAAAAATAATAACTATCATTAAAATGCAAAAAGTGTTCATGTACAAAACACTTCTGGATGTACTCAAATACTTCCTGAACATTATCTAAATGCTCCTAGATGTACTCAAACAACCCTGAAAAATATTTTTAAATCTACAGAAATACAAACATTTAAAATACTTTAAATATGACACCAGTACTGTATCATGGCAACGGATAGTGTGACTTTATAGATTTGATTTCTCTAGCACATCACGTTTTCAAAACAGATGTGGTCCAACAAAAATAAAAGCATTCACAAAATCAGCGTCAAAAATATATTTTGGGACAGGACACAAAATGTATCTGATGTGGCCCAGTGATAATCTGGAAGTTGTGTTTCCACCATGTGACCCAACCCTGGCTTCCCACTTGTGTTGAAAGCGTCATTTACACTGTGTTTAGTGGTTGTGGTTACTTTCTCTAAACGCATCCTTGGAAGTGTGACATCACTCGCCTTTGGTGCGCCGACATTATGGAAAAAGTCGGAATCGTGCAACATGAAACGAACTGGGACAGCGGCGAGATGCTCGCCGCGGGTTCGAGCGTGCTCGTTGCCGAACAGGTGTCGGGCATCATATATGCCAGACAGATTAAAACAAGTTTGCGAGGGATTATCAGCAAAAAGGGAGATTTGCAGATTACACACATCGAACGGGAAATTCACACTTTAATCCTACCGAGGGGGATGTAATGACTATCTTGCAAGAATTTTTTATATTCTGAGTGGACCAACTACAGTTACATAGAAAATCCATTTATTTATTGGGGCTACTTGGAAAATCCTTGGTATTTAAAACACAATTGTTATGTTACATGTTGCTGAAAAAAAAAATGGAGTCATGAACAAAGTCCAATTCAATCTGTGACCGCACTAGTAATTTCAAACGATGGTACTTGGAATCATCGTCGCGCGATGCCCCTACTCATCATAGCTGGCAAATTGCATCAATACACACTTGATCTGTAATTTTCCATTTAACTAATCGGCCTTGTCTATTTATGAACGCGATGCCTTTATTGAGGGCACGCCGTCCACAAAGGTCAATATCAACATATTACTGAGCTGCGAGCCAGCCGCAGAAAGTCACAATGAGACGGAATCGGCGAGTCAGCAGCACCTGCTACTGTTTGCGTGGGACCCAACACACACGGACAGGCACAAATGCAGATGAATAAATACACAAGGACACTAGCACGTACACACTGGTGCCGCCCCCCCCCGGCTTAATCTAATCAAGTGCGATGGCTAGCTCGATTAATAAAGCCAGCTATTGACTTCTAATTGGCGCCGCTCTGCTCTGCTAATTTCCTGGGACGAAGTTACACTAATGCAGTTTGCCTGATGGACTACTTATAGTTTGCTCCCAAGAGAGCCGGCCGGGGCCTTTGAGACGGATAGATGGCAAGGTTGAAGAGGAGGTGGGAGGGGAGGAAGGAGGATGTTAAAGTTTGATAAAGATCACAGGCTGTTGTTTCAGTACAGAGCATTTTCTAATCAGTGGCCCGTTGGAAATGTCATCCAGGCCGGTGTAGCTTTACCGCGCCGTGACACAGGAAAAGGGGAAGGGAGAGGGGTGGGGGGGGGTGAGAGGACAGAGAGTGGCGGAGGGACAGCTCGAGCTGCCGCCTTTCACCAGTGCAGTGTAATACTAGCCACCTGTGCACACACTAATGAATTCCCCGCAAACCACTCGGAGCTCCAAGTGCGTACATACTCGGGGGCCCGGCACACTTTTGCGGGCCCTGATCGCATTAGTTCTGGTGAGCTGACCGCAAATATCTGACCACATATATAAAACAGATTAAGAAGTAAAAAAAACAAAAACAAAAAAAACATGGCTGAGATATTTTTTTTTATGACCTAAACTGAAACACAGACGTGACTGGTGATTTTTTTTTTAACCACGTAACACACACATTCTATGCTGCCATATTTCATCCGTCAAAACAAACATTCATCTGTAAAACCTTCAAGGTGCAAAATCCTGTTCACCTTTGGCACACCACACCAACCATTTAACAAAAAAGTTTTCCTATCTAAGTCATATCAATCAACGCTTTATTAACAGTTCTTAAAGTTGTTTTGAATTAAAGTGCGGAAAGAAATTCAAGTCCAGAACTGCCATCACTTGCTTCCTCCTTTGCAGTAAGTAATCCCCACCAATCCTCAATCAACACACACACAATCATAATTCTGTTTTCTCATGAGGGATATCTCGATCAAGACACGCCAACAGATTATCTTGTGAATTTAGCACTATCTGCGTCTCATTCCGCTCTTAATCTTCCATATTTGCAATCTCAGTCTTGTCCGTAATTCTTCTGGTGGCGCGCTAACAATCCCACAGCGACACATCCTGTAATCCCGGGTTGACACGGATTCTGGAGGTCGAGGCACCTGTTCCGCCACAACGTTGGCTTTGCCTTGGACTACTTTGCAGATTAGCATGTGAGACGTAAACAAATTATGTTGACAGCATTTCTACCGTCCGATTCTGGCGAGAATTCGATTGCATGACTGCTCCAAAATATTTCTCAGCAGACTAGCGAAAGTCCACAAATCAGTCATTCCGTCATTAAAATCTTTCTTATTGCTTCTTTTGACCTGGATTGGTGCAAGTTTTCTTGATCCAGTGTTAAGATCACGTATTAGGGAAGGGATTGGCGTGTTTTAATGCCCCCAGATTACCAGTAATCTCCTCAGATTATTAAAGAAAGGGAGTATCCAGGCGTTGAGCCAATTCAGAGTCCCTATCTTGACATCTACCCAAATTAAAATAACGATGCACGGAATTCGAAATAAGTGTCGCGCTTAGCACGTTCTCGTGGCCGTTTCCTGTTTTCTGCTCCAATTCGGACATGCAAATAGAATTTGATGAGAGCTTTTAAGCACACCCACTATTAGCAGACATTGTTATATTGAATATTAAGCATGGGAAATGGTAAATCCAATTAAGCTTTGAATATCAAATTTGATTTGTCCAGATTTTATTCCAATTATACAAGCAGATTTTGTTCTCCATAAAAGCTATTTTAAAGTGGATCAACGGTGGAAGGATATTGAGATTTATTAAAATAAACTGAAACATGTTAAAGTCCATGTGTATTTTGGGGGGAGGGGGGGGGGATCCTCGTCAATCCCTTTGAAAGTGTTTTATTCTGATTGAGCTCACATGACGGCTTGATTGAATCTCTGAAAAAGACACAACGGTAGTCAAAAAAGATAAATCAATTTCTCAGCTTCCCGTCTCTGCAAGCTCAGTCCAATTTGAGAAAACACATGACAGCGAGGCCGAGAAAAGATCCCGCTTGCTTGGTGTTGCTCGCACTAACACACGGACAACCTTGTGGAGCGAGATCACACACACGCACACATAGGTCAACAGAGGCTGGCTCTCCTTGAACGTGGTTCCAAGCACACACTCATTCAATTAGCCGGGACCGCCAGGGCGACGTCAAAGCGGCCCTGCAAACAATGGACATGGGGGGATTCATAAACGCGGCAGGGAGGAAATATGAGCTAATGCCACTATTCCAATTAAAGCAACATTTGTTGCCCCGTGACACCTAAATGTGACTCTCGCCAGCTGCTGCTGCCCGCTGCACAATAGAAGGTGTGCGAGGGTTAGGCTGCGTTGTATTGTCGGTCCGGCGATTGTGTGAAAGGTCGAGGCCCGCGTCTCAAGCTCTCTCTCGGGGAAAATCGGCTCCTTCATCATGCGGAGTGGGAGGCTTTTTGTTTTCCCTTTGTCAGGGTGATTTCCAACATTCCCTGACCTAGAAAGATAAATCATCTCGAGCAAACTTTTATTAAAACGACAGAAAACTAGGTATTAGCCAGGATGTTAGCGCTTCCTTATTTCTAATTCCGTCACGATTAGATACCCGGAGGGATTGAGAAACAAAATTAACAATGTACTATACCAAAAATACTTGGCCGAGAGACGTGTACATGATTAGTGCCTGTGTAAAAAAAACAGCTATAGATATGAACTGGTAGATTCGACATGCTATTTTAAGACGATGCTAGGCTAATCTCCATGATTTCCATTACTGTTGGTGGGACCGTTGCCCCTCCCAACATGGCCGCTACGTATTTCCGTACATTGCTTTGGATGGGAAGATTTCAACTGCCGACATGGCCGCCACATTGAGTCATGTTTTAGCCCTGCTGTGAGTCTCTTTCTGACGATAGCAGCACAACAAGATGTTTGTGGATGGCACCATTAGACATTTCATTCTTTGTCCTGTCACTATACATCACCGCCATAGATAGATAAACAAAGATATGTTTTTTTGAAAATAATTAAGAGTAATTGCTAATACTTGCCTTGGTTGAGAAATATTTGTTCTATTGTTAGCATCCACAATTTAGCGTGCATCTTAAGTAACTGAATACACACACACACGTGCACGGATTCGCTCTCACCCTAAAGCGACATCAGTCCTGCCTTACTTGTGGCGGCTGCGGCCGCCGTCACACAAGACAAGCAAGCGAGACGCCAGTGGCCTCAAGGAAGCTTTGCGTCACTTGCAAGAGCCCGGCCTTGGCGAGAGCGCTCCCTTTTGAGCTCTGAGCGCCTCCACCAGAGCCGACCCAGCCCAAATCCCGAAAGCGGCCGGCCTCACAAACCACCAAAAAGCCCCTGCCTGCATCCATGTCACATTTGAAGTGGTCAGACGCCAACATCAGAGGAAGCCTAAATATAAACGATGAGGTCGTGCAATCAAAGCCTCAAGTGTGTCTTTCATTTTCGCAAACTGCCGACAGCGGAACGTCGGTTCGCAGGGGCCGTGGCGGAATTCTTTGAAACAAAACAATAGGCTTGAAATTCGGCGCAAATTAATCATTTTTATGCCGCGCGCTTGAAAGCGAAGCGAGGCGTTGATGAAATCCAGTGGTCAAGAATAATCTCTCATCCCGAGCAGGCTAACCTGATCCCGTGATGCGGGCACTTCCTGGTGTCTCGCTAATGATTGTTAATGATGTCACCCGATCAGCAGAAGAGGAAGTGCGTGAGGATTCATGTGTGCGCCACAAATATATTCACGGGGTTCAGATACCTCCGCGGATTGACTACGGGGGTCATTTTATGTTGGCGAGGGTGCTATGGGGCCGGCCGGGCGCAGGAAGTGCGGCGGACAATGAACTCCAGTGTCTGTTCATACAAACATGTCCTCATCTTGTGTCTGAGCATGGGACCCTCTCCACCCTCCCCTCGCAGCCTAATCCCCCGGCCCTCAGCCGTACTTATAACCCCCCCATGGCCCCGTCCTTCCAATGAGATAGAGCAAGGGTCAAATGGAAATTACTGTTCAGCCCTTTTCCCCCGCTACTATAAACCTTTTTCAGCTTCTTCAGCACAACAAGAGGCGGGATTATAAACCATCGGGGGTGGGCGGTGGGCAATGGGGGGGTTTCTTTCTCCAAACCTGAAAGGCGGAAAAGGCTTTCTGACAACAAGTAGCTAATTTGAGAAGAGTTTACATGATGGTGGCCTCTACTTTGTCTCCTGGTAAACATTCATCTTCCAATTTTAATGTCACAGGCAGAAATGTGTACTGGCCTGGGTTGTGTATACAATCCCTGTTTAGCCTGTTCCCACGAGAATCTGGCAGTAGGAAACATGGACATTTATGGGTGGCATGAACATTTGGGGGATTTTGAAAATGAGATATTACTTGAGATACGAACGACCCAACCTCTGAAGGTTACTGTCAAATTGTTGTATCTGTAAACATCAACATACCCTTGGCTACATTAATGCTAAGTCAGCTCTCTTATTTCCACGGGAAAAAAATGCCTTGGTACTCCTGTTCTTTGGTAATCAGCAATCCAACATGGATTGATTTGCCAAGTCAAGTCAAGTCAAGTTTATTTGTATAGCCCTAAATCACAAGCAGTCTCAAAGGGCTTCACATAGACAGAAATTGACAATTATTCTCAAAGCATCCCCTGATCTTAAGCTCCCAAAAGGGCAAGGAAAAACTTAAAAACCCCTAGCAGGGGAAAATGAGAAACCTTGAGAAGGGACCACAGATGGAAGGATCCCCCTTTCAGGATCACCAGGTTGAAATGGATGCAGAGAGGGCACAAATGATACAACATGAAAATCAATTAAATAAAAAGTGGATGTCCATGTCATAGCAGAGGGCTGCCGAAGGAGCCCTCAATTGTCCTGGCAGTGTCTTCGAGGAGGTTGAGCTGCAGTTCCCCCATCCTATTTGCCCCAAATAATAGTTTCAAAAAGATGAGCAACAAGCTTTTTGTAAAAAGCAAAGTCGAACAAACTTTGACATGAAAATGTTTTTCTAATTGGCCTTATTTGACCGCTTTTACACATCAGTCAGAACACTTTGGCGCCTACCCCCCCCCCCCCCCCCCAGTGAAGATAGCCGCGCTGTTAGCTTAAAAGCTGCATCCGCCTCACACAAACAATGCTTAATGATTTCCTCGTACAAACGTAAAGATGTGGCCAGACAAAGCATTATAAAAGCCTTGCAGATAGTGCTAATGGAACCGTGGTTGTTAATGGGCCGGCCGCACTCGCAGTGATAAATGATGCTTATCTGGCTTTAAGCAGCAAAGGATTTGTTACACGTCTCCCTCGGTCCATCCTTTGATGCAGCCACCGATAACAGCCCTAATGACGTGTGGCGTGGTTACAGTTAACCATGGTGTCACTTTTTTTTCTTCCCTAAACTCCTCAAATTCGTTAAAAGATAAATAAATCATGTCCACTGGTTGTGTGACGGTGATGGGTCACGATCCTTCTTTGAATGGGAGCCCAGACTGCACCCACTTGTCAACTCTCTGCGACTTGTCCGCAGCTAAATGGCTGTAATTACATGATGTTTGGATCCTAATAAAAGTGGTGGTGGCGGCAGCCGGGGGGAACAGAAGGGGCGCGACCCCTCCACTTCCAAAACATGACCCGGCAATGTGGACGAGACGCCAAGAGTCTCGCTCTGTGACAATGGCGAGGACGCCGGCCTGGCTAACAGGCTCCGACTGATGTCGCTCATTTGTTCTTTTCACCTTTGTGGATCCCATGCGGGCAGTGAACTGGATGAGTGATTAGCATGTCTGCGCTTGTTTCTAAAGACAGCCAATTGCCATATTTGCTAGAATAGAATTGTGATTCCCAATTGAATAATGCATGATGAATAAATTCACTTCATAATGGTCTGTTATTGCTTACAACAATTAATATCTGGATTACAGGCAGAAAGTTTCACAATACTTGAAATCGTCAACTCTACGCCTCCGGTCATTCTCCATGAATCAGAGTAAAAACTCAAATCGTATTTATGTCGTGCCAATCGGCAACAAAAGTTAAAGCCACTTTCCATATGCAGCAGGCCAACAAGAACCACATTAAAGTCAAGCAAAAGAAAAGCGCATTGAATGTGGCCTGCTAACCATTACACAGACAAACAAACAAGTTGGTAAGATCCCCCGTGCGGTGAGTGGACAGCTTGCCAAAGCCCCCCACCATGTAATGTTTCTGTTAATATACACATTGTGCTTTGATATAATCATAAAAAAAAAAAAAACGATTGCAGATCAGTGCAATACTTTGATCCAAAAACTCACTAGGCTTTCAATTATTATGTCATCATATGAATTTTTACAGACTAAAAATAACGTGAACTTATGGGAGCTCGAATCAATCATAATTTTTGACATTTTGATTCAAATATAACATAGCCAGACATGCCTCACCTGTATCAAATCTCTTAGCAAGACACCAGCCTACTTCCTGTTTGGTAGCTTAGCAACCAGAGCCAAATATGGCCACTGTCTTGCTTGCCCATCCTGTATTGTACCGCAGAGAACACCACAAAAACCAAGTGCAGTGCAAAAAGGACTTTACAAGTGTTTTTGGTGGTCATTTCTGAGTGAGAGAGCACTAAATAGCTGTTTGGAGTCGTGCTGAAAAAGTCCACCCCACCTCAGGTTCAAAACGTTGCCCTTCATGTTGTACGTGGAACTTATATAGTGTTTTAATGACAAGATTTAAAAAGCTGTTAGCAGGACATGAACTCTGTTTGCGGTTTCAAAGCAAAGGCCCCATTCTTGTCAGAGCGCACGTTTGCAGAAACCCTCGTCCACCACAGTGCAGTCAAACAAACACAACTAGCGATTTTGTCTTTTTTTTTTTTTTTTTTTTACTTTCACCAACAGTTCAACTTGGGCAGTAGTCTTTGTTTTACTAAGTGATATTCCAGTTCTTCATGTGTTTATGCACATGGGCAGCAAACCCCCTTTTTTTTTCTTTTTTTCTTTTCAAGGCTCCGCTGTCTGAGACAATGTTTAAGTCCATGGCTCATAGGATTCCTGCAAAATGTCAGAATCTAATACAGAGAACAAAGCTCACATCCATCAAAATAACATTTGGAGGGAAACCATATATCCTCATTAACCCGGAACTGGCCCTGGGAATTTAGGCGATCCCCCGGTTAATGCGGTCGTCTTTTGATCCTGGTCATTAACGCACCATTAGGACTATTTTTTATGTACTGTTTCATGCAGCACTCACTACCTTAGACCTTATTACGAGCTACATGATCAATATCCAGATATGCGTGCGGCTGCGGGAGAAGAGAGTGTTTTTTAGTTAAGGCCAAACTTCTCCGTCAAAGCGGTAAAAGACATCTCGAAAATTTGCGCTAAATTAGCCACAGATGTGTATGTTTGTAAAGATAAATTGAATTAAAGGCTAGTCCCTACTTTGTTGCCCAGACGGAGTGTCCTCAGTGGCCTTCTAATCACGTTGTCCGCGATTTAACTGGCTTCAACAGGTAATGCTGTTGAAGGGGGAACTGAGGCAGGCAACAGGAAATGAAACACGGTCGCCTGAAACGTGGATTGTCGGAGTGGTTTGACTCACCCGCCTTCAAGTACCCCCACCCACTTTCTCCTACTTTAGCCCCGTCTGCGCCCGCCGGCTTCAAGAAAACCAATTAAGGCACGCACGAAAGTGTTTTCGATGGAATGTGTTGGATTTGCCCCCCCCCCCCCATTAGTCAACTGGAACTCTTTGTCAAGGAACAACAAAACGCAAAATGATTTGTAAACGTCACAGGCCGTCCGAGCACCCTCTTAATCGAGGTTAAATGATGAGACGCCTCCTAACCTTTTGTGGCCTGTCATGAAAAGTTGGATTTCAGTTGAATGTAGTAAGATTTTATAAAATCCCCTCTAACAATGACAAGTTTGATATTTTTTAGATTATAGCAAAAAAAAACTAAATCAAAACTGGAAGCTAATTTATAATTTCAACGAAAACTAACAGTGGTGCCCCAATTTTTTTAAATTTTTTTTAAAGTTCCGTGCCAACTCCAATCTAAGATACAAATGACATTTGGAGGGGAAAAATATAAATAATAAGAAAAAAATCTTCAGATTGGGAACAGGTCTCAACTATATCTGATAGGCATGTCAGCCAATACAAATGCAGCATACCCGTATAGACCGTCAATGCCAGGTTGAGGTCATCGGAAATCACCAATTGGTAATATATAAACGGATGTACGGACTCTGTACGGACAAGCATCACAAAAAAAAAAAAAAAAACCTCACTCAAAATCTTAACTACAGCATAGAAAATCAAATATGGCCTAAATATGCTACATTAGCGGTGTGTCTGTCATGAAATAAGCAAAATAATGTATAAAAAAAAGTAAAAAAAACGAGGACAGAAGCATTAAATGTGATTTGGTCTCTTGGACTTTTAGTCTAAATTAGTCTACAGAAAGAGATGGGGAAAAAATTGACTGGGCATCAGCTGATTCCGCCAGCAAGTGACTGAGGACGTGCAGTCAGCACTGTGGCGAAACCTTTCACAGCTGCTCATGGCGTCACGCTTATTAGTACCGCAAATTCCATTTTGCATCAACTGACCTATTTAGCTTAACTGTTTTGACCTTTTTGCTTGGTGAGATTCGTGCGCGTGACTACAAAAATAAAGACCGTTCCCAAAAAAAAAAGCAAATCAAACAGCCAAGTATTGCTCAACTGATCTCAAATTTTAGCGATATGTAAAAATCTACAAGTCAAGTTCAGTGATATTCTTGGCCGAGTATCCTCGTCTTAATAGTGTTTTGGTAAAACTACAAAAATCTCTCCCACTCACTCTCTGGCACTCGAGAAACGCCTCATCAACGGGAAGGCCCTTCATAATTCACAATCAGCTCGGCCATTTTTCACCTTTGTCTAAAAATACAATAGAGGAGGTGGTGCGGCCGGGAGGAGGAGGGCGTCTGAAAAAGATTACTCAAGAATTGCCGGAACAACAGGGACGAAGTCGGGCGAGCTAAAAATACGGCGCAGCGTGTGAATAGGTTGTTGGGGCCGCACGAGAGGACGCTGACCAAGCTTTGCTGACTTTCAAGTGGGAGAACAATGCGGCAGACACTTTCAGGGCGTTTGGCTACACACTGTGGCGGCTGGATGGGCCGCGAAGCAGGATGTCGACTGCCGCCCCCGTGGAGAGGGGGCTGTTGTGATTTCGCACAGACGCGCTCATAAGTATCGGGACGCTTGACGATGACAAAGCGGTGGGAAATACGGCTGAGCTCGGAGTTGCTATTGCTCAACACAAAGTATGCAAAGTGACAACCCCAATTTGTATGTCGGAATGTGGGGAGCCGACGAATTACTGTAATACGACATTTAACACTAACTCATCTTAAAACGAATTCTTTTAATAATGGATTCAAAGGTGCGGGACCGAAAGTAAAGGGGAAAAAAAAAATAGAAGGTGCAGATAAAGGACAGAAAACAGGGTTGAGAAAGAGTCCAAACAGAGACGTGCAACGTGAGATGGGCCTGCGACCTCTCATCTCATCGATTCAGACATGGAGGTTCTGGACTTAATTACCCTCAATTCACCCCCGGCCATCACTTTCCCTGTTGATCACCTTTCCCTTCAAGTGTGTCTGTGTGTGTGTGTGTTGGAAGGAAGCGAGCAAAGAAGAAGTGTATGTTTCCAAGGCCGCTGCGTTTGTGGTTTTCTGGAAATTATGGGTTGCCTCATCTGTAATCTGATTTCAATGGCACTGGCTTCAGAAGGCGAGTCAGTCACACCGCACCGCGTGTATGTGTGTGTTGGTGTGTACGTGTTTCCCCTCTGCAGGAGGTTAAACACTTACAAGGCACCACTCAGTCAGTCTGTCGCTTCTTCCCCCCCCCTTCCTCCCCACCCCGTGAGGCATCCTGGGAGCGCTTGATTGGGTGCGTTGCAGAGAGTGGAGTCAATTAGACAACATGGAGTCATGTGAGGCGGCGGGCAGGCAGCAGGAGGAGGAGGAGGAAGAGGGGGGCGAAGTGGATCATGTGATTACAGGCTAGCCGCAACAACAGGTAGCTAACCATCTCTAACGGATGGAAACCCTCTAAGTCCAAATATGGTTCATTTAATATTTTTTAAATGTTATATTATATTATATATTTTGATGTTATTTTATATTATCTTGAAAATAGTCTCATGAATATCAAGTCAAAGTAAATCAACTCTTTCCTATGTTTCGTCCTAAGACCCGAGTCGCTTCATGGGTAATTTTGACCCAAACATGTTTCCGAGTGCCAATCAGCAAGCTGGTGATTAAGTTTGCAGGAGCGGAAGTGAGAAAATAGACACAAGTGGCCAAAAGCTAAACATCCCCGCACACGGGACAATCAAACGAGCCTGATTGCCTCACGGGACCTTCCCTTTTCCCAGGAATTAGGCCCGTCCACTCTCAACACTCGCTCGCACGCACACGCAGACAGCCACGCCGACGCGCCGCCGTGTTGGTGTTTACTGTAATTAGCACTAGTTCATTTGCGGCCCACTGACCCAAGTTGACCCGCAGGAGGATCTGGGTCAACATGGACGGGCCTAGCGCCACGGCCAGGGTGAGGCGGCGCGTCCACTCAGAGTGGAAGGTGGACGTCTGGTGGCTGAGGGGAAAGTCGATAAAGTGTCTATTAAAGAGCGTGTGTGTTTGTCTCTATGTGTGTGGGGGTGTGCGTACGCTGACAGATGACAAAAGCTAGTTTGGCAGATGACAAAAGCCGGCGTGTCTGTTTGTGCGTTTGTGTAGGTGTATCAGCGCGTGTGTGCTACTCACTAATTGTGTGCGCGGGTGCACGTGTGTGTACGTGTGTATGTGTGGGCGCGCACTCCTCATTGTGCTGGACTTCAGAGGCCCAAACGTCTCCTGCTTCCTCTCGGAGGCAGTGGGTTAAAAATAATGTGGTGTGCAGTGAGCGGCAGGGAGCAAGGCGCAGACAGCTAGGAGCCAGAGCCTCACGCTCACCCCCCCCTCCCTCACCCGCCTCCCCTCTCCACCCCACCCAGACCTACTCATACACACAAACACACTCATATACACACACACTAAAGCCGAAGCAGCAGGGCTATATGGATTTTTTTTTTCCCGTTTTATGGACATCTCCCTCAGTGACTTAATATCCCCCATAAACGTTAGCATACACAAACACAAATAGATGGTCATCCATCTGCCGACACTTTGTTTGATGCTTTCCTTTCAGAGCACATGAAAAACACTGTCGCCGATTTTCCACTCTAAAGTCTGATCCCTAAAACTTTAGTTATGCTCAAGTCTCGGTTCGGGTTTACCTTTTTCAATTAAGAACGGAAAGGCCTTTAAACACACGTACACTTGAAGTTGTGTTGGAAATCAGCTGGTTCTAATCCAGTCGTACATTTGCGGGGGGACCGCTGCCAAAACTAGCGAAAAACCACCCTCCTGTCCAAAATAATAATCAAAACTACAAACAGATTGTCAAAAAAGTCAAATGTTATTTCAAACTTAAAGCCTTACCCTTCAAAGTAAATACAGGTTTGATTATCAACACCGAAGTCATTTCCAGTGACAACCCAGGCTAAACTAAACTGCTCCGAGTTAAAAGCGCTTGCTATCGGAGACCATTCAGTGAGCCAGCGTACTTAATCAAGTGTCCGCAAGGTCATCCTCGTTGCCCCCCTGCGACACGTCAGCTAAATCGAGCGACGGACAGAACGCAAGATGGCACTGAGGCATCGAAGGTATCGACGCCAGCCTTTGACCCGCACATGACACGTGCCGGTCGAGCAGGAAGAGAGCGCGGCTGACTCACAGGTAACAAGCCTATCGCGTATTCCACAAACACACACGCATACACACATCCTTTTTCTCCACCCCACCCTCCATTGCGTGAGGAAGCCAGGGCGGCTGCAGTCTTTCTCCGCCCCGAGATAAGACTGTCTCCAAGCGGCCTCACACACCTCCTGTCATCTGTCTGCTCTCCTTATCAGCCGGCCACTGCCGCATGCTGGTGTTGATGCTCTAATTAAACCCACGTTGTCATATCTGCGCCGCGCCGCCGCCACTCGCGATCCGGGATGCTCGGCGAGCTCCTTTGTTGCATTGTTCGCCGATTTTGTTTTGCACTCCGAGGGAACTTTGTGTGCGAGCGACAGTGTGTGCTGCACGGGGGATGGCTAACTGCACTGTCCATTGTATGAGTGCAGACAATGTGCGCCGATGGGAAAACTGATTTTAATGCACACTTGGAGATAAGGATTATTTTGTCATCATGCTGGAAGATGACTTGTATGGTGGGCTACAGTGCCAAAGTTTAACGGGCCGGATGAGCTTTTCAATGACAAAGTTAAGAAAGTTTTTGTCAACACTAAGACACATAAAGGGTTCTATTGAATTTAAATATGAATTCAGTATTTTTTTCTATACAAGTACATTAGTGTCTTTGGATATATACTATACACAGTATTCATATTTAAATAGCATATTAAGAATTAAGCACCTAACTACTCATTAGGTGGCCGAAATTGAAACCGATTTTCACAGACGATAAAGAATATATGCCTATGGGTATTGTTGTGTTGTTTGTCTACATGTGCTGCTCCTCTCTTTGTGTTCATAATTATGACACAGATGCTACTTGTTACCAGTCGTTTAGCATGATTTGTTAGCATTAACTTAAGCAGACTTTCCTAAAGCAATGATACAAAGACTTTAAGGTTGGTTCTTTGTTTTCTGATTGTATTCTTATTAAGAGATTGAGAGGTCAATACAACAAGGATAGTTTCTTGTCTTTAAGTTTTAACATAAGGTCAAGCTGGACCATGCTAAGCCCCTAAATGTTATTTTAAGTCAAGACCCACTACTACGGCAACGGCACACTGGAGCAGCTGACAAAACGATAACTTTGTCTGATATTTGCTGTTTGCATTTTCGAGCAATTTTCCGGCTTGTATTAATCTCCCGGAGGCACACATATATTGCGGGTCAGACGCCCGCTTTGACAGCTCGGCTAAATAGTCGCGATGCTTGGGGAGTCCGCACCACTCAACATTTTTTCCTTGGCCTCTTATCTGATTAAAGTGTTTACAAAGTGGGAGTGCTGTAAAAACAGGTCCCTCAGATGATTTTATTATATTCCTCTTACTCGGAACAAACCCGACCTTGTGTCTTGTTATTCCAAGCACTGTTTTCACACCTTTCCGTGGCCTTATCATCGCCTTTTGACCCGCAGTCATTCAACAGTCCAATCAGCGGAGAGCGAGTATAAATACATCAATGCTTTTCTGGCGCAATGACTCCGATCTTAACAAACAAGTTACGTGGGTGCCGGCCGGCAGCTTGTTTTGTCTCCGTAACTCTGGCGCGGTACGTGTGTGTGTGATAAGAGGAGACTGAGCTCGTTCCAAACAGATACTCGGGCAAAAGAGTTACACCGGCAAAAGAGAAAAGCCGTAGCCATAAATGTTTATAGCTCGCCGTTAAACTTTGCTTTAGATGTTGAATGTGTCAGTTACTGATAGCGGAGCCTGTCAGCTGATTTACTGTCATGCCTGAAATTGCCTTAGTGACGCCTGGAGAGGATGACTAACCAACTCAGGTAGGGTCAACAAGCGTAGACAGTCTGATAAGGGAAGCGAGGCGGAGACACCGAGGTAGATTGAGATAGAGAGCGGCAGAGTGAAACTGACAGAGAGAAAGAGAGAGAAGGAGAGCCCTTGGGATGGACAAGAAGAATGAGGGTCACTCCACGTAAACATGGCAGACATCTCTTGATCTACCCCGAAGACATGAGACCAGACGCAAACTACTCTATCTGATTGATTCTCTTGTTGGTCCGAGGATTGCTATCAGCGACGCACACTTTCACGTGTATTCGATGTTAGCTTGCTCGTTAAAGTGGATGGAAAAATTGGCTTCGAACAGGAAGCGCGACTAACCTTTTGCTTTTTGGGCCTTTGAAAAGCGCAACAATAAAGATATGAATTGCAGGCGGAATATTTGACTGTTTTATGATTTTTTTTTACATTTGTAATTTAAAAAAAAAAATTGACAACAGAGGAAAAGAATGGCAAAAATTGGCCAATTTATGGCAGTCTTAATGTGTGAAATAAGAAATATTTTGCAATTTCCTTTAAATGAGCCATTTTTAAAAGAGCCAACCAATTTACTTGAGGAGTATAAAGGGTTTTTTTTCGTAATGAGGAGTCTAAACCACAGTTATCTGTTTTCAAATGTAAACTCAAGTGTTGATATCGGAAAAACCAGATCAAGCAAAGTAACAAAGTACTTGAAGTTGTACTTCTGACCACTGCTACTGTCAAAATGGAATCCCAACAGAACCGTCCAAAATCAAAACCGTTCGTGCTAGCAACTCCTCCAGTAAGGTTTCTCCATCATTAGCGCCCTCTTAGCGTCTTTGTCCCAAGTGGGACATCAGGCATCAACACCCATCCGTCTCAATCAGCCTCCATTTTCATTCAATATTCAAAAACAGCGGCTCCGAGTCGAGCCATAAAACACGCACGCGAGCACGCGAGCACACACCCAGCCGGCCCGCCGGCGCGTCTCGCAGCCACCCATCCTGCCGTAATGCCATTTAGAGTAATAGCACTGCTAGCAAATAACAGTTAACCGCGTTAACGTCTGACTCTGGCGCGCCGTGCCCCGTGCGAGCATCTGTCATCTTTATCAATGAGCAGGGGGTTTGACGTGAATCTAATTTGGCCCCTCCAAACATCTCACCCCCCAACCTCCGCCCCCGCCTCACCCCCTTGTGTCATCTGCCTTCATGCGTCGCTAACAATGATGTCACAGGTGCTTGTCCTGGATTAGGACATGGCGTCATGGCCCACTTTTTAAAGAAGCGATTTGGATTTTGGAGGGTGGGTGTTGAACGAGTGTTTAGTTTTGAGGGTGGAGGACCCCCCCACCACCACCACACACACACCCTCCACCTTTCCACCCTCTGACACTAACCTCCTGACCTGCTTGACCCGTGTGGCCGCTTGGACAAAGGGAGCCTTTCCCTTTTAATTCTGCCCAGGGAGCTTTATATGGGACCTGACCCGGCGCTCCTCTTAACCTTTTGGACCTCCGGCCTGATGTCCGTGATTTAGGGCAAATTTCATTACATGCATTCTCCGGATGAGACTCTCGAGCTGAGGGGATGTGGCAGCGCAACAACTCAGCCTGATTAAAATGTCAGGTAGGGCAGACGAGACGTGACGCTAAGCCTCACATGAAAGAGGCGCGAGGGTGTGATCCCGGATCTACGGACGCCATCGTAATAACTAAACTGTACATAATAAGCCGCCGACACAAAGCCGGCCGGCGGTGTAACCGCAGAGCATCCATTGCATGAAATTGGCGGAAGGTACGGGAGATTCGATTGCATGCGCCATTCACCTCGCGAGAAACGTGAGCTCTGGCCCATTCACCCGCTATGAGTGACAGTCGCCGCGGTGTCAGTAAACAACCCCCCCGCCGCCGCCCAGCCGGGGAACTTGTGAAACGGCGAGCGGGCGGGCGGGAAGACAACGCCGACACCGAAGGGGACGCAAAGATGAGTGAGGAGCACTAGAAAGGCAAGACCCTTGAGATGACCTGCCATCCAAGGCGCCTGGGCCTGTGTGCCGTCTACCTGTCTCTCTCTTCCCGACTGCCATGTTCTTGTCAGTGTTGACACCCTGTCAGCCCCACCGAGAGCAGGCGGGCCGTTTAGCGGGCAGGCTGAATGGGGGGCTGATTGGGCTGGGCTGGGCCGGGCCGGGCCGGGATGGAGCCAGCCTCGCAGACGTAGACAATAGCGGGGCCCGAGGCCGGGGCCTGAAACCCGAAGCCCCGGCCTGGTATTTTAAGAGGCCTGAGTGGCTCTGGAGCCACTTGTCAATCAATAGGTGCACACAATCGGACGAAAACAAGACCTGGAATGGCGGAAAAAATTGAGACGATGACAGGGGGAATGAACATATTGAAAGATATTCCCTTTTTCTGCACATTCTTGCTGAAGGAGTCTCAAGATGTGGAAAGGTAACGTGGTGGGGGTTAGGGTTGGGGGGGAAATAGTGGTACAAAGAAAAAAGTTTGTCTTTTTACAAGAAAAAAAGCAAATGGAATATTGTTTTCTTATTCAATGAAAATAAAGAATTGGGCGGTACCTCATAAAAATTGTAATGTTAAAAAAAATTGGTTATTCATTTATTTATTTATTTATTTATTTATTTATTTATTTATTTATTTATTTATTTATTTATTTATTGGTAGATAGTAGACTGGATTTTCACTGATGAAATGTCAATATTTCATTCACTGACTGAAAAGATTGTTCCAACATTCCCACCTTTTTGAGGGGTGCCTTTTTTAGTGAAGTGGGGATACGCTTTTGTACAATATTACGCACACTCTACATTTTTGGGCTTTCTTCGACATCTCGTTTTTTAAGAAATGGTGAAGCAGCTATGTGTCTCTGTGCGGCATTTCGCTAGCACACCATCCACAAACGGTGTGTGTAATTGTATGTGCGTGTGTGCGTGCACACAGATAGCAAAGGCAGCACAATCGCGCTTCCTCCGCCTTTCACAAACACTCGCATCACTTGCCTTGTCTCTCTTTCTCTCTTCCTTGGTGACACCTCGTGCACTTCTGAAGGGGGCAACAAACAAGTTGATGACGTAGCTTTGGGAGCTGCTGAACGGCACACCGTAATAAGCCGTTAAAGGACACAGCAGGGCTGGGGGGGGAAAAAAAACACACACATTAGTTTGCGTTAAAACTTGACTTCCGTTTGTCTTTAAAAAAATATAGATATAAGTCTTAAATTACATTGAGAGAACAGAGACGGCAAATGTGGCCGTCTCCTGCGGTTATTAGTAAATATAATAACGCAAATGAGACACACGCAGGCTGGGCCTCAATTGAGTTGACTGAAGTTCGTTAAGCCATTACTCCCTGAATCTCATTTCAAGTCTGGGCTGCTCTTTACATTTGTAAAAGTAGCATAACAGCGTGGAGTGTTTTCAAACAGCTCATTTTAAATGTATTTTTCGGGTTTGTGGTACAAAGCAGGTACGTTCATTTATTTTTTTCTTCAATTTTCCAAAGTGCTGCCTTTGCTATTTAAAAATAGCATTATACTACATTGCAATGATGAACTACATTTGAAGGTATTAATAATATCAATAATTATAAATAATAATAAATTTGCAATGTCTCAGCATCATACTAATTAAAACATCAAGTCAGCTCCTGTCTAAAGTGACTCGCTTCAGCAACGCTGCCGACTCAACTTACAAGCTTGTATTTCTTCATAAAGTGGCCGGGGTGTTTATTTATTCAACTACGGAGAGGTAGGGATACGCCATTTTTATTGGGAAGTCATATAGAGTCATACAGATGCAAACAAAGAAGAGTTTCACAAATAAGTGACTAAATAAGTAGTAGTCCTAAAAATACTTATATACCTGTGAGTTTTGTTATATTGTCTGAAACTCTGCCATAGAAATGCTATGTGTTAGCCACTTGATGGTGTTTTCCATGATGTGTACAAATAACCCCCGAAAGGTCACTTTTGTGCAAACCACACCAGAAACCGAACCTCATTCAACTAATAAAAGGTGCAGAAAAGTGAACCAAATCAAAGTTGATGGCCGAGGATGTTTATGACCTCCCTGGGTGCATGAACTCCTCAAGCTCAAGCAAAGATGCCAGCTATCAGGAGATTAGTCAAAATATCCTGTCAAGGTCCAATCGAGTCGGGTGGCTGAGATTACGCACACACACGCGTGCACACACACACACACACACACACACACACACACACGCGTGACTCCTGACTGGAGTGTTGCATGTCTCCCTTGTCAGCCAGATGCAGATTAGAAGTGACCGGCGGTACCATCAGAGAGCGGCGCCTGCCTCGTGTTTTCCGGTGAAGCATGCGTCCAGACACATCTGCAAGCAGTTGACTGGGCCTTTTCCTGCCGCTCTGTTCCTGAGAGGTCTGGAAGGGCGACGCTCCGATGCTGACCTTATTGTGCCCCGCCTGTCACTTAACCTTCGTGTTCCATGTCAGCTCCCCTGCCGCCGACGTTCAAGCCGCGCAGACTCTGATGCAGAACACAACACGACACCAGCGCCGTTTAAAGTGGCCGACCTCGAACGTGGCGAAGAGGCGGCCAACGAGTAATTGAAAGGCGTGTGAACTAATTCCAGCTTGCCTCGTGGTTTCTATAGAGAAGTGGCAGCTGCTGTCTTGAAAAGCGGCGGTCACCGACAAATGGGCCGTACAGAGATGGAACAAAAAATAAGAGACAGAAGAAGAGCCGACGACTTCCAGGAAAAAGAGAGCTACATTTAGGAGTCGGTAGTAGCAGTTAAAAGACAATTTTACCGCCCGCGCGGCGTAATATGTGGCAAAAGCCTCCAAAGTTAGCCTCCAAAGTTAATCCGGGCATATCCTACCGAAAATTCAAGTGGAGTTCATAACAGCTGGACTCCTTTCCCAGCTCATCAGTACGGCACTAATTCGATAAAGAATACAAGACTTATATTGTCCGGCAACATATTTTTTTGTTTTGCTCAAAGGATGGATGCTAATTAGCGCTAGCATCCAGCTAGTGGCACGTGTCTTTGGCAGTTCTTTGGGTTGAAAAGAACTCAACATCTCATATCTTGATAAACTTTTGTCGGGTCAAAAGTCAAGTCAAGGCAACGCTACATTTGTTTTTAAGCTAGTCTATTAAAATAATTTTTACTTTTGCCCCGTAACGTGTCTGTTGTTGTAAGGGCTGAATCTCAAACCCCCGGAAAACATACACGACTTCTCGCCCAAAGTGTTTATGATCCCGACCCTTTGAAACCAAGCGCGTCACCGTGATAAACTGTTTCAAAAAGTTTACATTTTCTTTGCCTCTAGAGCCTAAGAAACACAAGCTCGTGCTGTATAAATCTGTCAGGGGCTGCAGAGTTGAGCGTATACAGAGTCCTGATTTACACGTTCCAGATGGGAGATTACAGGACGGCGGCGTTGGCTCTTCTTCGTGCGCCCACTTCCACCAAAGAGCCTTTGAGCGCTAACGTCTTCAAACATTGTCTTTTTGCCGGAGACGCCCTGCTGCCAAAAAACTGCCAACATTTTGAGCCAGAAGGACGGACATCCAGAACATGAATGGTGAAAATATCACAAAATTTCGCCTTAGCTTGACCACAATAAGACATTGTTGATGATGTATTCAGACATTTCTGCACACCCGTCTCCTGGGCAACCTTGCATAATAACAATTTGCAGAAACAAAGGACTTACACAGACTAAAAGAGACGCTCAATTGGACAAAACTTGTGTGTGTGTTTATGCTTATGCGGTGTAGGCAGCATGCTTTCCTCCCCGAGGCTCTCGCCCGGGGTGCGTAAACAGTGATCCTATGGTGCCGGGCAGAACAATTCAGTGTCAGGGAAAAGGTCAGCCATCGCTGCTCGGCTCCATCGGGTCAGAGAGGGGAGCATGAAGAAAAAAAAGCAACAGAAAAAAGGGGGCTAAAGTGGCGAGGGCCCGGAGAATATGTTTCCAATAGACCCTCGTCAGGCCGCGTTAGCATCTGCGTCCAACACGTGCACCGCGGGGATCGTGACCCTCCGCTTCCCCTTCCCTTGCACTCCCCGGCGGGCTGAGCGGCCTGCAAGGTCACCACATGGACCAACGAGGCACAATATAAAGTGACCCCCAGCAACTGGCCTACGCATAAGCCCCCACCCACCCCCCTTTCCCCTCCAACACCCCTTGGACATTTCCAGGGAGCACTAGAGTACTAGCTCATCGCTGGCAGGGTCACTGTCAAGCCGTAAAATCACACCGGGGCCAGAGGCGTGGCCCGAGCGGGTGGAATGGGGCGAGGGTACGCCCGCAGCGCCGACGCGTTGATCAACGCCGACGCTCGCCGTCCTGTCGGCCGTCATCACGGGAGGAGCGCGGCGAGCTCGGGGTAAACACGGACGGAGCGGCGAGACCTTTACGCTGCTTTTACCTGCAGTAACCGGAGCCGCGTGTGGCATTCTAAGATCTAACGCGACCTGATGGCATTGCAGAGAGGATAACCATCACTTGGAAAATGTTGCCGCTGTGGGGCCGCGTTGGAAAGATGAACTTTCTGGATCACTGTTGAAAAAAAAAAAGACTCCTGCTGTGGGATCTATATTGACGTCGCAATGTTAATTTTGGGGTTCGATTCCCATGGTTGAATTTTTTTTTACAGAAAATAATATATCTTTCGTCATTTAACATATAAGTTTTCGTAACATTTAATATCCAACCTGAATATCCACCTGTCAATTTGTGAGGCAATTCATGATGTCTCAATTCTATTGATGTCATTTTTGCAAAGTCAAAATCTTTGTTTTGGCTTAGAGGTTCGAGGAGATAAATAAATAGCAGACTACTCAAATCTGATGGGCAGATATTTTATATCCGATGCTAAATCGTCTGTAATGTCGGTTGTAATCATTTTCCAAATCGATCAAAGACATCGCAAAATAAAATGCTACGGCAAGTTGATTTCACTTACTCATCAATGTGCCTCTTCTGGATTTCAAGGCGACTGCATTTGATTATCTCTCGTTATTTTTCTACTATTAGTCATTTCCTAATGATGTCGTCAATGTCATCATCCTCACTATTAAAAGGCTCGTCGCAAACAACACAAGATGTCAAATAATGAGGAGGTATCGAGGTAAGAAACATATTCTTCCGCTTGACAGGGGGAAAATAATTAATAATTAGGAAGGAACGCTTCATTTAATTAGTCTTTTTGTTAAGACAATGAAGGGAGATGAGCTTGCATGGGAAGATGTGATTTTCAATGCATGACAATAACGGGAGGATGGGGGGGGGAGGAGAAAAGAACAACATCCCGGGCTAATTTGAATACAGTCCTATTAGTCTAATGACCAGAGTCTGTGATCACTACTCATCACCATTAATGCCACAACTCTCCTTTGCTCGCATTGCCCAAGGCCCGACTTTTTCCCCTTAGCCCACATTCGGCCGGGGAACCAACGCGTTTCCCCTTCCGCTACACATGAAATGTGACATGGAGACACTAATGTATGTGGAAAGGGGACGGAAAGCCGGGATGCTGAGACACCGCGCCCTCCTCCTTTCGCGGCTAATGATATGACGTGCCACACGGAAACTGAAGAAAAAAAAAAAAAAGCACACACAACCTTTCGTGGTTAAAAGCTATCAGCGGCGAGGCACGCTTTTCTCTAAACGCGCTAATAGGTGCACCTAACGAGCTTTGACCTCCCGTCCGCCGGCGTCCCGGACCATATTGACATCAGGATGATGAAGATGCGGCGGCACTGCGTTCAAATGAGTTGGAAGATTGCAAAAAAATAAAAAATAAATTCGCATTTGCAGTTGCATGATTTGCTCCCGTTTTCTGCTTCACAATGCACAACGGCCGCTTATTATTTTAAACACATGCTTTGGATATAAACAAGTCATGCGACTTGCCGCGATTGGGGAAAAAATACTCTTGGGAAAGCTTCTGGAAATTGTGATACATGCAGAGATGAGTGGAGGAATGTCAGAGGGAGCTTAAGATTGAAATTTTGGAACACTTTCTGGCACGCTGGTCAACGCAGAGGAAATAAGTCAGTTTCACGGCTAATCATAAAAAATCTTGGGGAATGTTTTTCAGAGTCAGAGTCAGCTTTATTTTAATTAACAACCCTTAGCTGTTATACAACTGTAGCTTGATCGATTTTCTCTAAACATTTTAAACCAAACTGGGGCCCAAATAAAATGTCATGGTGTATTTATCACATTCGTATGACCTTGCGCACACAAGTTCCCTCTCGTCTGAGTCGCGACTGATTGAAATCCTCTCATATGTGTCATCAAGGGCAAAACACGGATGAAAGAAAACCTCAGCCGTTATTACAGCATCAAATGAGCATTGAAGTCATTTGGACGAGCGACGACCCCCCCCACTTCGCACATACCGGCAGCACATGACAAAACAAACAGGTCAGCGAGCATGAGGTGAAAACATGAAAGTCACACGTCTAATGCCCGGCATCATCGTCACCCGGCGCCATTCCACTCGGCCGGACAAAGTGGCACAGCTGGCAGAGAAAAGAGCAGGCGCAAAGCAGGCAAGAGTGTTAAATGACCCACGGTGCTCAACAACCTTGGTGACTGGGGAAGGCCAGCACTAATTAACGCCAGGCGGCCATTTTGGCTGTCAGGGGGAATCGTCACTGTGGGGGGAGGAGCGGGGGAAGGCCAGTCCTTGGATTCACCCCTGTGGTCGTCCTCGTCACTCGCCGTAGACTATTTTTCACCCCCATCCTCTAACCAACCGCTCACGCCAGCCTGAACCCCCCCCCCCCCCCCCCCCCGCCTATGCTAATGAGAAGAACATTTGTCCGAGGAAAAGGCCGAGTACAACTGTGTCAATCAAAACGCTGACCTTTCACTTTGTTTCTGCACTCGCCACACATTTCGACACCTCAGGAACTTCAAAAAGGGTCACAGGGGCCAGACAATTAGCCCTAGCTAGCGCCATAAACGTTAGCAATGCGAACTTCCAATGTGTGACAATGCCACTACACCTGATTTGGACGTCTCAGTGCAACAAAATGAGTTCCAGTTACTCGTCATGTTAGCTCGCCCTCATCAATCAGACTGTTGCTGCGCAAAGTGCGGGAGGCAGCCGTGGTCTCTGCGTGAGTGCTGGAAGCAAGAACATCTTCCGCAGCCAAACACGTCTATCAATCATTCTTCCCGATTCTGACACGCCGCCTCCGAAAACCCGAACGTCGTGTCGCCTTCCGCAGACGATCCGCTGCTATCGCATGACGCGGTAGGATTCGTATTCATCGCCGGCAATTTATGGATTCATTTATCAGCCGCTTTCCTATTTGTTTCTTTTAATCTGCCCCGCGGGTGCGAGCGTGGCCTTGGCCAGCCACCAGCGCCGGAGCTTTATTCCTCTTCACACAGGCCGAGTGTTAACGCCGCTGGCCAAGTTCACAGATTTGACTGACTGTAGACTTAATGCCGCTTGCCTTGTTTTCAGCACTTGTCCCTCCAGATTTGCCACCCTGGCTGCACAATTTCCTCCAATTCTAATTATTCATCAGCTCGTTATGCCCGTGCCTGGGCGCCTCCCCTAATTAGAGGCGACGCGGGCTTGGGTCCCGGGCTAGCCCCGAGTGAGGGAACCAGTTCCGAACCAGTCTGCGGCGTGCGCCCGTGGACGACTGGGTAAGTGCCAGGCTCTCGGAGTACGCGAGTTAGAGGAAGGGCCCGTCTTGACAGTGTGATTTGACGCCGCTTCACACACCATCATACTGCGGTGCCCCATATCTGTTAGCATCACCGCTAGTTGTTTATAGCTACGTCTTTGTTTCACTGGTGTTATGTATTGCCGCATGAGTGTGAAGTTTTTTTTTTTTTTCTTTATGTAGATTTGTTTAATGCCGTCAAGTCGGGGTGCTGAGAACAGTGTCAGTGGGCAGTGTAGACAAGCGTGAATTATTAAATCATTGTTCCCTAATTAACATCAGCCCCCCCCCCCCCCCCACTCCTCCTTCCCTTAGACGCAGAATAGCCTCTCGGGCTAAGAACAATAGAGTGTGCCTGTGGTTATTTAAATGAACATTTTCCGCAAACAGAAACAAACAATGGTCCCTTGTTCGCGTCCACTGACACAGCTGTTTATATTAACATGTTTTGTTTTTGCTGCAGAAGCAGTAGTAGCGTTAGCTAATCGATGAAACCGTCACGTGTCGAAAAAAAATAAGACACAAGTAACTCTATTGTTCTCAGGCCAGTCCAAAACTGCAACACACTGTATCAATTTAACATAATAGTGACATAATGCTTACCTGCCTGGTTTATGTTGTATTTTTAGAAAAAATAATGCTTGGCAAAAAGCGCTTTTAAATATTTGTGGATATTGGGCCTTATTTGAGGGCAGATGTAAAACCAGCT
This sequence comes from Syngnathus typhle, assembly GCF_033458585.1. NCBI lineage: Eukaryota > Metazoa > Chordata > Actinopteri > Syngnathiformes > Syngnathidae > Syngnathus > Syngnathus typhle. The sequence continues at coordinate 4,584,650 of NC_083749.1, forward strand.
ATACAGCTCACATTGTTAGCATCTTAGCATGTTGTAAACATCGTCGGAAGTGTTTGACGGTCGAGTTGTTCTCCACGCCTCGGCGGGTAAACAACATTTTCAGTGACCTAAAACACAGCTTGCGTGCAGACATAAAGCCGAAACGTGGAGGGAAAAGGTACCTTCTTAAAAATACCCGCGTTCGTGACGACGTGACCTGAGCCTCGGGAATTTAACGCGACCCCGTGTGTCATCTTTGCACCTACATTTGCACATTAGCCGATGTGTCAAGTGTAGTAATTCTTTGTGCCGTCCAGCCCCCCCCTGCTCATTTTCTCACAAATCTGCGGTCGAAAAAATTCAGGACTCACGCTAATGCATATTCATTAGCCCCCTAATGCTAAGACTCACCTATTAATATAACCAAATACATTACATGCATAGACGGTGCTGTGCTAATTAAATCCCTGTGTGTGAGCGCAGAAATATGTAATGCTGACATTTAGTCAAGGGAGATTTGGGGGAGATGAGGAGAAATTCTAGCGCTGGGCTGGAGCCGGGCCCGAGGCGAGCTGGCAGACAAAAGGACAGCGGCAGGCGGCGAGTCGGAGATCGGGAGCGGCGGAAAGGTCATCTCCGTGAAAAGGCTAACGCGTCAGTGCTTTTGTTCCCGGCCCTCGGAACATATGTTTGGCCCTCCTCCACGGCTGCCCCCCCCCCCCCTTCCCCCCGCTATCGGGATGAAATCTAACCTCCAGCCCTCGTTGCAAAACATAAGATGAGACACTCCGCACATGCACAAACACACACGCGGCGACGCACGTTGGTGCAGCGCTTATGTTGCGACACAACAGTTGTTTTGGATAAATTGCCCGATCGCTCACGCCGGCGGAAAGCGACACCGTCCGAGAGCACCTGTCTGATTCTGCGCGCATAAATCCAGATAAGCTGGACCTTAACGAGCATGCAGTGAGTGAAGAGTCCAAATCGGCACCTTTTTTTTTTTTTGTAGACTGATGTGATGGTTGTTCCGTGTACGCCTCATGAGTCTCACTCGAGCTCGTTTAGTGCCGTTTCTCACGAGAGCTGAAGAGGAACATCTTTGGAAGAATATCTGCAACAAAAAAAAAAAAAAAAGTCTCAATTTCCAAATGAAAAACTGTTGACAGGATGTTGCGCACAAACGACTGAAGGGATCAACCTTGGCCAATGAAAATAACCCCTGTGGCGGAAGTAATAAAATATCAGTAATCTAATCTTTGGTTAGCCAAATGTGGAGCTCCAGCCATGAGTTTGTGCAGCGGGGAAATGAGGCAACCACAGGGGAAACATGTTGGCAAGACTTCTTTCACCTCAAACAGTGAAAAAGGTGAACTGCTGGTTTATCACCCCTGGACTTGCTCTTCCTCCCTCGACAACAAATCCGAGGCACAGAAGACAGTATTTTCAAACAGGGCGTAAGAAGGAGGAGGGGCGAGGGAGGGTCATCAATTTTCCCCCAAACTGCCTTCATATCCGAATATTTTTTTTAAAAGGTTCTTCCTCAAGGCAGCTTTAAGAGGTTGTCTCAAGTAACCACATTCCAGCACTGGTTTTTACATCTTGGGTAACTTCACACCTGGAGAAAAATGCACGGAAGTGAGAACATGACATGTTCCCCAACACCTGCATGAAGCTTGAATAGCTTGTGGCATCATCGGAAACCGGCAGAGGGTGGGTAGGTTTCAAATTCTTTGCCGCAATCATGTGCACGCGGCGGCTCAATCTCCATAACGGGACGATTTTGTTTTTGTTGTAATTTGATCCGTTTTGATAAACTATAAAAAGAAAAATTGGACATTTCTCCAGTTCTGATTATTCCTTGCTGTCCAGCAGGCAAGCCAACTATCCAACAGTGTCAGTCTGCATCAGGTGAGGCCATAGTGACGTTCAAAGTGTGTGTATGTGTCTTCTTGTCTGTGTGTGTCAAGGAAGGAGAAAGGACTCGAGGTCGTTCTCGTTAGCGGAATGAGAGCCACTGTCACTTCTAGATTGTAATGAGTTGCCAGACAACTTGCATCTCAGCTCTCTTAAACAACACACTCCTCCCCCACCCCGCCCCCCCCTGTTACACCAAGTGCATGTGCCAAACACAGTGACCCACATTGACATAAAGTCCTGGATGACACTTTGGACCGGTCCGGCCACTATTCATAGCTCGGCGCTGGTCAACGCAGTCAAATCAGGTGGAGAGCGAGAAAACAGCAAATGCTGCGTGACAACTGTTTGCCTCTCTATCGTCTATTCCTGGGCATGTTTGCGCTTTGGTCCATTTTGTGTCTGAGAAATCACCACCGGTGCCACATGGGTCCTTAACATACACACACACACACGCGCACACAGACACTCGGCCGTCGTGAAAAAATCATGCCGTCGAATGGAAAACAACACCGGAGAAAGGGGCGGATAAATAAATGATGGTGTCAGGGCAGAGTGCGAATAGCAGCCGTGAGGATGCGAAAGGAGAGGAAGGCAAAGTGATTAAGGCTCCAGAGCGCCGGCGATAGGCCTCTTCCTGGTGGTCTCTGCGGACCCCGCAGATGAGGCTGAGAGCGGGCAGACGGGACAGGCAAGCTCTCAGGCTGTCGCCGCCAGTGATGCCCGACCCAGGAGACCACGCGAGATGGGAAAAAACTCATAAAAGCTATTATTGCGCAGATGGTTTGTGCTCTTTTGCCTTCAAAAAAAAAAAAAAAAAAGAAAAAAATCCGAGCAGCTCTCGGCCGGTGGCGTTCACATCCACTCAGGCTCATCTCGGAAACGGTGGCTATGTTTGCAGATCTGCGTGCGTCTCAAAGAATCGCCTCGGCGACTCCCAGGGAGCGCCCGCTTAATTCCTTGGGCACTAATTCTGCGGACATGCTGCCGCTTGCCGCTCAAAAGGAAGCTATCTCACAATCAGGGCGTGAAATGCTAAAGAGCTTCCAGCCAATGCGCCTGCTTGTGTGGCGTTTTCTCACAACTAGTGTTCATTTGACATTTAGTAAATCATTACTGCAGCCGTGCCTTTAAGCAAGAGACGCACACATAAACGTGGTGCAAGGGAAAAAAATCATCTAGACACACACACACGTGCAACCTTTATTAACACTGTTAACATGTGAGGTGACCTGATTTCATTCATTGCCAAAATGACACATTAAACCGAGAAGTGTGTGATCAACGCCCCTGCAGCCTGCCTGCTGTCAGCTTATAAAAAAAAAAAAAAAGCGAGGAAATATTAGTTTATATTTAGCAGGACAGTGTTCCCCTGCAACATTGCGATTTATGTGTATTAAATGATCTCCAAATCGCTCCGACTCGACCTGCTTGGAACACATACATCAGATTGGTAAAGCGGTATCGGTGTCGTAGTATCGGCACACATATTCGAGTCTGATGACAAACGTCCACACTTTTTGCATGTATGTTTTCATAAATAAAAAAAATTCCAATGGAGGCTCAGAAGGCCCCGTCAGGCTTTCACACGTCTCCCGCATGTGCTAAGCTTCGTCGCGGCCCCTCTAATCATCGGCAGGCTGAGGGTTGAAAGCTGATAAAAAGCCAAGCGATACGGCGGCCGCTCATCTCTCCACTCGCCTCTCGTCTCCGCCGACAGCTGATGGATGGCTGATGGCGAGAGATTCACGGCTGAGCGATTGCAGATGGACGCGAGACATTTCTAATGTCTGGCAGTATGGGGAATTTTGGCGCAACACTTAGTGACCTGCAAAGGTGACACTCTTTACACTCAGTGGCCACAATATTGACGGATGTCAAACTCGAGGCCCGAGGGACATTTGGGAGTCTACGAGGTCTCCTGCCCGCACACAATTTCTAAAATGCTTTTCCCCTCTACGCTAACCTTTCACTTTATTACAAAAGAACGTTGCTGTTTTGTCCACACGGAATGTTCTTGCTCCTCACTTTACGAGTCCAGATCCATACGCAAATGCGGCTGACCATTCTAAAAAGGCACCTGTAACCCTTTTGTTCCATGCATCACAATGTTTTGTAGCAATGCTTTAAGCCTGTTGTCTGCTTCATTATCTCGCAAAGAGCTTCTAATGTCTCATCACTGCACTCACACGCATCCTCTTTTTTAATCCATAACCTCTTAAGGCGGCCATAACGACCTCGGACGGTCAAAAAAAAACCCGTAAAAGGTAGCGACGGCGTGCCTACGCGTTTGGTATGCACGTTTTTTTTCATATCAATGAGTGCACCGGGTGGAGTGGAGCAATATCCACCATCAATTAAAGATGGAACAAGGAAGCAACCGTCGCGCTAATGTCGGCCTTGAGAGGCTGAGCAGGGCAATCGATAGCATTAGAATAAGATATTGTTCGTGTGACACGTGAAAAAGCAATTTTGATTGGCGGCGCCAGCAAATAAACGCAAAGCAAAACATTTCAACTGTTTGGTTAAAATGGTTTTCTGTAACGATTGGCCGCAGGAGGACCCACATGAGCCTCGGCGGTAAGTCTCCAGTGATTGTTTTGTTTTTTTGCATGGCACGTGTTTGCTGGGATGACACGGGACCGGCGTGACGCCCTTTCAAGGTTTTTTGTTTTTGCACGGCGGTGGCTCGCCGTGACGGTGGGACTTTGAAGTGTGCCGTCGCCGCCGGCTCCGTGTTTGCGCTGTTATAATTGATGACAGCGTAAGAAATTAGCTATTTTTTTAAATCGTTATTTTGGATAGCGATGTGAGGGTGCTCTCTCTCTCTCTATCCACACACACACACATGCGCACACACACGCACACGCACACACACACACACACACACACACACACACACGAGTGTCCTGGCATGGCACTCGTATCTCAATACATCACTGCACTCGAGTGAGTCCAACGACGAGAGACAGGTTCCTTGTGTGTTTTAACATACTTGGCCAATAAAGATGATTCTGATTCAGATTTCCTTAGTTATACAAATATGCAAATGGCGCTTCACTTTTCCCAAGTCATTGAGACACAGAGCCAAGACACACACGCGCGCGCTAACTCCGTCTTTGGCCGTTTGCCTCCGAGCGCTTTGACTTGCTCGGGCTGATATTACAAATTCAAACTCTGCCGGAGCCTCGGCCTACCTTGACGCTCGCCTGCCCCGACACCTCAGCGGAGACGAACGCTGAGACGACGCCAGGGCGAGGCGAGCTTGCCCGGCGTCTTCTCGCCTGACAGCCAACATGTTTATTATTGGTGGGCGTCCCACGCTCGTGAAGAAGGGGCAGGCGACGGTTCTTGCCATGCCCGAGGCGGGATGGAGGCAGACGAGGTGGGGAGACGCTACAACAACTCACACGACATTGACCTATCGCGTTCCCCCTCGGGGTGTCAATGAGTTGGAACGAGGGGGTTAAGCCAATCTCCGCTGTGGTGGAACTAAGCAGGAATAGGCGAGGGAAAAGACGAGGAAAGGATGTTATGAAGATGATTGTAAGAGGGCAAACGCTGTGTTGTCAGGGGGTCGTTGATGTAGCGAAGGCTATTTTTGAAATCATACCACTTTGGGTGAGATACGGCTCACTCGGGGACATACCAAAGCCGCAGGTGGTGCTAAAACTCCAAACAAGAAATTCTATTTAGGTCAAAATTAGAAATAGTTAAAGAAACAACAAAATGGCCGATAACAGCAACATAGAACCGCTAAAGCACAGCTGACGGACAAACTGTTAACTGTGTTGTTTGGCAGCATTTGAACGCTATTGCGAGCACGCTAGCTAGCTAATTTTCTAGGGCGTTATTTTCAATCATTTTAACACCAAGCGCATTTCTCCTGTCGTCTTTTGTTGGTTCTGTGTGAATGGGTACTTCAACAAAATAAGTTGACATGCCGCCCAATACATAAATATATATCTTATTTTTGTTATGTGTGTTTCCAATTTCCAATGGCAACATGACGCGCAAGTTAGAGTTTGGCGTAGAGGCACACACGTGGGCGTCGAGAATGAAAACCCGTGTTTGTGAACTCAATATCGCGACCTCTGACCTGCGCCATGCTGTGCGGCGGTAGCCTTTCTTGTTACATTTTATAGGGTCAGGAGTTCACAGTCCATCCATCAACGTCTCAAGCGGCGTGAAGCTTATTTTTAGCCGAACCGAAAAGACTTGAAGCAGATGAATAGGGAGAAGATTTATAGTTTTGGTCACCTAAATCTCAACAAAAACGGGCTCCCCCCACGTCCCCTTCCCTCCGCTACTTGACCCAAATGAGTCGGTGCCAATGTTGCACTCGCCCTCCGGGGTCAAAAAGCAGCAGTCCCCAGGGGCACGGTGATATTATTTCCAGCTCCGACTCTGCCGTTAATGATCTCACACACTTTTAAGTAAAGCGGCCACTTGCAGAATGCACCTGTTGTTGATTCCTGGCTTCCAATGCCTCAAGGGTAATGAGATAAACGCCATTTTGTTTGCCATGACTCGCAACAGTCGATGAATACAGCAAACTGAGGCTGAAAATGTTCATTAAAATTGAGTAAAAAAAAAAAGGGGGAGGAGAGGTTTCAAATCCCCTAATCTTGTTCCATACCAAAATTCTGATTTGAGATCTTTCAAAATGGAGTGTATCTGTGCCCAATCCCTTTTAATGGGATTTCTCTTGATCTACTTGAAATAATCCAGCACAATTTAAAAAGTACAGGTTGGTCGAATTAATGTTATTTGCTTAAAAAAAGGGGGGGGGGGGGATGCAAAAAGAGATTGCTTTTCAAACTCCGAACCATGGATTTTTTTTGGGGACGTTAAATTGAAAAGAATCATAATCTGCTGGCTCAGCTGCTGCTCCTTCCACGTGTATGCATATTATCGTACTTGGCTCGTTGTTTTGCCAATAGGGAAGTCAATACGTGTCCTAAGCAGTGGGAATTGGAGCCCTAAATGGACGGAAGTCTGAGTAGTAACTATTGTCATTAGTACAACTGGGAATCCCACTTGGACGTCCCTGGAGATGCCAAGCTGTCCTTTCCGTATGTGACGATGCATCGCAGCGCCTCCGACCGAATTTGCACGCCATTTTCCTCACTTGCACGTAAACGTGTCGAAATGCGGGCGAGAAGCGGCTCGGGTGCACTCCGAGGTTCATACACACACTCGCGCACAGGCGGACTGGATATGGAGACAGAGGCACCCCAACGCCAAATTAATTTTTCATAACATCATGCTCAATACAAAATGCAATAAGTGTTTCTTGTAAGACGACTCCCGGGCACTTATAGCACTTGAGCATGCGGCGGAGGTCCGGTCTACATGTTTGTCTGACTTACTTTGACTCCAGGAGGCTGACATCTGATGCTGAGGAGGCCCGGGGGCTGCTCGGCTGGCTGCGGGAGAGAAGGAGGCGGGACAGTGGGGTTAGCGATAGGTGGGCACACTCGCCATCATCCCAATCCGTCACAAAAGAGATTTGCCTTCCGCTGGAGAGGAACAGCAATAATCCTGTTCTGCGGGAGTATGATAGTCAAAATGGATGTCTTTTCATTGTTGATCCTTTCAGTTTGGCCTCTCGCATTCTCCTAAGCTACACTAGAGCTGAACAATTAATCAAATTCAAATCCAGGCCTATATATGTATAATTTATTGGGTTGTTTATTTTTCAAAATCGTTCACCAGCTCACTCCAGTTGGATTTTAGCAAAGAAAAAAAAATTGTCTGCCCGACGACAACTGTGTATGCTCACAATCATCCAGAATTGACAAAACTAAGATGATTGAATTAGACCTACATTACATGACATCATCGGTCCATAAGTAATATTTATCTTCGTGAAGCGCCCGACTTGTCTGCAAACTAACAAACACGTGATTTAAGGACATGGAGATATATGAGAACTCCGTGCTTGCTGGCTGTTTTAAAAATAAGAATGAGCCACTGTTCCAGCATTCATTGCAAAACGTTCCCACGGTTCCGGTCAACATTTGTTCCGTTGTGTTTCTTTTTTTTTTTTTTCTAATCAGGATAACACATCAGCGACTGTGTCTTGGTGTCCAGAAAATCCCCCACCAGAAATAGCTCATAAATGACAGTTTGTTCAAGGTCGTGAAGCATAAGAGGATGTTCTCACTACAAATTAGTGGGAATTGTGCTCTATGACATGATACTTTTTGAATGAACCATTTCGATCGAACTAAAATAGCCTGAACCAGTAGTTCCTCTGAAAATATAGCAATTACCGGGATTTGGACATTTGGCTACTAGGCAGAATTTGCCCGGGTCAGCTGAACGTCCGCAAAAGGCCTTGAGGGAGGAAAGCGACATTGACATGCAAATGATCGTCTCGAACTTTATTGAGCGGGTACATTTAAGTTAATTTGCTGTTGGGAGTGGCTAATTGAAGTAGGCTCCTCCAGTAATTCTTAAGGAGTCAATGCACCTGATTTAGAGGAGGCCCGCTCGTAGATCTCTCCATTGACAGCTCGGTTCGCTCCGCATGTGACATAACGGCTGCAGAGCGAGCGGGAAGGCAGCGGAGTCGCGGCGGGGCGACCTTGGAGCGCCGCGTGGTTCTGATGTCAAGTATCAGCACCTTCAAGGCCAATCAGAAATGTTGCAGGAGACGTCTGGTGAAACGCTGCCTCTCCCTTTGGGAATGAAGCGTGTTAGCGTAGCGTCTTGCTTAATTAGAATGATTGTGACGGTAAGGCCGGCCCAAAGTGCCCGCACGCCAGCGAACTGTCGGACGATGTTTCAATCGAGGCCATCTGACGCTAAGTTTGCAGCAAATGTAGCAAGTGAAGCTAGCAACCATGACCACTAGGGGCAGAGTCAGCATTGTGACATGCTAAGTGGCTAGAAACTGAAATCTATCAATACTCTGCTCCCAAATTCATATTTTTGGGCAGAGTAACATACAAATTACATCCACCAGTGTGTTCGTACCTGCCCAAATGTCCTTTCCGGCGTAACACGCTGGTCCGATCACACTCAAAGCCACTTATCTATATAAAAGCGTGTGCGCCTGTTTGCCCTTTTGCAGATGTGTGTGAAGGACCGAGCATAGGGAGGAGGACGGGGGGGCTTAAAGTAAAGCGTCAGGCCGTAATTGGGTTACGGGGGCCAGTGATGGATTAAAGCGCGGCCGGAGAGACGCTGCAGCAACATTAGGGTGTCTGAGATGTCAGAGGCAGAGCGCTCTCATTAATCGCCTCGGCCCGTACATTACTGCATTAGCTGTATTAGCAGCTACGACTCGCCAAGCACTTTGGGATTTCTCGCTGAGGCAGGCCACATTCTTGTCTTACACTTCTGGTAACTGTGGGCGGCGGCTCTCGCTTTTTCATCGACAAGTAGAGGCCAAGACAGTGGGAACAATTAGAGAGGATCAACAAGATTATTAATTCATACCTTGTGACTTTAGAACAGAGCTTATGGAAGTACAGCAGTCGTTAGCGTACATTTAAGAAGCCCGATTGTAGAATTTAGTAGGTTGATGTTGGGACAAAAAAAATAAAAAATTGCTGCATTGTTGGATGATACTGAGTTGCTTAGCATTTGAATGATGGAGATCAATGGGGCAGAGGTCATAAGTCAGGGTCGGAGCTTAAACGTCAATGTATGGGCTAACACCGGAAAGCTAACCCTTCATCTGCTCTCTCTTTTTGTGAAGTTTCGCCCACCCCTTCGCCGCCTCCATCCTCCCGGGGCTAAAATCTGCGACTTAATCATAGCCGATGAGTGGCCATGATTATCGCAGAGCTGGTCGTTAGCTTCAGCTAAGCCGCGGTGTCGGGCGCTCGCAGAAATGTCTCGTCGTATTATTTACCGGTCCCGTCTCGAATTGCGAGGTCCGCTCGGCCCTTTCCTGCTTTCTCGCCGTCGGTGTTCACAATGATGCATCTATATTCAACGTCTCATTCATTACAACCTCGATCGGGGGGGAATAAACATTTCCTTCTATTCAGCAATGAGATGCATGTTCAATAACTTTTCTTGCCTCGTGAGTCAAAGATGATATCATTTTTCGGGGTATTTTGACTCATTATCATAGTTCAATTTGAAAAAAATTATGCTTGGTACAGGACTGAGGGCTCGACTCATGAAGCCTATGATTGATTCATTAATAGAATAAGAACGACATTTCGGCCTAAACAGGATCTATTCATCCATTTTTTTTTTTTTTTTTTGCTCGTCCTCGTTCGAATCATGAGTCTTCAACGAACCTAAGATGACTTTCAGCAAAACAGGCAGTGGGTTTTGCGGCTCGTCTATTTTTGAAACGTGGTACGTGCAAAGTCCACACAGGATGTCCAGCGCCGAGATTCAAACCCGGACACTCGGAACTGCGAGGCGCCAACGATTGCGTGAATATTTTGATATCACCCAAAGACTTTTTTGGAAACCCCCATTTTGCTTTTACCACGGATCACTTTCTCTCGCCCGGCCGCATGACGACAGGCCGAGACGGGGTGCGAGGAGCTGGGCCCGGCATGGATTGTTATTGGATCGCGCTGGTGTAGAGCCCAATTTCCCATGAGCATCCTTTGGTACCTGATCCGCGCTAAGAAATAGAGCAGCGAGCCTACCTCGCGCCCCCTCCCTCTTGTTCTCACACGCAAAAGCGCATGCACACACACTCGGGCCGCGGCTACACACACAGGTATCTGTTAGTCTAGCGAGCGCCTCCATTCACATGGAAAGGGGCTCGTCTTCCGACTCCGGGATGAGGTATTAGCTTTCCCCTGTGGGAGAGTTCTAATTAGGTAATTGACTGATGCATAAAGCAGGTGCCCGTATCCGTTACAGCCGGCTCGACCTGTTCATTATTAAACGTTGACCCTCTCCGCCACTCGTGCCAAAGCTTACGGTGAAGGGGAGAAAGTAGCCGGCAGCTTTGACGGGGATAAGGGACACAACTAATTACACTTTGCCGGTTACCTGAGTGCTGATGCATCTTGAATGAGGCACCTGCAACTCTAATTCCCGCGGAATGAGAACGCCCACTGGCTCCATGTCAGTGTCGGTGGCAAGTAACGAAATAAAAAAATAATAATGTATATATATATACTTCTTTAAATAAATAAAAAAATTAATGTGACGAAAATCTTGCTTAGCATCTCTTCAACAATCGCGACATTGGGGTCTTATAAACACAGGCGATAAAAATGAAAGATCTTAAAAAAAAAAAAAAAAAAAGGGTTTCAAGCCTGCTATTAAGTGGCCCCGTTTGGTAGATTCCAGAATCCTCAAAACCGTAGAAAACAGTCTGGACAGTGACATGCGCTGGCGCCATCTTGTCACCCATCTTAACATGACGCCGCAATGCAAAGGAGCAGACCGCTTCCAGAATTGACCACATGTAAAGGATATTTTCCGCAGAAACCTCACAAGTATAGTCATCGTGGCAAGTTAGCGGACTATAAATGAAAAAGGCGATGATTATTAAGACTTGTATTCCTTTTCTAAATACAGAGTGTGACTACTTTTGCCACCTCGACTGTCAGGGCGTTATTAAAGGCGGAAAAAGGCCTTCTGGGGAATTAGTTTGGCTGAAAATAGCAGCGTTGCATGACAAACCAGGCAACGGCTCGCCCTCGCTTGTCTGCCCCATCGACAGACGAATGAAACCTGAGCTACACTCCTCCGAGAGGAAAGGAAAGGAGAAACTGGCCAAGTGCGAGCGGGCAGCACTTCATTCTGACATTTTGACACGAGTGAAATATATAAAGGATTGGGTTGCCGTTAAGCCCGTCGCCGAGTTATTCACATCACCGGGCCAAACGATCCAGATATGGATTGATAGCGGAGACGAGAATTGATTCAAAGTGCGCGCTTTTTGTGTGCTGGCCGTGGATACGGGAGAGAGCGAGCTGCAAAACATGACCCCGCCCGCGCGCTCCATTTTAATTCAGCGACTTACACATTTCATTTACAAGTGTGTAAGTTACAGATGCTTTCAAGCTATTTGGACCGGGCCAGACTGCTGGAGGCGGGCCAGCCTGTAAAGTTTTGCCATCAAAGACCATAAATTGGATCATACTCTTAAAATGGACATTTCTATAATTTTAACTTGTGTTCTGTCATCTTGTGTAAAGGATGAAATAGTGTTGGCTGCCGAGAGATGAGGACGACTCTGGGCAAGGACGCCTGCTGATGTTTTTGATGTCATTTGTATTTGGGAAGGTCTTGTCGAAGAGACCAACAAATAGAGGTTTCTTTTCGTAGAGGTTTTTGGGTTTTGTATTTTCTTTTATTTTTCTTCTGTCGAGTCAAAAATATGTTTTCCATCAACAAGGCCGTAACCTGCTAGCTAACAAATTGATGGCCAAATTTGTATTTGTCAGTGTGTGTGAACCAGGAAATAGCGAGTTAGCTAACAAACAAAAGGCCAAACAAAAAATACGTGGTTCTCCTTCATTATTTCACTTTGATTCGAGCAATTTATTTTCCTTTACATTTTGAATCATGACAAAATGGTCCGCCCAGCCATAACTCAAATATGTTAAGTCCCCACCATCCATTTTGGATGCATTTCATCGATGAAACAGAAAACAGAGAGTAAACCGCGAGCTAACAAATGGACAAACAAAAGAATGTTGCTCTTCAAGTTTTTAACTTTTATCAGACAAAAATAAAGGAGACTGAATACCTTTTGAGCCAAGGGCGCCAGTAGATGACCAGATTGTGGCGTCATACTAAATGTTTAGGCCAAACAATCCCTAATCTGATCTCGCCTAATCCGATCCCATCAACAGAGATCACCAATAGGGAGATCAGACACTCACAACACAGCCTACAATGAATATCATTGCAAATTTGCGACATGTAAATGACCTCATTGGATGGATTTCCAAATATTACAGTGGTGCATTTAGACCAAAACATCAAGTTTGTTACCCTGAAATAAAATTCTATATCTTATCGTAGCACAGATTTAAAGTGATCATCTGTGTATGAATCCCATTTTTCTCCCGTACAAAAGTTTCTGATTAGACTTCTGCAGTACAGCTGGTACAGCAGTCGTACGCTGGTCAAGTGCCCAGCGTAATGGATTCCTCGATCCAATCACGGAGGCTTAGCAGTTACAGTACGAGATGGCGTTCATCACACAGATGTGGCCACTCTTGGCTCCTGAGATGATCAACCACCCACTCCAAAATCTCAGACAAATCAATCCCGCCCTCCCAAAAAAAAAAATCTAATAAATGAAAGCAACAGTATGGCATGTGCTTTTTTTGATGGGATATTGCGTTATTGGTACGGCATTAAATGCATCTCGATTTTACGAGCATGCTGCAGCCAAAATCCACTCAAGCTGCCTCCTGCTCTGTGCAAGACAAATTAAACTGTTCCACAATCTTGTAGGATCGTTTTCTTTTTTTTCTTTTTAGATATTTCTTTTAATCGTCTTTTGGTCAAGAAGAAAATAAGCATGTTTACCTGCTTTGAATTTCGAAATGACATATTTTGAGTGGTTGTAATAAAAAAATTAAGTCAAGCCAAGAAGCAATTTTCGGCTCTGAAACTGCCAACCGGGCCCTTGCGACAGCCAAGCTGCAATGTAACCAGATCAGCAGCTGTATATCAATTGTCAGATAAAAAATATATATGTACACATAAAAATGAATCGCAACTCTTTCTTTTTTTTTTAACCTGCCCTTTGACATGCGTGAAATTCATACTTCCCTTTAACTCTCGCACCCAAAACATCCCCCGTCTCTGGAAAAGGGACAGGAAGAAGATAAGAGCAATTTTACTCCTTGGTTCCACTTCAAAAGTGGAAAAGATCCAATAAAAATCTTTTTAACAGCAGGTCGGACAGAGGCGAGGCCTCTCTCCCTCGCTCGCTTTCTCTCTCTCTCTCTTTTGCTCCGTGTGAGCCTTGTCGTCATGTTTGGAATTGACCCCACGGTGACCCCTTCTTCCTGAACCAGAGGGAAGTCTGTCAGGATGCACAGCAGCTGGCTGAAATCGCCAGAGACCAAGACAGACAACTTCAAGGCTCGAAAAAGGAAGGGGAAAAAAAATCCCCCCCAAAAAATCAGTTTGGAGAGTTAGTTGATTAATTTAAGGAACTACATTTCACTTTTAAAGCATTTTAATAAAGAATAGAAATATACAACATTTTATTTATTTATTTTACACGTAGTTAGCAGCTGTACTAGTAGCTAGCAGAAGCACGACGCCAGCTGGCGCTTCGTTTTGCTTTTCGTTGCTTTTTAATGAGGCACAAAATGCAAATTTCGCCTCACCTACTGTAATGCGAAACTATTTTGAGTTTTGAACTGGATCTAAAATGAACATTGTTCATTAATAAAGTCTATTGTTAATTTTACTCCTGGGGTATTTTACTGTATCTAACTGCATATTTGGATAGCATCTGCTACTTAGTTAACTAGCTAGTTATCCAGAAAAACTGGGGGATGTCTGGCAACCTTCTTGTGAGTCCTTGGCAGAGGTCAAACTTCTTCTCATCGTTTCATTTGCATTGCGAGAAGTGAGCAGCAGCTATTTAAGGGGAGCGGCCGCAGAGATTAAACAGGGCAGCCCGGGGTTTAATCTTTGCCCTTCACATCTACTCAGATGCAACAAGGACCACGGCTCGGGATGCTTGTGAGGTCATAAAGGCCTCGTGCCAAAGAAAGGCCGACACCTCCTCGCTATGATTAAAACAATAAATCTGATTAGACTTCTCTTCTCTTTTTTTCCGTCTTTTACAAGGAGCGGACGACGTGCGTGAGCTCTCCAAAGTCATCTTATTTCATCTGTCTCCCCAGGTGTGCCCGTACTGCACGTGAAACCCAATAGTAGATTAAAGTGCCAAAGCCCTGAGAGCAAAAATGCTTTTAGGAACCGTTAAAAGTGTCTTTAACAGTGTGTTTTTAGGGCACACTAAAACCAACGCACGGCACCACATGGCCGAGATGATGGAGAAGAGATAGACGTCCCCAACTTGCCCCTGTCTTAACACCCGGTCTGGACTGGACGGATCATTTTAAATTTTGATGTATTTCTGTCCCGGCTGATTTCGGTTCTAACGGTGAAGCAAAGCTTTTAATTCTTGCCTGCCCTGACTGGGCGCCCGCCGGGGTGCCCGTGACCCCTTCATACCTGAGCTTGTAAAAGCAGCCACAGGGGGTCTCAACAAGTGAAGAAATGGAAGCCATGTGACACAAGACAGTGCCTATAAATATGGCGGAGATCACAGGGGCACTTAATGCAGGGGTGGGCAGACGCCTTTTTACCAGTGCGTCTACAACATCTTAAAAAGGTTCTGTCGTGTCATATGAAACCAATAAAAAAAAAAAAAACTTCCTCCCGACGGGGGAAAGGCCTGCGCCGAAACTCTTCAGTTCTCCTTTTGCTTTAAAGGCACGCTCACGTCACATTCTTTTTGTTGTTGTTGTTGTGCGTGTGATTTATTCACCGTTCTACCTTTATCTTGAGCCCGCTCTCACCCCCTCGCAAAACGGGGGTGGAGACATTTTTTTGAAGGAACTCACTGCTGATTCATGATCCGAGCGAAGGAGGTCAAAAGCAAATGGGAGGAGGGCAAATTTGTTAGACTGTTTAAGCAACTATTCGAAAACCTACTGGCCACATCATTAGGTACACCAATAATAAGCAATAACTGAATAATTGGTACAGCTAAAATATCATCCTTTCATTTTGGTCATTTCTTGCCTTATCCCCAAAGGTCAAACTGATCTGTTAGTACCCACTTGTGCTGAATGAAGAGGGTACCACGCAGTGGAAAAGGGGCAGTACTACGTATGGCGGTCCTCACTTTGGCTCTCTGTCCGACAGACGTTTAAAAAAATAAATAAAAAGCCTTTAATCGGGCCGCGGGCCGCTAATGAACACGGGCCGGTGGAGGAGGCCCGAGAGGAGACGCAAAGGAGGAAGGCAATCTCTGGAAATGATTACAGACTCATTTCCTTGTTTATCCTGCCTTTGAAAAGAGAACGAGAGGCCCCCTCCTCCTCGGACCCTCCATCCCAATAGGCCCTCCACTTATTGTGTCAAAATCACTGCACGCCGCCCCCCCTCCAAACTCCCATCGACAGCACCCGCCAGAAGCCCCCATTGGTCCGTCCTTAATCACTCTCGCTCCGTGCTCTTTCACTTTTGCCCCCGTGCTTTGGAAGATTTGTTTCACTCTTTCACTCAACTATTTCGCTCTCTCTCTTCTCTTGTGCGCTTGCCTATTGTGGAGTTGAGGGGTCCCACTTGTAAACAATTTCCCCACAAGATCAAGCTGGGTCCCCCCCCACCCCCCGATCCCTTTTCATAGCGGGGCTTTGGTCGGGCCCCGGCCGGGCCCTTGTCTGCCTCAAGTGGCCGAGCTGGCTGGGCTCGGGGTTAATGGCTGGAAATCTCCAACTAACCTCTCCAGCAGCTGGCTCCAGACAACCCTCTTTCTCATCTTATCCTTTAGCTCTGGCTTCCCTTCTTTTTTTTTAGCCCCCTCCTCTCTCACTCTCGTCCTCTGCCAACCCCAGCATTTCTTTTTTCCTCTATAGCGGCTCAAGGCCGGAAGAAAACCAAGGAGCATAAGTAAAAATGGGTCTGTAAAGCCCAGCACCTCCCCCCTAACTGCCCCACTTCCACCGGCCCTCCTCCTCCATTTCCCCTCTCTCTACGCTTGTCTGCTAAAAAAAAAAATAGAAGAATAAGAAAAGAACCTCCATTGGACATGTCTTTCATTTCCAAACAGGGGTTCAAAGGCACTGGGAGATTTGGGCCCTTTTGTGAGAGCTGGAGGGGAATGACAAGAGGGGCGGAACAACGTCCAATTCCAAACAGCTTCCTGGCCTATTCCGCACGGACTTTCCCCGAGCCAGCCGAGGCCTAATCAACGCAAATCAACACGAGTTGCAGAAAAGCTGTTTCCAGTCCTCAAGTGCTCCAAAGTAGCGTTGGAGTGGAGGCTGTCGGCTGACTGCTGAATCCCGCCGTCTGCCTCTTTGGCTTCGGCGGCAAACATGAAAATTTGGAAGGTCAACAGCCCCGCCGGATTTATAAGGGAAAGGCTTATAAAACAACAATGAATTATCATTGGGGCTATTTTTGCACGGAGGAATAAACGGCATTATTTCCAAATCACTCAAGAGAAAAGAAGGAACGCAACTTAATCTGTTGGTGCAAAGCGGTGGTGGATAGCAGCAAAGTATTCAAATACGGTATATATATATATATATAATGTATATGCTGTATATATTAAATATATATAATATATATACTGTATATATTAAATATTCAAATATATTTTTAATAATCCCCAAAATGCTGAATTATTTATATTACAGTATTGCTCCTGGTGTAAACATGTCCACACTGAATAAAAATGTGCTGGCTTCAAGCATCAAAGTGATAATATACATAAAAAAAGCAAGTCAGCCAAATTTAAATATGTCCACACACTCGCACGCACACACAAGCAGGTGGTCCCAGGCCATGAGCACCGATGAGGAAGATGTTGGCCGACATGCCCCGAAAGAAAGAATTTGCTGTTGTCTTTCATCACACCTACCTGTTTTCTTCACACATGGCTTCCCCCTCCTCTTTTCTGGGGCAATGCGAGGCGAGGCGCCTTGGCCGCCCCCTCCTGCCCCTCCCACCATCATCTCCTCCATCCATCTCTCCTCATTGCTCACATGGGCGTCCTCTTTTCCACCTGCAAACACATAAACATCCCTTCTTCATCATCCGTCCTCAAACGGGAAAACACAAAGCCCCCCACCTCGCCGCCTCCGCCCCCTCCCCTCCCCATGCCATCAGTGCTGTCCAGCTTTTCACTTACAATTAGCTTTGCGTCCCTTCGCACTCGTCAACTGTCATGAGTTTAGCACCCAGTCATGAGGGGCCTTGACAGCTCAAGCTAAGGCGCCCTGACACCACTGGTGTGAAAGAAGATTCTAATTCTGGATAATTAGCTGACGAGAGCATGGTAGAGGAGGGGGGGTGCGTGTGTGTGTGTGTGTGTAGGGGGGGGGCAGCTAAGGCAAAGTGGCACAGCGTGCTAAGCACATTTTGTCAGCTCGGTGTTGGCCCTTCTATTCTCGTTGTCCGTCTTATCGATTTCAACTGACCTCGGTTCATTGGAATGTTACAAGAGTTTTAGAAGAAAATCACAGAGAATTGAGAATTATAACACCATACTTTATAAAGAAAATCAAATTCAATTCAGAGGCAATTTTATAATACGATTATTCCGAGGCTGTAAACAAACACATTGTTGCTCAGCCTCAAGCTAGCACGCGTCGTGGCTAGTCACGTTTATAAAAATAAACGAAACCAGTCTATATTATAGAGGTAAATAAAAACATTTGCATGTCATGCATTGTCCAAACCATTTTCAAAACTGTCATTTTCAGCACAGTATTGGATCCCCTTAAAAATTGGAAGATTTGGGCTATCTTGAAAAAAAGAAATAGCATTCAAAAGTTACTACTACATTTGACAGTTATTTACTGATTACAATAACTTTATTCAAGCTATTTTGAGGTTTTTTCCCCAATATTTTATCGGAAATATATCACATTGACTTGTTCTAATCTGATCATGTGATCAGAGCTGCTTGCGGTCCACTCGAGTGCTGGGAATACACAAAAACGTGTTGTCAAACACAACACGCACACACATTAGGCCTCGGCGTGTCAACAATGCGGAACATCTTCATCGCGTCATTAACACAACATAAAGAAGGCCCGGCCTTTCGAGGGCGGGACACGCCCCCGTTAGCACAAAGATGCTCGGCGTGCAAACACATAAGAATGAAAAGAAACGGACGCCGACGGCAGGTGCAACTAAAAAGCAAAATTAAAGCGCTCATCAGAAGCTATAGTCCGGGCTGCGGTTTAGGGTGTCAAACACATCGCGTGTTAGCCGCGCTTTTGTGTGCCAGTACACACACCTTCCAATGGCTTCATCTACAGCACCTGCGCTGACACAAAGACGCAAATGCATCATTTATTTGCACGTTTGTCTGACCTGCTGATACACGTTACCATTTTATTTTCCCCATTAAAGTGGTATAGTGATTTGGGATTGACCCACATTTTTCTTCACGTTGTAAGCCATCGCCTGGTCGATTTTGCGTCACGCTGCAAGCCAAAATTTGAAGTTAGGAAAAGATTCAGATCTGATTGTGCAGACATGCAGATATTAAAACACACACACACACACTGCCAGGGAGCCTGGTTGTCTTGAAGGTAGTCTTGACTTAATGTGGGCTTAATGCGCTGTGACACTCGTGATGTCACATTCTTTGCACCACCGGCTGCGTTGTTAATGGTCATTAGAGGCTTTAGAGAAACTCTGATTGGCGTGGCGGCACAATGTGACCCAGTGTGTTAGTTTACACGTGTCATTTACTATGCGAGTTGCTTCAAACGGTAACGCCGTAAATCGGAAGTCGTCCAAAAATGTTAATATGTCTCACATGACGGCTGGCGGAATCCTCCGCCACCAGCACTGCCACCATATCAACACATTTAGCCAGTTAAGCATCCATGCATGTCTACATATCATCAGGCTGTGACCCCAACAGTTAAGCCCGGCGCCGGAGCCCCCCCCCCCTCTGCGTGTGTGTGAGTGGAGTGGGCCCATCCAAGCATGGCCAAGGTGGGCCCCAGCCAGTGGCATGAGCCAGACACAACGGGCAGGAGCGATGGTTTTGAAATGATATCTATTACTGTTAGTGACAGCGGTCCCGCAACGGCCGCCTTGACGCTGCCGCGGACTGACAAGCTGAGCAGAGTGACGCTGATGGCGGCAGGCACAAATCACAATCGCTTTACTGCATCGGCGCCGCCACGCTCTCCCTTAACCTCGGCCCCAAACCTTTGCTCTCCCCCAAAAAAACTTCAAGCTCTGAGAAGTGGGAAAGAGGAGAAAAAGTGAGGGAGGCTTAATAACAGCCAGCAGAGTCTGTGTTACAGAGACACATTGTTAGCATAGTAGCGAAATTGCCAAATTTAATTTGAACTTAATGCCACAAGTTAAATTAAAAAAACGGTGGATTCTCAGTTATCCAGATCACATAATACTCAAAGAGTAACTTGATAGTCTCCTATGTTGAATTTAGGGTTGCGGTTAATGATTATTTTAGTTATCGATAAAGCTGACAATAATTTTTCAGATTAATCGATGAGTCACACCAAAATTTTTCTCATTTCCTCAGTGAGTCACAATAAAACCGAAGTTTGACCCGAGCTTCATCTCCTCATGGTAATCAAAATCCGACTCCCTTAGTGGGAGGGGTCAGTATGAAGAGCAGCTCATTTGCATAAAACAGCACCGCCTCTTCAAAACAGAAAGTCAAAACATTTCTTATTTATTTAATTCCTCATCACTGATAAAGACACCTTCGACACCTGGGAAGAGTTTAAACTGAATAAAAGCGAGGATATACCATAAGGCTGGGCTTTCCGTGGGGGAGAAAACAAAACAGACGGCGAGATTTCTTCTGGAGAATGAGAGCAAAGTAGCTCATATGTTGCGAAGGAAGCGCGCCACTGCAGAGAAACGGCTTAATCCCGGATGTGTTGACATTTCTAGCCTTTGGAATACTGCTCATTTCCACCTAGAACTGAAAACATCTTACAGTGCAGGAAATTAAGGCTGATCCCGTCTAATACACGGCCTTAACTTTACATATCCGCTCAGGAATCCACTTTTGCAATTATTGGGCAAAAAAAGTCATGTTTTACACAACCCTGGAGAGTAGGATAAAGAGCTAGACAAATGCGATATTGCTGCGACTTGAAACCAACATGCGCACAAATTTGCGGCTTTCCATAGACGAACCATATCAAGCCACGCCGGCCGGTGATAAGAAAAAATAATATTGCAGTGAACGTTTTCCGGCAGAGTTTGAGCAGATCTTTGGCGCTCAGGAAATGTGCCTGGCAATTGAGACGCATACAAATAGAATGCCGCTGCACTTTTGTTTGGTTCCGGTTCTGGAAACACTCCAAAAACCTGCAGCCGACAACCTGAGGGGACTGGGAGCCTCAGAAAAGGGGAAATTGAGTATATTTATGTCATTCGGAGCCTAGACTTCCTATTCTATTCCTACTGGAAGTGACTCAGTAGGTTTCTGTAATATGAGCACTCCGCGTAGAGGAGAAAGAATATATGCATTGCTTCCAAAGCTGCTACAATAAATACTACATGTTTAAACATCTAAGTTAAAAGTAAGTAATAGCTACCACGGCACTGTGTCCAAAAGGGAGCGAGCCAAAGTGCGATCAGCCCCCCCAAAAAAAAACATATCTTCCAGACACCGACGATGGTGTTGGATATAAAATCGGCACAGTGTGCGCCAAACAAACACACTCACAAGCATGGAAGCACCAGCAGTGCACATCTCGTCAGAGAGCGAAACGAGAGGTAGTGGCGCCCGTTGAGCTGAAAGGCCTCTGGCCACCATGCCAGCACAATCTCCTCAGCACTTTGGGACCCCCCGTCGCTCGCCGCATCCTCGCCTCCCACCCCCCACCGCTACCCGCGTTTATTTCTGTCAGCTTCCATATTCTCGTCTTCACAGCGCGTTTGCCCCTTCTCACAAGACATTTCTAGTCCGTGCAGAGAGGCGCGGGCACCCCCGGTAAGATGGTAAACAGGCACACCAGCTTGCGCGGGGCGGGCTCCGCGGTGGCACTCGGGGCCCGGGGACACGTCGTGTTCAGACGCTCTCCTTATCTTTATTCTCTACAGGGACGATCAGCGGGGCTGTTACGGCCTCGGCGTGACACCGCCTGTCCCAAACGATACGCCAACACGGGCACCCGGCGCTCACCCCCGCAGTCGTACGGCCTCCATATGCACACATCACTACAATGAGGGTCCTTCAGTGAAGGCCCCGGCTTTCCTGATATCTGCGATATTATCTGGAAAGATTTTTGCCAGTGGAGAGCAACAAAAGGTCAGAGGAGCATTTGCTGATGGTGACCATGATAAACACAATGGGCCGCAGCAAGACGACCCGGTGACAGTGGTTGTGGAGCGTACAATGCTTACCACTGTTCCAGAAGTCAGGGAATTTAATTGAGATTAATAAAAAAAAAAAGAAAATTATGAAGACAGTGCCATGTGATGTTGATTATTATTATTTTTTTTTTACATACAGGCTAGTGTCAAATTATTATGTACAGCATGAATTCATAAATGCAATACTGGTGAAAGGGTCCAACACTGTCATTGCGCAACAAGCGCAACATAATAATCATACTAATCAATCTCATATCGAAACCTATTTGATCTTATCCACCCCCCGTCTTCCCGGCAGAATGGTATATTCCAGTCTAAGCCCGACTTCCTGTCGTCTCCGCAGCGTGCTGACGGTCCTGGACGGACAATGTGGAGCCAGCCGTTGCATCTATCTGCACTCTAATGAGATCAGCGGGAGGAACCGAGGGGGGGCGGGGGGCAGAAGGGGAGGGAGGGGGCAATGATAGCTGACATTCTTGTAGCTTCTCTAGACACATGCTAGTGGGGGTAAAAGCTACATGTAGTCCATAATGACCCATGTAGTTGAGCAGAGATAATTGAGACGACATAAGACCACGACGGAAAACGTACAAGCAATGTGACGCACTTGTCTGAGCTCATGACTTTTTTGCAGACAGATATTAAAACCTGAAAGCATCGAGGGAGTTTGTTTATGTTTAATTAAAGTGTACTTTTACGGGATTATGTTATCATTTTGTGCTGGCTTTGTCTCGCTGCATTGTAATTGCATTCAGGTTACAGGTGTCTAAGGTGAGGGAAAGTCCTGTTTTTGAAAACAACAACGGTTTAGCTTAATGCTAACGCATCATGGCAAAACCCATAGACTGGCTAGCGAATAGCACTGCTTTGGCTGTGTCCAAACATTTCACGCTTGAATGCCAATGATGGAGCAACACATTGATTGTCAGAGAGTATAATACTCTCAGGCGTATATTCTTTATCATCGGTGAAGAACAACTGTGGCTCGCATAGGTTGTTTTGGAGACGACTATACTAAGCAAGTATGGTCATAAAGTTGCGGTTGGTGGTTTGCGCCAAGGCATATCCGCTGTGTATGGAGCATATCAGTGTTTTGTGTTGTTTATGTCACCAAAGTGCTCGGCTTGTGTTATCGAAAGATTACAGTTTAGCTTTGAGTAAGCATTTTTTGTTAAGAGTGTGCAGCTGCAGCATCTAACAAAAGACTGGTCTTGACTCACGGCTGGGATCAAACAACTGCCGCCAACAGTCACTTTTTTTTTTTTTTGTCTGCATCCCTACACAGACGTATTGACGAGAGTTTTGGATGCTCTGTGAACTGACCAATTAATTAGCTCGCTGCTAATTTCTGCCTTTTCGAAACACGTTTACACATTACAACATAAGATAAAAAAAAATAAAAAAAATTCAAACACACCCAGAAAAAAAAATCTAATTATTCCTGGGAAGACAAAGAGCAAAAGAACTCAAATTAAATTAGCCGGGCACCCGTGTGGCACGAATGGACTGCGGTGACAAGTTCTTGTGACCTGCCCCTCCTCCTCTATTGGGTCCTGAACGCGGACCTCCAAAGCCTCCCCACAGCCAGCATTTTCTGGCAGGTCATAAAAGATAATTGTGTTGCCTGGGCTTTTTAAGAGTTAGCCAACGAGTTGCTCCGGGGTGGTCAAAAAGGACGTCTAATGTGTGTGTGTGTGTGTGTGTGTGTTTACCACGACAGAGACAGGGAGACTCGAGCCAGCCACCCAGTCGGCTGCAGATAAGGCATCAATCTAAAGCACCTCTCCAATTTAGGATGGGGAGGAGAGGACTGGCCTCTTTGAGGATTGAATGATGCTCGCTGCAATAGTTTGAATCTGGATTCAGCTTTTCATCTTTGCGTGTGTGGCCGAGACCGGCCAATCTGCAGGGAGCCGTTTGCCGGCGGCCCTCCGCCCTGCTGTAACTTCACGAGGTGTGTGCCGAGTTCACAGCGCCGCCGACCAGGAGCTCGTAATGTGGAGCCAGAGGCCCTTCGCCCAGCCGAGGCCACACAGGTACAGTGCGTTGCTATGAGCGCCGCCGCAGAAGAACATGGGCACAAATGGCGGAGGGAGGGGCAGAGGGGGGCTTCGGAAATAAAATTTTCCAGTATAGTAGTAGCTCAAAGGCAACTTTTGCTGGAGAAAAAAAAAACCATTCACCCAATGCTACACAGGGTTCAACCTCAAGGCCCTGAGGCCAAAGTTGGCCCTCTGCATCATTTGATATGTTCCGATAAAGTCTATCTACAAGAATTTGCTAAATTGAAATATTGCAGGCCACTTTTTGTCACATTTAAAAAACAGCCTTGAAATACAAAATTGGAAGAACCACTTCAAGGCTGACCTGACCTTTAGACTAAAAGGTATGGTTTATTTCAACACGCACACCGTTGCGCAGGAAGCCCGTGTTTATTTATTTGCTATACGTCTGAACTTGCTCGTCTTGATGTTCTTGTGATGTAAGTGAGTCAGAAAGCGGCCCGTTATTAAATCACCGGGCTCTCCTGCTTGGAGTGCGACTATCCCTCAGATCTATGGTAATACGCAGCCCGGGGTGCAGGACAATTCCATTAGTGGCGAGCAGGGGCCGGCCGGGGCTGATGGCACTGCAGATAGGATCACCTCCGCCGCCCCGTCGCTCCCTCGCGACAATACCTCTCGGCGGACTGGACGCCTGCCGACGACGGCTCGGAGTCTGATGCGGCTAATCGGCACCGTTTGCACAAATCCGAGCGGATGATGGGAAAGCAGACGGCACAATAGTGTCATCGGGATTACGGGACAATGACGGGGCATTTGTCCCAATTCCAATATATTGACATTCCGGTATGTCAGACAGGTGGACGACATCACTCTTTTTTTTAAAATTTTAAACGGAGGCAGAAAAAAAAATCGAAAGGCTCGCCGAGTCTTTGGTTGTGTTATTGTTGTAACCCTGACAACTGAGCCGCAATGTGTCAGCACGCTTAACTGAGGGTTTGCACGAAAGAGAATAAAGGCCACACTCAGAGGAGGAAGGAGGAGGGGGAGTTAAATTACAAGGAAACAAGTTGTAAATAAACAAAAAGAATTGTGAAATTTACGACTGCTGAAGTGTGCCGCGACAAGAGCTAGCAGCTAAGTGTTTAAGCGTGGATTGTTATGATTTTATTTTTCATAATTATGGCAATTAGCAATTACTTTTGTAATATTTCTATATATCCAATTTACATAATTACATATTTTTTTGCTACTTTGTAGGTCTTTCCTTTTTTTATATAATATGATTTATTGCATCACGCAAGAATGAAGCAACGCTGCAAGGTTCCTTCGAGCCTAACAAGGGTATCATCAAATATTGCAATTTGCAATCTAATTGACAATCACAAAATTCAATTTGAACAAAAAAAAGAAAAAATTAAATCCCATCCCCACGTCTTCCACTGAGTCCCCTACAAAGAGCTGAGGGCCAATTTCCTGTTTCGGCCGCCACGCTAAGCACCCTTGAGACAATACCCAACATAAATAACAGCCAGATGTATGAAAATATTCATATCCTGATTATGAATATTATTAAAGCCCGAGTTAATATAAGACAGATTTGTATGAAAACAAAACGGGAGGGCGGGGGGGGGGGGGGGGGTCAGGTTGTGTCTGTATATTCAGCCTTGCGCCACACTCAGCACACAGACGGCGGGCGCAGTTTACATTTGGGGAGTGAGCGAGACTAGGAGCGGGCTTTGGCTAAAGCCTGCGATGAAAGCCCACCACTCTTATTTTTATTGTCCAATCTCCAGCAGGCGGAGTGTTATGGGAACTGGAGAGAGTTGTGTCTGCTGTTTGATCACACCATGGGAGTCTGACCTGTCACTAAGTGGTGGCAAACACGGGCCACACACGGCGCCGCGCGCAGTTAGCTAGCGGCCACGCATGCGAATGTGCGTTTCCCACACACGGCGTCGCATACCTCACCAAAGGAGGCAGGTCACAACATGTCAGAGTGTCGAGGATCCATAATGGCCATTTAGCCTTCAACAGCTAATATCAGCGCCGCTGATTTACAAGGAATCGGGTTGTCTCGGCCTCGCTTTCATCGCGGCCGTTTGACACGAGCTGCACAGCTCGGGATGTAAACACATACACAAGAGTGTAATCATAAAGCGAGTGGCAATTTTGGAAACGCTTTTAGGCTGTTTCCGTCGGTCGTAGCGCCTTTTGAGCGGTATAGCCCGAGATTAAAGACTGCAATAAATTTGACGTCGTAAATAACATGCAAGTCAACCCGCAGTTTTCCAAATTGTTCAGCCCTAATAAAAACAAACAACTGGGCCCAACCGTCCTGCTTGGTGGCGGGCATTGGATCTGGTTCTGGTTACCAGCTACTGTCGGCCAGGAGGAATGACCTCCGGGAGGGACTAAACCTCCAAATGCCGTGTCGAATGGAGACGGCGGCCGGCCTCACGCGCGTCGCCGCGGCGATCACGCGGCGTGCTAGGCTAACAGCTAACAGAGCTGCCGCCGGAGTCACGTTTAATTGCGGCTCGGCTCCATGATCACTCCTGATAGGAGCGGGAGAGAGGGCAAGATGAGTCGGAGATGTCGGATTGCATATAGGCGAGTGGACGTGTCCCCTCAGAGCCGCCGAGGATGACAAACAAACTTTGTTCGTACCAGAGTTGAAATAGTTTGGGATTCGTCATTACAGTTTTGAAATCCAATTCATTTTGATGACTATTTTTTTCTAAACTGCTTAGTTTAGTTATTATTAGACTAAATCTATATTTGATGATCATTTTAGTCACGTTACTGTATGGCTTTTTCTCAAAATCATTTTCATCGTAGTTATTCTGTTCTTTAATTGTAATAATCCGTGAGAAATCTTCAAAAGTGTCAATATATGAGGGCCTTGACGTCACTTTGACGACAAAGTGTTGGGATGCATCACTCGGGTGTAAATGGAGGCTTTGTTTGGACGTTGGCTGCCTCTGTTTGGAGTGAAGGAATGGTGTAAACATCACGCACGTGAAACTTTGACTGCCGACAAACACTCGGAGGGGGGGGGGGGGGGGGGGCGGAATATATATATATTTTGGTCGGCCACGCATGCAGTCAAATGCACACTTTGCCCTTGTGACCAAATGGAGACCAGAGAGACATTGACATGACCCAGATAATAGGCCCAAAGTCTTGCCTCCACAATTTGATCAATTTGCAGTTTCCGCACAATCGCGGCACTGTGCTGTCCCCCGCAGCTACGGCGTAAGAACAAGTTCACCCGGCCACGCGGAGCCATCAGCAGCTCGCCGCAGCGTGAGGCTTTGCCTTTCTCCCCTTTTCCCCCCAAATCAGCACTAAGCCCGCCTGATGCCTGCTGCTGGGACACAAACGTGCGCCTGCTCCTGTCATCTCCGAGTAAAGCACAAGGCAGGAAGAGGAAAGAGTGGGGGGGGGCGACGCTGACAGTTTGTCTTGTACCATATGCCACGTGGCAGAAAAGCCCAACTGATACGGCTGGAGTTTGGGTCACAGCCAAGGGCTCTCTCTATCTATCTATCTTTCTTTTTTATTTTTCCTCCAAGTCGTCTACTTTCTTCTTCTCCTTCTCGGTCGTCGTCGTCTTCCGTGCATGTGGCTGTGTCTTGGGCGGAAATGTGAAACAAAATCACTGTCTGGCCCTCAGCGGGCTGGATTTACTGTCTGGCCCCGGCCAGCACAGAGAGCTGCTTTGATCGTTATTTGTGCAATATTTCAGGCAGCGAGGTGGCCACTGATAGCTGGAAGAGCTTCTCCACAGCTCCTGTGAGATTTGTGATGCTGAAAGAGACATGTTTTCCAACAACTGCTTGAGTTCGCTACACTTTTTTCTTTTCTTCCCCTTTTCAAAGGACAAGGGGGGGGAAAAAAGAAGTTGTTCAAATACTATCCTCATGCAATCCAATAGGATGATGAGTGTTTGGGATGAAGAGCTAGCAACAGATGGTAACGTACGTTGGGGCGAACGGAAGTCAAACTTTTGGCTACCCTTAAGTGGTCCGCTCTCAAAACCAACAAAATTGGTTGACACACGGCAACTATCACCTTCCGAGGACGAAACCTAAGCGACCCCGTTGTTGCTTTTAAATTTCATCGTGTGAAGTGAAGCAAATGTGTTGTTGGTGATGTTTTGAACCCCCAAAGACATTTGATCCATTTGAACATTTTCTACGCTGTGGAGGGAAAGGGGGGCTACACAGCCTGAGGGCCAACGACGTTTTTTCATAAACCCAAAGATGTTTTTCTTTTCAACAAGGTTCCAAAGTGAAAAGAAATGCGAGAGTCGCTCGGTGTCCAAAAGATATTTGACACGCTTGATGCGATGCGGATACTATCAATAAATCTGTTGTGCACGATCCCTGCAGAGGATCAATAAATAAGGAAATCATCTGATTTTGGTTATGTGGCCAACCTTGACCTTAATCTAAGATCTTAAACACACATTGAAACTTTTGGGTTTTTCCCCATTTTAGTCCGGACCGTAGTAGGGACTAGTGACCAAGAATAAAGAATGGATTCTCTGTAATATTGACTTTCATAGTTAATTGTGTAATTCATATATTTTTTGATTTTATGAAAAATTATACAAAATTCTCTAAAATATTGACTTTGTTGTTTGTTTTTTATTTTATATAGTCTTTGATTTTATTAAAAAATACTCTCATAAAAACAATGTATTTCTTGACACTCCCTATTCTGCTTTAGTTTTTACAGACTACAGTAACATAGTCCGTTTGCATCCTAAAACAGCAAGCAGCTGATGCCAGGCCGGTCTCGTAAACGTACTACCCGTCTTCTCGTTAAAACTCCAATTTGAGCCGTCAATAAGGCTAAATTTAGCATTAGCGCTTAAGTCTGACCATTCCTCTTGTGCTGTCACTCAACACCAAAGCAGAGATTTAACGCCCTCGGTTGTTGCTAAACTTCCGACCGAGACCAAAGTGGTCGCCGTTCTCGCTTTGACAGTTCCACCGCCCCCCACCCCCCCTCGCCTTTAAAGAGGCCAGTGCGGGAGGGGAAAGGAGAGGGGGGGGGGTTGATTAGGGGAATGACAGGTGAGTGACAGACGCCTTGAGGAGGAAGTGGAGGGCGAGTTTTTTTGTTTTCTCAGCGTGCAAGGTGCAGCACGGAGAAGCCACGGGTGGAGAGATGCCAGATTGGACTCTTGACGCACCTTGATGGCACTGGCAGGCGGATGTGACACAGGTGAGGGCCGGCGTCAGCCGAGCTGGCGGGCTCCTCACAGCTGTTTATTTGACCCTGTGAGACAGGTGCGCACGCAAGACGCCTCAAGTGGAAGCACGCGTGTCGATTTGCACACACGCCAGCGTAAACACCAGGAGCTTTTTTCCTCCTTGTTTTTGTACAAGGAAAGACTTTGGGGGAGCCTCGAGTCGGCTAAATTCATTGTGGGCGGACGGATGGACGGGCTAATTTTGCTTCTATTCAAACAAATGAGTCTTGTCACTTATGAACGACATGTAGACTCATTTAAAAGGTATCTGCCTCGCCCCTAATATTGAAGAAATCTATACGACAAATAATCAAAGTAGAAGACTACTACACCGATTTGAAAATGATAGTAAGCATATGAAGAAATACAAAAATATATGAAAATCAAGACTAGCAAATGTGTCCCTTTCCATTTTCCCCTCGGTTCCGAGCGAGGGCAATTTGGCGACATCCCGGTCCCGCCATTTGAATCAGCACGGGTTAAAATCAATCATGCTACGCACCATGATAGACAGCAGGAGAAGAAAGAGACAAGGGCGCCGCTCACTATGCAGATGAAATATAAATTAATCACAAGTGTGATATTTTATTCAAGCGGGCGTCCGTATAGTGAGCAGGACACCCATCTGTCTCTCATCTCTCCAGGCAGCCATGTCATGTGGGACGCCAGTGAAGAGAAAGAAAGCCTGCCACCACCCATCTCACTCTCTGCTCAGTGTCACTGCCA
This sequence comes from Syngnathus typhle, assembly GCF_033458585.1. Classification (NCBI taxonomy): domain Eukaryota; kingdom Metazoa; phylum Chordata; class Actinopteri; order Syngnathiformes; family Syngnathidae; genus Syngnathus; species Syngnathus typhle. Next base: position 4,614,578 of record NC_083749.1, read on the forward strand.
CTCACCCGCCGCTCTGATGTGTTTGTTCCTCTCCGCCGCCATTAACGTCACTCTGGCTCGACACGCTCGCAAATGGAACGTCGCCCGGGTCTCCTAAAGAGTGGAAAGGGGGACAACTTCATTTATGTTTTAGGTGTACATGGACACTTGAAATGCAGAACAAGAGTGATATGTTGATATTTCCACTTCTTTAAGTAGGTCTGGAGGAACAACAACAACAACAACAACAACAAATGCATTCTCCAGAACTTTCCGGCCATCTTTCGGCGTCAACGTGTTTGAAGCAGACCGAGTGGCGAGGTTGCGCGAGGGGTCAGCATTCTCAAAGGGCGACCAATTGGATCATGACCCATGAAGGACAGATATGGGCAAGGGATTTAGTCGGGAAGGTCGCGCCTGGGTCAAGGAGTGTCTTGCATTCCAGACTCCTAATCCTCTCCCGGCAGTCTGGAGCGGCGGCCCTCTTGCCTCTCCGCACAAGCGTGTCCGCGCACACAAAACAAGCGCACCTCTGACTTAAGTCCGCGCCAGCGAGAGCAGACTGTGGTGATGGAGTGGCTGAAGAGATTTAGGGTGCATGGGAATATTTCAACCTCCCCCAGACGTCTCAGTCCACACCAAAGGCGTTTTCTTTTCTTTTTTTTAGATAGTCAATATCCACATTTAGATGGAGGCCGTCAATTCTACTCCAAAGCAACGGGTGGCGCTATAACATGTGCGAGCCCATTAGCAACTGGAGTCAGAGCAGCTTCGTCGAACGAGTTCACTGAAATTGACTTCTACTCAAGTCAAACACAAAACTGCCATCACATTAAATGTTGAGATTTAAAAAAATATATAAAAAAAAAATCACCAAAAGCTGAGTTTGCATAAAGTCGTGAAAGGCTGAAGAAAGTGATCACGTCAATGTAAAGTTAACATCATAAGTTCTCTTGGAAAAAAAAAAAGTGCCATCTGTATCGCTTTTATCATTTGAGCCAATCAGAAATCCGGTGGAAGTCATTCCCCAGAAGAAGGCAAAAATAACATCAAACAGAGTTTCTGGCCCAGTCGAATATAAAACACCAATGTCCTTACAAACGAGCCAGACCAAAAAAGAGAGGGGAAAAAAACGGTTTTGTTTTTCTTTTGGGCTACACATGAATGCTGAAAAAAACAGCTGGCCAGAATTTGGCCTAAAACTGGGAAAGACCAAGACTATTTTTAAAATGAGCCATACTTAATTACCATGTTCTTGTAGACATGGTATTAAAGTCGAGAAAGAGAGAGAGAGAGAGGGAGAAGGAAAAAAAAAAAGCATCGTAGTCTCATCATCTTCTACAGAGACGGCGTGGACTTTGCTTGCCCTCCTGGGCTTCAATCCCTGACCTTCCACTTATCCACCCGCCTCCTACTGGGCCATCCAGTTTCCCCCATGCTGAGACACCAGAGTGGCGGGGATGTGGGTAATTTGTCAGGGCAACCCAACCCCCCACCGGTGCTACCTTTGTGTGTTTGTGTGTCAGCATGCAAGTATGTATTAGGGGAGACGGGCGAGGGGGGGGGAGCTTTCCTCCAGGAATCCCTCCAACTATGTCGCCACGCAGTCCTGGCTGCCCCAGACGAGAAGTGGCGGAGCACGGTGAGCTCGACTATTTCAACCATGCGACAACTCGATACGGCGTAGGTGGTAGGCCAACGGCGAGCGGCTGCTCTTTTCTAAACACATCCACACTACACCCGCGTACACAATGGGGGCAAAAGTTCTCACACACTCTGTACTTAAGTCGAAATTGATACACGTGTTTCCAATGTTTCCACTCCTGTAACCTTGTGAATCCACTAACAAAAAAACATAGCTAATAGCAACTAAACACCAGCGCCCGTATTTTCCTGATGATTTGACTCCAGGGCATATGTTGGGGGGGGTCGGGAGATTGACTCTACAAATCACACCACACGCACAAAACACACAAACGGGGGGCGAGAAAATTGCTCCATCTGTGGCCGGGATCGCACGGAAGGCGGCACTTTGTGCGCAGTAAGTAAAGCACAGCGACCAGGCATCGGCCTCCTACTGTTTGTTTTGGAGTGGCCCTCCTTCTGCGCCTTCAAGTTGTGCAACACACACATGACCCCCCCCCCCCCTCCTGCTCACTTCCTATTCCACTACACCATACCAAAGAGAGCCAAATAAAACACAGGCTAAACATAATGAAGCAGCATGTCAGTGGCAGGGGCCCAGAGCAAGGCTGAAACATGAACCGCCGTGTACCAGCCATTAGGAGCAGAGCGAGCTACGGTTTCTCTGCCGCCCCGTATGTCGTCCGACGGCGGGCCTTGTATGCGAGCCAGAGGTACGACTGACTGATGCATCCTGTGCGGCGCTCGGCCGACCAGAAAGAAGTCCCAGCAGGGGACCGCCTCTCCGCGCACCCCCTCGGGCCCGCCGCGCTCCCATCAATCTCGGTGCTGGGAAAGACCTGACACGGCGGTGCCAGTTTTGGAAAAAGAGGGAGGAGGCAAAAAAAAAAAAAACAGGCAGAAACCAAAATAAACGCAATCTGGGAAATACGGCGATGCGTTGTTGTTTTAAGTTTGTTCATGCGTCGCATCACTTTTGGTTCTTGCGCCCTAACTGACATCATGAGTTACATCTGTCATAAGTAAGTTGTTCTAAAATAAAACCAAAAAATCTAATTCACACACGCTTGTGTTTTCACTCGGTCATGTTACCGAAACATTACTCCCACAGACAAAAAAAAAAAAGAGTGTAATATTCCACAAGTCACGTGCTTCTCAGGAAGTTACATCAAACAGGCCAAAGGTTAAATTCACACGTTCACTTTTCAGTCTACACAATATTTCAACTTTGACTCAATGCTGTTTTTTGAGAACCAGCGGTCGAGTGTACCAGCAATAAAATGAGCTAAAAGTAGTTGGGAAAATTCAACCAAGCCCAATATAGAGCAATTGCTTTGTAAACCTTGGTTCAGTTCCAGAAGGAGAGCAAATATTATTTTTTGTCATGACTCTTATTATTAGATAATTGACTGAGAAGAATCCAAAGTTCTTCAGCACTAACTCACAGTGAGAAATGCAGCCAGTGTCCATTTTCAACCTTTATCAAATATGCTTATGCTTAATACGTGTATGCGTGTGTGTGTGTTTGTAACAAAATCAAAACTCCGCAATTGAACGAATGAAAGTATTAAAAGACAATAATAAATACATATGTAAAATAAATATACCCAAGTAAATATGTAAGCTAATGTTTTTGAGGGTACCCACAAATAGCCTGTTTGGAAAAAGCTCTCAAGTGTACCTAATGTTTTGTCCAGCGAGTGTTCAAAACTGATGTCAAAAACAGAGCAGGAGGGAGTTGTCAGCGTGTAACAAAAAAAGCCCTTGTGGTGCGAACACTCGCGGTCACAGAGGACTGTTGCACGACATCCCATAATTTGACACGGTCGAGGTGAGAGCGAATGTCTGCTGTGGTCTTGCTGCACTGACAACGTCCTCTAATTCGACATTCCACAAGACTCTACCGAGGACAAATTAAAATGATTTAGGAGACATTTAAAGTATAGCTCTGTTTACTCGCCGCCACTCGGGGCGCTGGCGGAGGAGGAGCTGCGGCCTTCGACGGCGGATGAAAGCACACATGTAAATGCTATTGCCGGGCTTCCGGCTCGGGCCGAGGCCGAAGGACGGCGAAGGTGAGAAATAGTTGTTGGCCTCCTCTTGCGTCCGAGTGAGCTGAGAGACACGTAAGGAATTTCTCATGCCTCAGAGGGAAGTGGAGTCTGGGTCTCATTCTCCGGGAGTTGCTGGCTACTTTTATTGTTGATACGCTAGACCGCTGGTTCTCAAACTGGGGTCCCTGGATCCCCCTGCGGTCTGTAAGTTGTGGTTTGGGGGCCCCGAGTGCATACAAACTATTTTAAACAGAAACTGAAGTGTCTACAGACTGCTGAAGTTGGAATTTTTTCAAAGTGTGTGTTGAATTGCTATTACGGTATTTTAATTTTATTCTTTAATCAATTATTTTCATATTAATTTTTTGTTTTGTTTTAATCACTCAAGTGAGTCAACACATTTGACCAATTTGAGGGAGGGAACGGCTAAAAATGACTTCGGGACTCTTGCTAGGTGGGCCAGAAAATCGGAATGTTCCATGAGTAGCCCACGGGCCACACTTTGACCACCCCTGCACTTGAGAGCAAACTACGTTGTGTCAGCAAAAGCCGTAAAGATCCGATATAGAAGACGGTGGGGCGCAACGCACTCGTCTTGTCGAGGAAAGGGAGATTAGGCCGGAATGTAGCTGTGTCAACAAATAATAGTTTTGACAATGACTTGTTATTGGCCGAGCTATAAGTAGAAGCGTCGGATAGTTTGGGCTTTTTCTTTTTTTAGGCCGGTCTTTTCTAGCGAGGCGGCTCAAATCTTGGCTCCGTCGCGGCGAGAGGAAGCTGCGGAAGGAAATGAAGCGAGCAAGAATGAATGAGGCTTGCAGAACAAGAGCCAGAGCTGGTGAGGAGAGTTAGTTTACAGTGCAATCAGCATTAAGGAAATTGGTTTGCACTAGCGCTGAGAGTTGGGCGAGGTGATTGATGCTAAGCTAGGCTAGCGGGGGAAGGAAGTGGAGGAATTAGCGGCAGGCCAGGGCACCAGAGAGCTGTCAACTACTTCCTGGTCAAAGCGCGGTGTGAAGTGCGCTTCCTGCCGTCTGCCCTCGTGTGAAGTACCCGAGGCGGACTTTTGAGAGACTTTCCAATGGATTTGTGCGAAATAAAAAAAGATTCGACTTGAACAACGACCTTTAAGTAACTATTATTAGAGGTTCCGATATAATACTTTCAAAAGGGAGCATAAATATATGAATATAAAAAGATTGTGAATATATTCTTGTTATATTGTCTATCTACATGTGTTGCTTCATCGTTTGTGTTCAGAATCTATTGCTTAAAATTGTATTAAAACCAACGATACAGATGCTATCTTTGGTAGGTTGTATTGTTTGTTAGCATTAAGCTAAACTGACTTTATTAAGGCAAAGCTATTTGGTCACTTTGAATAATTATGTACCTAAAAAAAAAAAAAGAGAGAGATGATAAGGTATGAGGAGAGTTAGACAGGATATACACGTACTATACTTTGGGTAGCCGTCCAATTTGATTTTTAACATTGTATAAAAAGCTCAGATCATGTGGCATGAGAATTCAGCAGTACACTGTAATTAGCAGAATGTATGAAAATGTACGAGTGATGTGTGCTCGCAGCTGCTGAATGAGAAGTCAATGAGCTACTGTTCTCACGCCAGCGCCCAAAGCCATCGTTCCAAGGGAGAGGCGGGGGGGGGGGGTGGGGGGGGTCTGACGGACGACAACATCATTCCCACTTCCTAATGATTCCACAAAATTCCCCACCAAAAATAGTCACCATATCAAAGAATGTTTGGTCACGTAGCATGGGAGCCTGTTGGGGAGGATGTTGTCAAAGGAAATGTTGAAAAGGTGATTAACATTTGAAAAGGGCTAAGTAAGCACTAACACTTGCTTCTCTGGAATTGTTTCAATTTGCCCATTTGTTTTTTGGAGTCCGCAGGGGTTGGAGCTCAAGTTGCTGGAAAAGCGGCAAAGCGCTTGACTGTTTCCGACACAAATCTTGCGAGAGCATGCACGAGGAAACCTGAGAGCGCGCACTGACTCATCCCCAAACTGTTTTCAAATCAAATGATTTAAGAGTCCTAATGTGACAACCATGTGCAGAATCACGCTGGGACTGGACTTGTTTCCATATGCAAAGACACTCAGCGTCCCAAAAGGGAACAGCGGTGGTGGGGAGAGTAACGAAGTAGAAATACTGAAGTGGATTTTTCAGGTGTCTGTCCAGATATTTATTTTTCGGAGGACTCCTGAAACTAGACCCGTAAGTCCACTGCAAAAAAATCTTTAGGCCAAACACAATCTAGCTTGTCGTGATTTTTGTTTCCAAACATAATGCAAGTTAAAAAAATATATCTTTTGTTTGATTTAAGTAGAGTGTGACTACTCGCTGTGAAGAATCTCATCTTTGGCAAGCCTTGAGCTCCCCTCCGCTAGCGTCAGCAAACCTGCCTCTGCACACAAGCCGCCAACACGGCACGCACCAGCGCTCTCTTCGGGGCACCGTGTCAAAACTTGGCCCGGCGCTTGCCAACAGTGCTGCCACGTCAAGGATTTGACAATAGCGGTGGCGGCGGCGTACACGCGGCGTAATTAAGCAACAGAGGACATGGCAGGGAGGAAGAGGCGACGCACCATGTGCCCTTGATACTCGGGTGTTGGCGTTGACGGCATTTTTTATGACAGCTTGGGCTCGTCGGCCGTCCAACAACGCCTGACATCTCCTGACGTGCGCTTTACTCATCGCTGACGAGGAGGAGGAAGGGTGCGTGTGTGTGTGTGTTGTGTCTGTGTGTCCACAAAAAACACTAAACACTGGCATGAATATCAAGAAATTAGCTTGACTGCTATTATTTTACTGGTTCTTTTATCACAAACAAAATATTTAGTTTTCCTTACCTGACGTGTTTCGGCTATCACTTCCGCCTTCATTAGAGTGTCTTGACTGCACAGAGACTCTACACGCTTTGCTTTCCAGCTCCAGGTACGCAAGAAATCGTAATTGGAGTTGAGTCTTGCTGTAAAACACAATAAATACAGTATAAAGTCAACTCTATATATATATGATATGCGGCATATTGAAATGGTTTTTTTTTCAGTAGCCATTACTTTTAATTTTTCAACTCGCAACATCATTCCCGACCTTTTTTTTTTTTTTTTCCCCTGAACTGTCCAAACTGGATCTCAGTGATGTCGGACACATACTACAGAAGTCTTCCAATATTTGTCAAGGTCTCAAATTCCCCAAGGAGTGCAACAAGGAGAAACCCAGAAACGGAGATGAACATTTGAGGTGCAGCCATCTTTCTAACAGCCACTCTTCCACTTGCAGGCCAATTTTGAGTTCAAGTCCCATCCCTTTCTTCTCCTCTCTCCCAGTGGTTCAGTGTCTTGATTTATCTGATGGAAGGAATTCTACACAAGGCTCGGGCTCCGGTGGTATCCCTCCGCTGTAACCTTTTCCCCCCACCAGATGTTCCGCTCTCCAAACACGCTAATGTTCATCCCCAAATCCCCGTACAAACATATCAAGTGGTCGCTACATGTTTACGCTGGCCACCGGCCGACACAAGCGACAGGGCCGGCGACACAAGGGTTTTCTTTTTTTTGGGGGGGGGGGGGGGGGGTGATGGCGAGAAGACAGACAGATGACAGACAGACAGACGGAGATGTCAGACATATGCTCCGGCCAGCTGACGACACAGCGATGACCTGGAGGAGTAAGTGGAGCTGATGTGAGGGGGGGGGAGAAAGGGATTGATCACTCCTGCAAATGTTGTAACGGCTGATACTTTAAGACAGGCATCTGCATTCATTTTTTTTTTGAAGTTTTTTTTTTCTTTATGGGGGTGCAGTTTACTAATCTAGAAGGAAGCAAAAAGCCTCCTCATGTTACTCGATTTATCAAATCAAGCTGAGATGTGAATTCGAGTCGCAAAGCAGTCTGATTGCCTTCAAAGATGCACGGAATGTCTAGTTTAGGGTCGTAGAAAAATGGAGTTGATCATTATTGTTATTTATTATGGTCGAGGTGGAAATTGTGACTTTTCCATTCAAATAGATTGGTTAAATGGGTTTTGTAGGGCCAGCTGTTTATTTATTCTACTTTATTTTGTGGGGCGCCATCCTTGACTTTTCCAAGCATCCATCCAGGGGAATATGCAGAGCAGGGACGATAATACGGGGGCGTAGGAGGAGCAGCAGCAGCAGCAGCAGCCGGTGATGCTGCCCTCGCAGTGACCTCGCCCATGACACAATGAGCCCCAAATGGCAGACAAGAGCGAGGATCAAGTGCTTCAAAGTGCGCCGGCACAGATAAACCCCAACAGGCCCTCTTTGAATGATAGTGTTTCTTTTTTTTTTTTTTTTTTTTCTTGTAGAAATGATGTTGCTACCATGACACCTGGATCGCATAGAGCCAACACCTCATCCAGTTAATGGACAAGAGCAAATAAAGACCTTGCTTGGATTACCAAAGATGCTTAAAGCAGACATGAATCGCTTTTATTTGTCGGACTGCTGGACCCCCCCCTCACGACCCCCTTAACTTGCCATGTGTGCCAAGATTAATATTTTTGGATTTAAAGATTACGATTTTGATGAAATTGGGATATGGATTGTGTCAAAATGCAAGGTTTACAGCAACACAACAACTATGATATGTCATTTGACGATGAGACGCAGAAAGACGGGGAAGCTACGTTAACAACTCAGTTTAGCTGATCAAACATTAGCAAACATAAAATCAAAGATGTGGAAATTATTCAGAAGATACCCCTGCCCATATATAGCACATGCTAAATGCTAACAGAGCGCAATGCTTGATCAATTTACTGAATGTTACAGCTTGTATAAACACGAGCGAGTAACATTAGCATCAACGCTAACACCAATTAGCAAACTGCCACAGTAGCTGACCCAATGTTACTCTCCATTGTGACAGTAATGTTCTTTCACGCAGGAGTGGTAAATTGCTTTAATAAGAAAAATCCAAACTGTACAACACAATTATACACGAACCCACTTGTTTTTTTCTCTTATTGATCATCGCTTGAATTTGAAGCCTCGAGTCAGTACGACCTTTGTGGCACATAAGGCTGCCCGTTTGAGAACCTTCTGGATACTTCTTTGTGGCCCTCCATCGCAAGCCGGACACGCTCACCTTGGGTTTATTGTTGTCATCTGTATTCCGTGCCCTACTGCGGCAGAGAGACAACCGACATTGATTTCCTCTTCCCTTGTCGTAATGGAAGTATGAAAGGTTTGAGTGGTTCCTATTTACGAGTGACGCCTTCCCGGGCTACTTAGCCTTGAGGCCGTTGAATGGATGGAGAGCACCAAGGGCAACCAAAAGCTGTTTGGTAAACACCTCGCAATGTTTGTACAAAAGGAGTTTGAGGCTGAGGGACGCGCCATAGACTTTACATTTGATCGTTAGACATTTGATCGACATTTATGGGCTACCGCTGGATTTGTTTTAGCCATTTACTGTAATTGGACTTAAATGTCGCATTTGTTTAAGTTGTGTTTTGACTCGCACGCAGGTTGCGTCGCCGCTGGAGGCCCAAAAAAACATCGTAAACCGAGGACGTTCTGTAAAATGCGAATTCCCGGCGACTGATGTAGGGGAAAAAAAACAAAGCTTCAGGCGGCCTCAGACTTGTGGATGGTTGTGTCTATGTGCTGAAAGCTATTCATTTCCACTATTAGTCCCTTTTGAACATCCAGGGCGGAAAAAGTCGACGCTCACAAAACATGTTTTTCTTTTACAGGTCGCATAATTCTACTTGGGCTGCCGTTTCATGTTCAAGTAATGTGAGATACCTTTAATCTCGAAGCCGAATTCTCCGCTTTATGATGAGCCCGAGCGGGGAAACAGAAGGAAGAGCCGCGCTTTTCTCGGTAATAAAGCCCAAAAGGGGACGGCGGGCGCTCAACCTGTCAGCTCGCAATCTAAATGCATGCAGGATTGCTTTTAAAGTGGGTGCCGCTGATATCCCGCTATGATGTTAAGGCTTCGCCTGACGGGTGGTAAAAGCCTAAGAAAAATCTCTTACTCCAATGGCAAAGGAACAAGTTGTCGCTTTCTTGAGGAGAAAAAAGAGGAAAAACAGCGGCACGTTGTCCTCCTGCGCTGATGTCACATTGATTATGCTGATCATAAAGTGCGTTTGTTAACCCCCCCCCCCCCCCGCGCTCCGAGCTGTCAGTCACCCATCTGCGGAAATGAGCGCGAGTCACACTAAAAGCCATCTTTTCCGTGTTTTGCCCGCATTTGCGGGTCACGCCGCCGAGAAAGACGCTCCCAGCGGAGGCCGGTTTTCCGTCGCGCTCCGGTATATTAATTGCTTTTTAATGTCAGGCTCTTCTGCTGGAAGTTGTCGCGTACTAACAAATCAACAACAATAAGGTTCTTTAATGTCGCCGGTGCGGGCCGCAGTCACGGCTAAAAGGGTACGCTTACTGAATAATCCATGCCGGCTGCGGCGGAGTGGAGGCTGCTAACGGAGGAGTGGGAACAAGAGGCCATTTGGCTTCCTTTCCGCCGCGTCCCAAGTGTCCCCTGCTCCCATCTGTGCGCATGTAGTGGCAATATGGGACTTTGGTGCGAGCGCTGATGGGAAGATGTAATAGTGATCCAGCTAATCCAGCTAACCCAATGAAGCAATGTGACATGCGCAACCCACCCCCCATCACCCAAGTCTTGTTTTCAACCACAACTTGGGGCAAAATTGGAGTTCTGCATCCATTATTAATCCGCACGCTTATCAAGAGAAGACTCATTGTTCTGTTTTGCCTTGAAGTAGAAGGAAAAAAAAAGGCAAATTTGTGAGAAGAAGCCTACAATTTCAACTATTTTTTTATAATTTTTACAAAAATATATATATATATTAAAAATGATCGACTCAAGAGCCACAAAGATATCCGACATACTGTACTGAAAGTGCTACACCTAAAACTTAGAAGATGTCAATTGAAAACATCGTAGCGCTTATATGTTGAATATCCCATCATTTCTTCTTTGGTTTTATCGTCATTTTGGCTATCATCAACCGATAGTCTTGAGAAATTACGAAAATAATTCCAAAGGGGACCGAAAAATTGACCCGATTTCTATTTTGAGTCCCGAGGATTCAGTTTGAAGTCATTAGCCAAATACGCTAAGTGCCTCAAAATTTTGTATGACACTAAATTGTTCTCCCATATGTATTTTGACGACAATATTTATCATTATTGTTTGTGAAAGTTCATGTTTATATGCTCCTGCCCAGCATGGCGTTGAGTAAAGATTATGTGTTGTGGGAAGGTGGGGGTCGGCTGCGAGGGGGGTGGGGGTGGTTGTGGGGGGGGGGGGCTGCACAAGGGGTCATCAGTGAGTGTTTGGAGCTTGAGTTACAGGGCCAGCATCTGCCATCCGGTCATCAGGCCCTCATATCCATCACTGGGCCATGGCGTGGTGCAGCCCGGGTTTTGTAAAAACACCCAGAGGAAATGGAGTCTCTGGGCCAGACAAGAATAAAATTAGCTTGATGACTAAGTTCCTCCTCGGGTCCCAGCGGGAAAAGAACTCTGCCATTTGTTTTCATTACTTCCCTCGGCTGTAGAAGCAGCGCCGGCATTATGTATGCGTGCTAGTGCCACTTTGGTTTGCGTACACGTATGTTCGGCCCGGGTCGCCAAAATGGCCGCTCTGTCATTTCCACGACCGGGGTTTTAATCAAACGTATTCACTCGTAAACACAGCACTCCCATTCCGAAGCCGCTCCGGCATGTGTAATATTTGCGCTCGGGCTCTCTGGAGGTGACATTAGCGCTTGGACTCGTTCCACGTGCATCCCTCACGGCTCGCAATATTGCCTTCTGCTACTTTATTGCAGGCTTTTTTTTTTTTTCTTTCCCCGACAAACTTCTTATAAACACGCAAAGGTTGTAAACATTGATTCGCGGGCAAATGTGTTTTCATTCATTACCTCTTGCACGAATGACCTCAGAGTTCGAAGCGTGGGTTCAGTTTATTTTGGGACGGAATGTCATATTTTGCGCGTGGGTCCGAATATTAGGTACAGCCGTGTTTGCAATTCTGCCTTTGTCGAACGTAAACATAATCAGATGTAAATAGCCGCAGCCTAACAGCAACACATATTCACAACAACGGGCCTCAGAATAGAGTCCCAGATCAAAACAAGGAAGCGGAAGACGCTCTTGTTTGTAAACTGTAAAACAGTCCAGAAATACTCTTTTTTTTTTTCGTCTTTTCTAAAATGGCTGTCCACAAATCCCTCCCAGTGCTCTGAATCCATTCACCAATTACTTCCTCCCTCACTCCACTCTCCCAGATTAGTTCCAGCTTTTACCCGTGGTGGCGTTCAGAGGCAAAGTGAAGACATCATGTAGCTCTTTAAAGCATGTAGCATTAACACCTCTGCCCCCCTGAGTAAACCCTCGAGTACTGACCCACTGCTCTTTGGGACGCAGCCGTGTGGAACGGGCGGCGGCCGGCCAGCCGGCGCTGCGCTTCCCATCTCACACCTCCGCTGGGAGGAAGGGATCAGGACGGGAAAGACTGGACCTGATGGAGAAAAGTAAAAGTGTGCCATAAGTCGAAGCCTTCGAGCCGCCTTGTGAGAATTAGCAGAGTAAATATCTGCCTTTTTCGGTCGTCTTCAGCGGTACAAATGTAACGATGAGCATTTTAGCACAAGGGGCTTGTATTTTGAGCATGTCACACAGATACGCCGCACTTGTGAATAATTGAGACAACTAGCGTGAGAGTTGTCATTTAAGGGCCACCATTAGTGAGGACACTGGAAAACCACCTCTTACCAAAAGCATCAAAAATTCATGAGCTCAGTAAAGAAACCGGCCACGTGACGACGCATAAGCCCAGACTGTTGGCGGGACTGGAGAAGAGGCGTTTGGTTCCTGTTCAACATGCTCTCCGGGGAATTGAAAAGGGACATTTCAAAGTGTGAAAGCGTGTTGAAGCACAACAACAACGGCCTGTAATTCATCTGGATATATTTAGCGACTCTTAAAGCGTTGCGGTACCAAATAAATGATGGTGATGTTGACAAAATATCACGGTGACTAAACGTAGAAGAAGAAATCAAAGGAAGTAGGCTAACTGGTAGCTTACTTGCTAGCATACGTTTCATATTTTCACTGCGGTGGAAAACTCCATAAGGTTTTGCCATCGTACTTTCCGAACCAGATTAACATTTACAATTGTTATTTGCAAGTGTAGGATTGAAATAATCGATGATATTTCAGAGCTAGCTAACAATCAGGCCGACGCTGACTCGGAAAACCAACGCGAGTATCTTTGCTTTCCTTGGGATTCCCACCCCGGATTTCAAAGTGCACTTTTATCAGCAAAGCCAAAGCTTTAATTCTGCGTCTATAAATAAACTGCAGTTGTGGACACACACCCAGTGAGATAGAGAACAACACGTGTTTTGTGTGAGGCCGCTATAAGATAATGCATTTACATGTGTATCCAGGGGAGGATGGAGAGAAAGCAGACGAATTACACGACTTCCTTTTGTGGGCTGAAAAGGGGGGGGGAAGTGATTTTCTCTAATGCATCTCTGTGTTGTGTCCTTGTCCTCCCACCATGCCGACTGTTTGGGGTCCTGCGAAAACATGGGTCAAGGAGAGTGTGTGTGTGTGTGTGCGTGGAGTGGAGTGGAAAAAAAAAAGTTTGCCAGTGACAAGGAAGTCAAATAAAGGGAAGAAAAGCTCCATTTCCCCAGCTAAACGTACCCCAGGGAGGCGTAAGGGAGTGAGAGGGAGATCAAGAGTGAGAGGAAAGGTTGTGAACCGACAAAGGCTGTAGATTTACAACTGGCGAGGCCCTAAAGAGCTCTGCCATGCTTATTCCTACAGCCAGTTAAAACAAATTGTGGCCATGTTTCAATCACCCACATCCTCCCTGCGAGCTCATCCGCCCGCGCCAGGCTTTTTGGACCGCTTTGCCCTCAATTATTCTTGAATAAATACTTCAACTGAGGCGTCTTCTTGCATTGGAAAGCCCCCCCCCCCGCCCCCCTGCCTTCACACACTCTTCGCCACGCACTCCTCTTCACAGAACACGGCGAGGTCCAAAACTCTTGACCCCCCCTCCCCGAGGATGAGAATACACGCTGCCCTCGTGTATGTTTGATTGCAAATTTGCGCTGGAAGCCTCGAGGTAACCCGATCCGCTGTTTGATTTTAGAACGACGTCGGGGTGAAGGAGCAAAGGATGGGTTTTTCTTGTAAGGGGGGGCGGGGAGGGACACGAATGGGGGTCACAGGAGTGACTTTTTCATGTTGCAGATTAAAAGCAGATGTCAGTGGGATTACATCCCCCGGTGTCATCACTCACACCTCACCTTCGTCTGTGCACACACACGCACACTTGGAGAGAGAGAGAGAGCTTTGGGAAGTTCTCTCAAGGAGGTCAAAGGACGTGAATGACGCGGTCCTGCAGCTAAAAGTGAGATATCATAATTCTATATACTACATCTCCAGGTAAATAAATAAAATGAAAAATATATATAGATTTTTTTTCTCTCTAAGATCAAACAACCTGCACACTTCTTCAGCACATTTATTGTGAAGGAGTCGCAGGAATGTGACGAGCACTGAAGTTTTCAGCCACTGAATACTGAATCATAGCGGCGCGCCGATTCATCTTAATCCACTTTTTTCTCTCCGGCTCTCTTTTTCCCTTCGAATGGATGGAGTTGAAATATTGCCCGAGAGGACTGGGATTCATTAGGTCTCTGACAAAGCATGGAGAGGATCAAGCTTTTTAAAATATATCCTTCTTCAAGAGAAGTGAGTGTGACATGAAAGATGAAAAAGAAGAAGGAGGGGGGGGGGAGAAAAAAGTTTGTGCCGAATTCCAACACTTAGTGAATCATTTGGGCTTAAATAAACAGAACACATGCGCGCACAAAACAGTAGCAAAGTGGTGCGATCCAGTTTATTGATCCAAGTGACTGTCTGGGAGGGGGAAAGGGGGGTTAGTCGCCAACTAATATTTGGGCAACCCATAAGCGCCAAAAGTTTATGCGGTCATGTATCATCGCCAAGTTTTTCCTATTTTTTTTTTTAATAAAGTTTAAATGAGTTTTATTATTTATATTTATTCAATTTTTTAATCAAAAGCCATGAGAATAAATCAATGAGTGCACATCAGACTGAACTAAGATCAACATCTCCGCCAAACGTATTCATTGAGGCACGCTTAAATGTCCCCCTGCCCAAAAAAATAATAATAAAAAATAGCCCACTCTGCTCGTCTGCACCAAAGCTGTGATGTCACACGGGCTGGAGTTGCGCCGAAGACGACCGGGCCCACGGGCTCGGGATCAGAGCGGCGAGTTGCTTATTGTTCCTGACAGGAACCACGCCGGGGCCGCGAACCGGGACGCAGCTGCTGAGAACGTCGTCACATCACCAGTCGTTTGGAGCGCCGCGACGAAATCGGGGGGGTCGTGAGTGCATGTCACAAGGGAAGTGGGGATCAACTATGACTGCGGGTCGCTGTACGAACATTGTTATGATATGGAAAATGGGAACCGTTTTGACTCGATGCTGGCGGAAGCATCGGCTTTCGGCGCTTGGAGGAGACGGAGAAATATTTCAAATTGAATTATCGTGTCGCAATTTCCCCACAGTGATCTCAAATGATAATTTGAATTTATTAAGAGATGGACTTTCCAGTTCAGACTCAAATTTTCCCGTATTAACACGGATTTGAAGGTATTTGGATTCAGGGTCACTCAGCACGCGGCAAACCAAGCTCTGCTTGTCAGCGACTAAATTTAGTTTCAAAGTAACTTTGTTGGCCTCTTATCTCGTCTGCTACACGGCGGGCGCACGCAAGCGTCGAGAGCCTCACGAGAACGGGGCCGAGAGCCCCTAGATCTTCCTCTTGAGCCGCTATCTGCTCTCTCTTGACCCGGCATGTGTCTCGAAATATGCTAACGGCGGCCGACGCAGAGAACAGTCAACCCCTCCAAGATATTAGTGGGCCGAAAGGTGCTGGCCCTCAAGTGGCTCTTTTCTGCTTGAGAACACACACGGAAAAAAAAAAGGAAATAAAAAAGAACATATTCTGTGTTTCATTTAAAATAAACAGCTTTTAGAGAAAATTTTATGTGTGTCCTTCAACACATTCTTTTATGTAGCTGACCTCCAAAATAGTTTTTTTTTCTTAAACTGTGGTCAGGGACTGGGACGGGATTTTTTTCTGTGGGAGTGGGATGGGCCGGGAGTGAAAATCTACTTCCAAGTCTGCCTCAAATTCAGACTTAGTGCGGAATTCAAACAGGCTGCGATGCAGTTGGGGGCCAAGTGATCATGTGACCCAAAATTGGTCATTATTGCGACATAATGCAGCCTAAGGCCACATCCTCATCTTTAATATCTCCTCACTGCCTTGACCTGCAAGCCATATTCTGGATTTATATCTCAAATCTGCTCCCTTTGACCCACAATTAACCTTAATGAAAACGGCAAGACTCACTTTTCTTCCGCATACATTTGTTTTTCTCCCTCCCATGGCTTTTCTTTTCCAGCACGTTACGTTCAGCCGATGGAAATCAAGGTAATGACGAAGCGAAGAAAAAGAATGTTCTTTCAATAGATAATTAGGGAGATTGGTTTACCAGGGCCACTCAAAGCTCATTCACATGCGAAGGGGCCGAGGCCCGGCCCCCCCCGAAAGGGCTCCCAAGAGAGGCATCGGCCCCCAGCTTCATTTCTCAGAGCAGGTGCCTGGCAGGTAGTCAATGGAGACGGCCGGCGGAGATATACAAGAGAGTCATCCTCCCGCACAAGGGGGTCAACATCACAGATCAAGGGTCATGAGCAGAGGTCGCAAGGTCAATGTTTAGCACACACGGAAGCGGTCAGATGACTGGATATGTATCCCGGCCGGGACTTTTAGCCGGTGGCTCCGCGTGGACGAGTAGCGGATGTAGGCAAGACGTTTGGCGTTTTATTTAGCACTGTGTGATGTCACGTCTTCATTTAGCTAACGGCGCTCGGTCCATGGCACACACGCTTGAGTTAGTTGTCCAACTTTCCAAGGTTTCTATTTGATCACATATGTGTTATCAATAGTATTGATACATTTCATTTTACACTCATTCAAACTCATTGGCAGATTTCTTTTGCCGTAAATATGCTCCAAGCCGCTTCCCCTGACAAGGTGATACAGGAAGAAGAGGTCAGAGGTGACGTGCACTCTAATTTGTAATTGAATCTCAGCGTGGAAAAGCGATCAGTCATTGCCCGTGGGCTGCCATCGAGGAGGGGCAAGGAATTTTTTGCCCTCCTCCCAAGTGGTTGTCGCTGGAAACGCAGCTATGGTTTTCAAAGTCACGAGCCTTTCGCAGTGATGACACAAAGCAAAACAACTCCGTCCAAACAGTTGTACTTTACCCAGGTAGCGACCGACCGAGCGTTCTCCTTTAGCATCGGTGCCAATAAGTACACCAACCCATCGGATCTGCATGTCAATTTCTCTTGTTCTAATCAAATAGAAAGCCCGGCGAGTAAATATCTATCTTCTTATAGCCCGGGCTGTTTACAACACAGCCGCGGCTGTATAAACGACGCGTGGCAAATGAAGAATTTCTTTTAAGGCGTCGGGCATATGCCCGATATAGGAAACCCATAGCGTCAGTGGCTCCATATTGGATGCGGAGGTCAAAGGCTAGCGAAGGTCAAAGGTGTTGTTCTCCTTTCTCATCACGAAGTGCATTAACATCTTCTGCCCGTCCCGTCGCGTCCAGATGGCTCGGCGGGCCCGCGGACAGATGCTCGGCTTTTGAAAATGCACCGTCGAGAATATGCGCGGCTCCATCATCGCCACATCATATTTCAAAAGGAAGATGGATATGGATGCATAAATAAGGACAGGCTGCATTAAGTCATTGATTCTCTGCGTCTAGCTCAACTTTCACCGGAATTCTTTGAAAGAAAAATGCTGTTGACATGAAAGAAGTTTTGTTTTGGGACCGAGGGAAGAAAATGTAAAGAGATCTGAGCTGAGGACAAGAAACGGTCAAGTGAGCTGATGGGATTTGACAGAGATCGCTATTGTTAAATGAGAAGTTGACATTTAATTTACCCTGCCGCCAATCTGAATCAGATCCAGTTTAAAATGTGTTTCACGTCAAAGTTTCAGACCCTGCACACTCAGCATATTGATAATTGTGTGTATTTAGCTACTCAAATTATTTTAAAAAATAAAACTATAAGGAGCTTATACAGAGTTGGGTGAAAAAAAAAAAAAGACAATCAGAACAAAGAAAATAGTTTTGATTGATGAAAATAAAGTCAGACTATCACGAAAAAATAGGAAAAAATATAGAAAAAATATTTGTGAGATACTAATAGTTTAAAAAACGATTTACGGATGTGATGCATTCTTCGTTATGAGCAGAGTAATAATCTTATGTTGATAAAGTCCAAATATTGTCCGGAAAGCTTTTATGTGGGAAAACAGTGGGAGAATTTTTTTAATGACAAAATCTATTTTAGTACAAGAATAAGCAGACCTTTCTCTTCCTTTCGAATATTCTATCATCACTTTGCAGTGTGAGAAAAAGCTGTGGTTGGAGTGGTGCCAGTGGAAGTACAGTAGATAAATGCCTGTTTATGGGCGTACTCGGTGTGACCTCGCCTAAGGGGAAAAATAGGCAGACACTTCTTAGAAGCAACCATCAGATTGTATGTGAACTGTCTCCGAGGGTACAAGGTTTTATCAAATTGAATCTCTTAAAGTGCTTATCCTACCGTTTGTCCTATTAAAGGTTTTAACATGTGTCTCTTCCTTTAGAATAATGAGGCCTTGGAGTAAACAGCGTGGAGTTAGCCATTATCGCCAAATGTTAATTAGCCAAAGCATTAGTGTAAAAAAAAAAGGAAACAAAAGAAGCTAAATTGGCTTTTGGCTCTTTGAGTACTTATTACTGTAATATTGTATTTTTCCTCTCAACCTTTTGTGGAAGTTCATTTGTTAACCACTATATTTTGTTCACATTTTTTATGGATCATTAAACATAAATTACCTTGGAAGAATCCCTGCCAATTATTAAAAAAATAAAATCAGCATGAAATGCTCAATGTTTCCCAATCTCAACTGTCTAAAAAAATTAAGTGATATAGCAAGATGGGGAAAAAAACCTGCAGGAAAAACCAAATACATACACCAAGGTCTAGCTAGCTAGCTAACTTGTGTATTTTTGGATAGTTTGCTACCGCCTTTTGTGTGAATAAATGTCACATGCCTGCCAAAGCACGTCTGATCAATTTAGCGGCCAAATCAGCAAATCGGGGCTGTTAATCACTTGGCGTCCCGCCGGCCAATCCACATGGCGCTCTGACGGGAAACCCCGCCTCTTCGGTTGCCAGTCATTATTTTTAAGCGCGGCGAAAGCCTTCAAGGCATGCGAGCAAGTCAAACAAACGCCGCCGTTCCAGGCCGCATGGCACCCTGCCGCGAGGTTTGGCTTGGGGTGCCTCGGAGGGACACACACTTTTGTTCACACACGCGCACACACAACACCAGGCTGCCCGGAGACCTCCGACATGAACCTGCTTCTCTCACTCAGCAAGACATAAATCAGCCGGCTCTCAGCGGCCCTGCTGGCCCCTCAGCGCCATGCTGAACCTAACTCCACGGGAATCAAACGCCTGTAACAGGATACAAAAACTAATCCGGGCCAGAGACAATCGCCGGCACAGAGAGGCTGGAGGGGTGCTGATCGAAGACCATATCCAAATCCAACTCATCTTTGTCATGAGACCTTTGGCCCCTGCACAGAGGCGACATGCTATTGTGAGGTGCTACTGGTCTGCTACTGAAGATGTAACCTGTCAGGTTTCCCTCCACCCCAACGCCACCACTTCACTTCTGGACTCTCCAGATGGCTCTCTCAGCTTCCCAGTCATTCACACAAAAACAGACACACCAGTAGTCCTAAAGTAATCGGGTACAAATACTTTTTGGAATGTCACAAAACGGCTTCCTTGAATTCTGTCTAGTGCAATCATATAGACAAAAAAAAAACTAAGAAGAGTTTCACAAATACTGTAAGTGGTTGAGTAAGTAATGTCATTTCTTATAGAGGATAAAAAAATAGACGCCTGAGAGTATACTCTCACTATAGTGATATCTGTCTACAAGAATCGTTCCACCATTTGTGCGCAAAGATTGACAGGGTTGTAAAACATCAATGCTAACCGTTAGCATGCCAATCGTATTGTTTACATATTAGCATTATCCAGGCAACATTGGCTATTTTAAGCGATTGTACTTTTTTTCTTTTCAGTCAAAGCAAAACATCTGTCAAAACAATACACATACTATAAAAACAAAAATAGTTAAGTGTGAAAATTGATTTCAGAGGCTACATGGATCTTAAGGCGTCTTCCTTTTGTAGTTCTCATATGAAGAAAAAAGTGCTCACGGGCGACCACAGTAAACGATCCAGTAGCTTCCCGCTCGAGTCCTTCTGCCTGAGCGCATCCATCCCAGACTCCATCTCCCCCCTTTCGCCCCCCCCCCCCCAGCAGTGTTGCTGGAATGCCTCTGTACTCTGCTGTCCTGATAGAGTGGCCACTGTTTCAGTGCGATAACATCAGGCACCAGGGCCTGCACAGCCATGGGGCTCCGAGACACACTTTTATGACTTAAGTGTCTGGGACACATATCTGCAGCCATCAGCTCCTCTGTACACCCTCATCACATACTTGCACACATGCACTCCTGCGCACGCACAGCCACCCGCAAAGCATGCAAATGTGCGCGCAAACTCACAAACACGTCTTTGTTGACTCGGCTCCAAACGAAATCGGCTTGTGTTTGATTTGCGACACAGGCTGTGTTATTATCTGCAAATTAAGCTTTTGAGCCTTGCCTTCAAGGCAATCATTGAAAACACCCTCGATTGTAACAAGCTAGCCTAATCCTAAAATTGCTGCAAAGGTTTAGAGTGGATCAAATGATTTTGCTCATATTAAAAAAGAGGCTAATTGATAAGATGGTTTTAAGAGAAATGTAAAACATACAAATGTTCATATAAGTTTCTGTTATCTGAAGTATACAAATGGTATGTAGTGGAAATTTTTAAGATACTTAACTTGAAGGATTTTTCAATTTCCTGAAAAGTGGTGACTACAGAAATGTTCATATTGTGTGTTTTTGGGGGGGGAGGGCCACTATAGTAGATTTGTATCATATTTAGATTTGCTACTGGTTGATTCTGTCAAAACTAGGGGTAAAAAAATAAATAAAAAAAAGTTACAATTCTACCACCTCTTGTCTATGCACTCGAGCATGCTTTTAAAGCAGCAAAACCACCAGATTCATTGGAGTGAGCAGGGCCTGGACTGCATTTGAAAGCAACCTCAAAAAAAAAAAAAAAAAAAAAAAAAAAAAGACGCAGTGCACCCTTGATGGACAGCACCACTTGACTCGTCCCCACTGACGGTCAGTCACTCAAAGCAAAAGGAGGATGAGATGAGTTTCTCAGGGGAGTGAGGATAATAAAATCAGTGTGTGTGTGTGTGTCGTGAGTGGGAGCCATATTTGATGGTCTAACAGAATGAAGGTCTTTGGCGGTCTTTTAGCTAAAGCAAGCACATTTCTTTGAAGCCCAGCCACCTTGGCTGCACAAGCATTACCGGGCCCGAGCTTTTCTATACATTAAGCACAACACAAGTGCATTACGGACCGCCGCCCCAATTGTACTCTCTCTTGTGAGTATAAATATGATCCCAACAGACCTTTTGATTTGCTGTTTTGTTTTCTTTTTTTTTTTTACTCGCTTGCCCCGGCGCTGCTGCTTCTCTTCTTCCTCCCCTCCCGATCGGATTAGGATCGATTGTAGCGTAGCAGAGCCCGGCCCAGACGCGAGGACCGGGACAACGCCGTGGCGCGATTGTGCTCCTCATGCCCCGCCTCGGAGACTATTCAGGCGACTAAATAGAATGATTTGCCCTTAGATGTCAAATTTCCTCCGAGACAAGGATGTCAATACCAATTAGATTGTCTGCAGTTGCCTTAGTTACGCCAGCCTGCCCCACCGCGCCGCCGCCGCCGAGCCAACCTCCTCCACTCCAAAGACACACTCACTCTCTTTTAACATCTCACTCACATCGCTCTTTTCTTTTCTTTTCTTTTTTTTTTGTAAGCAGAGTGGTGGTCTCGGCACCAAGCCTTCAGCCTCAAATCAGTTTTATGACTGGCGCTGTGCAGACATTAGGCTAACTCCATTAGCCTCTCGGACCGAGATGGCCTGAGGGGATACTGTGGGGCCACGATGGGACTGAGTAGGTAGCCGGGTGTGTGTGTGTGCGGTGAAAGGGCGAAGGCGGGGCTAACGCTGTCTTAAGACACAGTCTTTTGGCATCTCCTTAAAGGTCACTGTCTGCTGGTCGGAGGAGGCCAAAGCCCAGCGGAGCGAGAACGTAAACAAGAGAAGGAGAAGAGGGCAGAAAAATGGATTAACGAACAAATGTAATTAGGAGGAAAGGGAGAGACTGGGAGAGAGGACTGTCTCCACTTAGAATGGTGGCTCCTGCAGGCGCTTAAGTGCAAACATGACAAACAGATGTGGCCATGGCTGGCCAGACACAAGACTACACACACTCATTAGTATACAAGTGCGCCAACACACGCATGGATACACATCTTCCCCGCTTCCTTTAACGCTACTTCACCTCTCGGAAGCACGTTGGGTGATAAGGCCGGCCGCTTTGCAAAAAGTCAATGCGACGCTGATTGCTGTGAGGTATTCGAGAAGCGGGATGGACCGTTTGGACCGAGACAATGATAGGAGAAGTTGCGGAAAATCGTTTCGACACTTTTGCGGACATGGCGTAAAAAGAAAAAAGAAAAGAGAAACCTAAAACCAACATTCCTCCGATACTCAGAGTCTTGGGAAGCTTTCCTCACGACAATGTGCTCTCTGTTTATGACAATACTCCAATATGAGGGCTTACTATCTCTGGCAAGCGGACACCATGAGACAGATTTGTCAAGATAGTGTGCGACACAACGGGCCGGTTCTGAGAAGCCCGGTGAAGAATTTCATTGAGCCAGGCCGCTCATGACGCAAGGCACTCTGGATGAGTAACTGTGAGGTAAATGCAGGTTTTGTTTGCGTGTGTGATGTATTCCCATCAAAACGGCAGGGTGCTTTAGGTTGAGCCTTGGGGTTTTATTTGAGAAGCTGTCATGTGACTGGTGGCTAGTGTCAACCTCTATTGTGACCAATCAGTACGTCTTTACGTCATTGTCACTCGTCAAGCTCGACTTGGGTTGAGCTTGAACGTGAGCGTGGAAATACGATAGCTTTCAAGTGCATTGCCGCCAGTTAATTAGAGATGATGTCATGACACTTCGTCTTCGAAATAGGCGGCAGTGATCAGTTCGGCAAATTTGACAAAAAAAAAACTTAGTCAATGCAACTTTTTTTTTTCCTTTGTATTTTTATAATAACCGATGACTTTTAAAAATCTCAATTTATGCGATTATATTATAATAGTGTTGTAGGCTTCTTTTGATTATATATAAAAAATAACCCATCATAAGCTTTCTTCATTGATTGAACAAAAAGTAAGTATGACAGCGTTTCAACTGAAGTTAGCCAAGATGGCTACTTGCCCTTTTTGCGGACTAAGAGTGAATCAATCGAGACTTGATTTATTGCCTTAACTCTTGTTTACATAAAATATATGTGCAGGGTGCTTGGCCGGCCTATAATGTTTCAGTTTGTTTTTCTATCAGGAACATGACACTGTAGACTTTTTTTCCATTTTTTTTTTTTGTCCAATGCCTAATTAGTTACTGCAATTGGCTAAAATCAATACCTTCCCGGAAAGCCTTCGAATAACGACACGTTAGCTCTGTTTTCACTTCTGTGTCATCGGGGAGCAACGAAGAAATAATGCAGTACAATTATTCATGTTAGTTAGCAGAATCAGTTTTTCGAAAAAGATTTTGGTGCAATTTGGCAGTTTTTTTTCTTTTCCAAGGTAATTTTTGGGCATATTTCCTTCAAATTTCTAACTGATGACCAAATTCAAGAATACGCAGGAGGTACGTATCAATGACGGTTACGACGTGGCAGAGGAATTTGCCCAGGCAATCCTCGACATTTTCATTCCATTTCAAAGTTGATTTAACCTCCCGGTGACACTCGTTGCAGATGCTTTGAAATGGTTGTAAAAGAATAGTTTCTGCATGATGGCGTCTGCGATTAGGCGGCACATCTGCACCGGCAACAAACACACACACACGCACGCAGGCACATACACACGCCCCCGCAACGGCCCCCTCCAATTTCAGATCTTGGTGTTGGTTGGCAGCCAAGGCAAACATTTCCCGTGAATAATTGCACGAGATTGATTTCAACTGGGCCGATTAGATGGGCTTTTCGTAAGAGAGGTAACAAAAGAGGCACGGCGTCAGGAATGGCAGGAGGAAGTCGAGGAGATGCCGAAAAGATAAACAGGAAGCGGAGGAGCGACTTTGACAAGCACGAGGATTCTATAACCGGTCCGACCGCAAGCCTTTTAAAGGTGCATTTCTGCTCGCCGCCAGCGACGGGAACGCACGTCCCGTCTAAAAGTCTCACGCGCTCGTCAGTCAAATGGGCAAAACAAATGTGCACGCTCTCCACTTATTTCTCTTTGACGCTCTGGGCCCTCCGAGGGTTTTCCCAGCTCCCTCCGTGCTGAATAAGCATGCGGAAAGTGACCATTAAATCTATTGCTGATGGAGAGACAAGCGAAGGGGGACGTCAATATTAACGTGGACAGGATTTACTTGCGCGACAGGCCGCCCCTTGCGGTGACATCATGGCCGACGCTCGACAAATTGCAATGAGGGGGTGATGACGTCAATCAAAGATTCTCATTTGTCCAGCCATTCATTTGGGATGCTGAATGAAAAAAAAAAAATATTCATAAATAATAACGATGTGTAGTGTAATTGGTGAAAAGTAATATGAAATATTGTTGGAATGATAATATTCATAATATCGTTACCATTATGACTGAAACATTTGGAATGTTTGAATGATTGAAAATGGAATCTTGGGGCCTTTGAGCAAATAAAAGTGTCCTCACAAAAAGACATCTTATGTCCAATATATGGCCACTAAGCACTCCCCCTCACCAACTATTTGAGGAAATACGGTAGGTTAAGAGATTAAAGGTTTGTTTCGCAACACCCGCTCATCTTTAAAGTCACACTGCCAACCTTTTGGCCATTATCGCTGCAATTAGACGGCGCGTAATGAAAAAAGCATGTGAACGCGCATACTCCATAAAATCCTACTTTCAGCACCTCTGAAATTAGAACTTAAGTCCCCCCAGAGGGGCTATTAGGCGACAAATCCCCGCCATTGACCAAGTTCTGCCCTCTGCCCGCTCATGACTGACACCCCTCCTCCTTCCCACCCGACCTCTTTGAAGTTCATCGCCGCGGCGACCGCAGCATCACATCCTCTCCCGAAAGCGCAAAATACCGCTCGGCCCCTTAAGTACGCCAGGGAAAGAGTGAAGGCAGGTCTGCGGGAAGGGAACCCGGACAAATCGGAAGGAGCCAGATGTTTGCGTCCCGTGCAAACTTGTGTCGACATGCGCTTGCCGTGGGCTTGCATTAATGATGGCGGGGATCCATCTTAAAAGAGGGGCGGGGGAGTACATAGGTTGCGGCCATGCACACACTCACCAAGTCACATGTGCTTGCAATAAGTTGATCCGAGCCGCTCTGATCCAACAAACAGATGCAAGAAGGCCAATGTTCTGTTGCCTAAATTGGGGGGGGGGTTTCAGAAGACGGGAGAAAACATTATAATTGGGTCCTATCAAAATTTATTTATATAGAAATTATAGCTTGACTTTTAGTAATGAATGAGGGGAGGAATTAAGCAAACAGACGAACATGTGCCTGTCGTGCAATTGTGCCGCACGCCAAAAAGTCATCACGACCGCACGGGCTCATTTTTTTGAAAATCCATCATTTTTGTCGACAATGAAAGCCGTTTTAATGATTCATCTCCAACTTTGGAAAAGGCCCGCTCATAAAAAATCATCATGATATTTTCATAGGCATTCATTATTCTCATTTAAAATTAAAATTTCCATTTGAGTAAAAAAGTAAAACTCATTGTTTGAGTGCTGCATAATAGTTCAGGGGAGTTTTATTTTTGGACATTTGGTGGAAATGAACCCTTGGCTTCTTTAATATGATAAAACTGGGAGATTTTTTTTTTTTTGTTCCTTCTAAATTCTAATCACAAACATGTTGCTCAATGTCAATTTGAAAATAAACACCAAAGTCCGCAAGCTAACCGACGCTAATGCTGCACTAATGCTAACCTAAAATGTCAACCACAATAAACAGGCTAATAGATGCTAGCATAGCACAAACAAATCCTACAACAGTACTCAGAAGCAACCCAATTGCTCATTTGTGACACATCACTCCTGGGCATAAAATACTTGTCAGAAGTGTCTTGACTGGAATAATGATTGCTTGAAGAAGAAAAAAAGAGAGCGAGAGGGAGGGATAAAAGAAGTGCAACAGAAGGGCAAGCGAGGGTGAATGAAAATGTAAAGATTGCGTGGAATGCTCGGGCCTGAACTGCGGATGAACCCCCGAACCCCAATCTGCACCTGACAGACGACGTTATTTGCATTGACATACAACCGCAAGCTAGCAGCCGATGTGTCAGAATTCCACATTAGCATGAAGAAGAAAAGCGTGTGAAAACAAATAAAAATACATCAAAAGTAAATATTTCCGCCATGAGAGAGAGTGTGGGAATATTCCACATCCCCGATAATTGCGGTACATTTAATATGTTAACATCCGGTGCCGCGTTACCTCAAACATACATTGAGGTCTGCAGGGAGTGTGCACGTGAAAGTTTTACAGTCAATCAGTGGCATTTCCAAACGGGAGGAGGAAAAAAAAAAAAAAAAAAGTGGGGAGCCAACCACTTAAGTCAGGGAAGTATAGTGCGCTTTAACAGAATTGTGCAAATTATATTTTAGGGTCATTTATGGGTTAGCGTGTCACTTGGCACTGTTGCTAGGCAGATTTCTCTCAGTTAAAATGTGAATATGAGTATGCTCTTTAAATAAGTTCGACATGAAATAAGAAAATATATTACAAATAAATACAAATGATAATAAATGAATAAATGATAGTAAATGACACTTTCAATTGTTTTGGTTTGGTTTTGTAGTTTCTTTATCCAATATACTGCAAATATAAGGCTCCAGTGAATTTTTTTAATTACTGTGAGGCCTAATAACATTTTATTTGAAAAATTACTCCTCAGTACTTAAATCAAGCAAATACAACTGAAGTATACTGAACAAAATGTAGTGCACTTGCTGACAAAAATCTATTGAAGCTACTCGAACAATTATTTCAGCGATTCTTTTGCCTACCACTAGAGGGGGCTCATGAAAGAATACGAAACACACCGGCCTAAAAAGATCCGAACGCGAGATGGTTTCATGTATAATAGCGTACGTTTCGGATCCAGATTTTACACGCGCCGTTAGCACCTTTTGTGCTCTTGTCACATCGTTGCCGGCGTGTCATCACCTTTTTCAACAGCGAGAGTGCAGGGAGCCAACGACGAGCGCCGAGCATTGCCGTCGGAAGAGCGTTTAAGCCGCCTAATGCCATGTTTGTTTTGCTACGCGCTCTCCAGACTCCCGCGCCGCCATTGGCGCGTTGGCTGCCACGCTCCTCCCCTCTCCCTTGCCCTTCATTCACTTTCCCCTCACTGGTTATTTTCTTTCCCCCCATTGGGCTTCCCCTTCATGTTGGCCTGTTTCCTCCTCCTTTTTCTGCTTCTTCTTCTTCTCCTCCCACAGGGGGCCGTTTGCATTCCTGCCAGAAGGGGCGGAGGTGTCTGCGATCGGGCCTTCATAAGGACCGGCCTACTGCTCTCCCTGGGAAAACCGGTGCCCCCTACTAGCCTGGCAAAGAGGGACCCCGGCTTCTCATTGAGAGCGCTGACAGCCGAGACAGCGTTTGTTTTTTTGCAAAGGGGTAAAAAGTGAGCACATTACTACTGCAGGAGATCCAGAAGAGTCTGCTAACATCAGAACGGGAGCAAGCAAAGGAGGTGGGGGGGCTGTTAAAGAGGTAAAGCTAGGTGGGGAATGTAGGCCCGAAATGAGTTTGGAATATGATCCACGAGCTGGAACCAGTCAACATTTCTTGACCTGACGTGCGTATGAGATAACATGGAAGCTTTCTCTCTCACACACACACACACACACACAAAATTCCACTAATCACTCGCAAAGCATTGGCAACATTTAGGGAGGCTTTCTCCCCCATTTTGCCCCCCCCCCCCCCCCCCATACTTCCTGGCGTATAGCGCTCGACACCAGGCACAGGGGCGGCGCATTGATCTTTCATCGCACCATACGTTTAAAGCTGACGGCATGAGGGGGAGCAGAGCCCCCCCCCCCCTTTTTTTTTCTTTTTTAAACGGCGGCCTGTTTGGAGCCTAACTCGGATTGTTCCCCGTTTCCTCAGATTGTTTTTTTCACTGAGTCAGGCCGCCGCGCCGGGCCGGGCCGCTCTGAAGAGGTAAGGCGGAGTTTACGCGGACGCTCGAGGCGGCACGTAACAAGCGGGACACTCATACAATGGTCACCAGCACGCTTGTTTCTTGGCAATTATGCATGCGTGTTAAAGCGCACAGAGGACACTCAGCACGCTAAGGCAACCTGCTTTGTTGAATTCACAATACGGATTTCAGGCGTACTGCAAAGTTGAATGGAGGTTTGGTTTGACACCAGTCGTTTGAAGAAAAAAAAAAATACCTGTAGAATTTATATTAGAGTAGTTATTCAATTGATCCGTTATATGGTTGTGTACCATCCTATGTTTTTTTTTTTTTTTCAAAATGCACTTTATATTTGATACAGAGTAGCCATTTAATTTTTTTGTAATTTCATCAAACACTCTTCTAAGTATTAAAAAAATTCCCGGTGTCCATTTTGGATTTATTTCCTTCCTCCTCCGGTTACAGTTCATGTGTCTCGCAATTTCAGCTATCAGTTATCAGCTTCATGTTTTCGTGTCTATCGACAAGTTGCTTACAAATTGGCAAATTATAGTTAAGTGGTGCCTCATCATTCTAAAATACAAAAATCTGCTGAAATGATCAGCATCGACGCCGTTACATGACACTTCAACGAGCGTCCATCCGAGCTAAATCTGACAGTGTGGGATCGATTAAAGTCAAGGATAGTTGTCATCAAAATTCACTTGTGAGTATAAAAAGGAAACGGTTGCTTCCTTTCGGCCGCCCCCCCAACGACAAACAGCTGCCGCACGACTCGTTTGAAGTGCACTTGATCACATGACTTCATCGCATCCTCAACTATTAATCAAAAGCGTTTTGGATTAGCGAGAGGGGAGCCGAAGAAGGATGGCTCTTAACGCAAATCAAATTGCACTTAATCGGCTCAAATTACCTTCATCAATTTGCATGAAAGCCTCGGCGGTGGTCGACGACGTCCAATCATACGGTTCATTGGCGAGCGCGTGGGCGCGGCCCGCCGCGTATCCCGACGGTATTCCATTGATCCCGCGGCCGACCGGCGGCGGGAGGAGGCGGCGACGGGCGGGCCCTGAACTTGGTCATCTCGTTCGGCGTGATATCGGGTTGCTCCGCCGGGATCTGTTCGGACTGGGAGAGAGAAACAGACTTTGGCTCAGCGGATCAATTTTCACTGGACCTTGAATCTTTCGTTTTAGGGAGTTTTCAGGCGACACACAGATGGTCGGTCACACATGACACATTGATGGAGCAAATAGTGTACTGTCACGACTGCCCGGGTTATAAATATAAACTAAATTGGGTGAAATACTGTCGCTAAGCCAGCGCCGAGTCCAAATGTGACCAAGCTGGGTTATTCAAACGGAGATTCAGGATTCATAAATGGAGGCTCACTATTTGGCAAGCAGAAGGTCATTCTCAGCTCGTGCTAGCTCGGATCCTGTTTAGGTCATAGCATTGTCACATATATCACAAACAATACTTTTAAAATGCCACTTCACAAAAGAAGTTCAAGCTACGCTAGGTTAAAGATGTGAGATTAGTATTTGGCAAAAAGTAGGTCGTTTACAGTTGCAGATTAAGGCTTAGCAATATATGGAGTTAAAAATAATGCTTGAATGCACAGACACAAATATTCAACATTCTCATAAACAGTACAAAAATTAATTACTGAATCACTTGACAATGCAAAAAGTGTGGTTTATTATTTGGCAAGTTCAAACTACTTGGAGATACATTTAGATGTGAGCTCACTATTTAGCAAGCGGCAGGGCACTCACTGCTCCTACTTGACTTATACATATTTATTAAGATTTAATATGTCTTATCATAACAATATACAACTTCTAAACACCATAAAGCGGCATCATTTAAAACTGCAACTATTGTTAATTGTCATTTTAAAAGTGGAAGATCTTGTTCTGAAGCAGTAAGCGAAGGCAAACAGGATTAAATGTCTTTTCATAATAACCCTGAAATCGATTAGGATGAAAAAAAAAAAAAGAGATTGTGGTCTTTGCTTTAGCACCACACACACGCACACACACACGCACACACACACACACACACACACACACACTATCGAGGTTAAGGAATCATGACTAGATCATGTTTCGGGTGTAGTGTACACAAAGTGGATAGGTCTAATTAATGCGCTCCATCATACCAAATATGCATTTCATAAGAGGCGTGGAAATCATGTGACGTCCAGGCTGAAATTGGGCAATAATGAATACAGACGACGACGCCACTTGGGCCCGGCAGAGAGAGACAGGATGTTTCAGCAGTGAAACCAGAGCTGCTCGCCATCTTGTATTTGTTTATTAAGGATGCGCTTGTACTGCCTTATACTCCCAGGATGCTTGTAACTGAGAGATCGGTGCATGTGGGGCCATCGGGGCGGGCTATGAGCGGTGAATTATTTATTGAGGAGATGGGAAAATAACGTAAAAAAAAGAAGAAAAAAAACATTGATGGACAGGAGAAATCGCAACGTAGCACTAAGATTTGGATTAGTGAAAAGTTGCGTTTAATTATTTTTCGATCCTTGTGATTATTTGCACAATATTTGCAAAAAATCCTCCCATTTTTGTAAGTGATTGCACATGAAATTGTGTTTATTTAAAGGCAATTATTGGACTTTCCACTGATCTTCAGCTACTTCTGGTCAGCAGTGGCGTGCAAAGCAGGGGGGGGGGGGGCAATGGGAGCGGAGGGCGCCGCGTGATCGTGATCATTCCCCAAAATGATGTTTGTGTAAAGTGTTGTAAATGGTGTCTTTTTCTGACTAATACAATCAACGTCAGCATGTTTACGCCGCCAGACCGAGAAATCGGAGATCCCAACAGAAAACAATCTGATCTCCGACCGAGGAAATTCACTTCCCATCAATATTTCTCCATAGCCAGATTTAAATGATTTGGTCGGATATAAAATAAATCACATCTGGTTTGTTGTTGTGAAGTTTTTGTTTTGGGGTTTTTTTTTCCTTTCATGTGAGGCAGCCAAGGAGAAGCGAGAGTAGGCTGCCTTTTGTCATTCAATGGGCTAAGCTCTTTTTGGAAATCACCGTCCTCCTTCCTCTCTGGATTCCCACGTGGCTGCACTCCTCGTACGATCCGAAATGACGCTGCTCAACGATTGACATGACATGACGGCTGCGATTCGACTTCCCAAAGTATTTACGACAACAGGATGCGTGTAAAACTGTTAAATCAATATGACCTTATTTTTACAAGAAAATAATAAAATCAAAGAAATCTGGAGATA
The DNA here is from genome assembly GCF_033458585.1 of Syngnathus typhle. Classification (NCBI taxonomy): domain Eukaryota; kingdom Metazoa; phylum Chordata; class Actinopteri; order Syngnathiformes; family Syngnathidae; genus Syngnathus; species Syngnathus typhle. The sequence goes on from NC_083749.1 coordinate 4,646,112, forward strand.
ATTTACAGCCGGAGTCGCGAGCATATCACTGTTTAAGCTAAAAGCGCCTCCATTAACGCTTTTGTGCTGGCTCAGCAAATAATCAATCATGCTAGTATTGCTGTTTAAAGGAGGATTTACTGAAAGCGACCGGCGAACTCGGCGCTACCTTCTGTCATACGAGCGACAGCTTATGATATGGATTTGACGAAGCTAACTCGAGTAACCGGGCTTTGCGTATCGTAAAAAGGCAAAAAGCAGGCCGGGGAGGTTGTGCAAAAGTCGGAGCGGCGTAAAATGCCAGCGATTCGCCGAGCATCTGCGACGCTGACAGCCTGATGATTTGCAGGCCCCCGCGTTCAAACGAGCTCCATGTGAAGACTTTATTTTGCACAAATCAGAGCAGAGAGGGATTTGCATCCAGAAAGGGGGATTCTTTTTCTATTTGATTTGTTTTAAGCAGCTTCAGACACACCCTTTACGTTCTCCCTCGTGTGTGTGTGTGTGTGTGTGTGTGTGTGTGTGTGCGTGCGTGCGTGCGTGTGTGCGCATGCGCAAATGAGAGCTACATATGTGAGTGAAAGGGATTCAACTTTTTAAAGCTACATTCGGATTTTTTACATTTTTATTCTTACATTTAATACGGAGCGTTGTTGCAGTCATGAAATGAACCAGATGGCACAATTTTATTTTATACACATTATTTGATATTTAAAACAGAGCATGGATGTGCTTGTAAAGTTAGTGTATGGAATATTCTTATATTTAATGCAGAAAACCGATTTAATTTTGTAACGAATAGACGCAAAAGGATTTTTGGGGGCTGGTATTTCATAATTGATGTAGAGTAGAGATTTGGATGACTAGGGGACACTTTTTCCGTGCTTGTGTAATTAATAACGGGGGCAGTGTCCCACCAGATGGCCCTATTTCTCCTGATTTAAAAGAGTGTTACATTTAATACAAAGCATTCATTTGGCCGTGACATTAATTTCAGCAGGGCTGGAACCATGTGTTCGATTCACATCTGATACTTCTTTAGAATACAAAGCACCTTGGAAATGATTTGAAGCATTTTTTCCTGGGATATTTTGGATGAAATATTGATGGAAAAGGGCGTTCCACTAATTCCGCCTAGCAATAAGTGGCCTAAAAAGACACATGTCTTGCAGATACATCATTTGGTTGGTTGTACTTATTAACCAGCTCTAAAATCAAGTGTGCAGTCAGCATTGATAAACAAATACAACATTAAAAGCTCCAAATGTGAATTTAAGAAGGTTGAAGTGGGGGGGAAGCGGCTGGCCTCCTTAAAGACTGTCCCAACGCTCGTAAAAAGACAAGTGACATAACCGGGAAGTGTCTCCTGGAAGTGCGCGCGTGCATGTTGGCTTGGTGGTAAGGAGAGAAAAGAGCGCGAGGGTGGGGAGCGGGTGCTTGTGCATCGGCCGCGCGCTAGTTTTTCCCTCTCCCTCTCTTTTTTTTTTTGCCCTAAGCGCCTCAGTTTGTGCGCCAGGCGCCGAGCAGAGTAATCTGTTTACAGTGTGTGCGTTGATGGTCATTTTTTATGATGTTGTTTAATCCACAGCGGAGGGAGGAGGAAGCAAAGAGTGAGGGTGGGGGAGGAGGGCGACCGGGTGGGGTGGTGATGGGGTGGAGGAGGGGGGGGGGGGGCTCTAAGCTGAGGCCCCAGACAAGCTGGCTCCACTGGGCCATCTCTGTAGCCTATAGGCTTCTTCTCTGGCAGCAGAGAGGCAGGTGTAAATCTCTTCCTGAGATCTTGCTCTCCATTTCGCCTTTTTTTTTTTTTTTTTGCGACACCACTCACCTCCAGGTAAATACATTTATAAATGTGTCTATAAATATGAGAGAATTTGTTTCTGCGCAATGGCACATCTGTCGCTGGGATTTAGCTTATGACAAAGAGAGGTGGGCGGGGCGTTATTTGCCTTTCACCCGTTAATGAGCCGAGCGAGCGGCTAGCGGTCATTTGACCAAACAAAGTTGATCCGCCGGCACATCACGCAAAGGTCGTGCAACACCTCCGATCACGCAAAGGGTGTGACGCAAAAAAGTTTTTGCAAAGTAGGTCTGCGCCACTCTTGATTAGGACGCCCTGCCAAAGGATGCTTGCAGACATGAGATAATGAGGTCCTGTGATAACGCGGGGCTCCTTTAAGGTTTTCCCATGAATGGAGACTGCCGCCAGTCCACACAGGCACACTGTGTATCGCCGGCTCGCTACTCACTTCTCATTTGGCGCGCACAAAAGCTGATCGGCGCCCAAATCGGAGCGAACAAACCCCGCGTCGTATAATGTCCAGCCCCCCGACTAATTAACTGGAATCCCACCTTCTTCTTTTTAAATACAGTGAGCAATTAAAGCGCGATGTGGGCCAGAAGAGGTCTCCGGGGCCACGCTCGGTCGCCAGGAGCATTTGTGAAGGTCTGCAGCTTCACTATATAGGCCATGGATCTTATTAGGTGGCTGACCCCGGGCCGGCAAAAGGTCCTTTCTCTAACTAAGATGTTTCCTAATCGGATTTTAATTGGTTGGTTAGGGCTTGTGTCCCGGTCTGTGTGGCGGCGGCAGGCTGCATGGTGGAGCCCGCATGAGCGCCGCCAGACATGACACTTTGGAGCTCACCATTTTGGGAAGGGTGAGGGGGTGGGGGCACTTCCAACGGTGCAAGCGGAGCTAACAACCTCAAGAGCGGTGGTTCTCACACTTTTTACACAAAGTACCACAAAAGAGAAATCTGTACTCATCACTCCACGTACAACCACAAAGCCAATGTTAAAATACAATGGTGTAGCAGGCCTAAGTGTTCACACTAGACACAAGACTTTTTACGACCAAAAAAAGGGTCAAAATGTAATGGAGAACGTATATTTGAGATTGCTAACCTAATCAAATGAACTTTTTTCTTACCGGAGGAGTGCTGAGGAGCCTCAAAGGGAGCCATGAAGGCAAGCATGACCACAAATGACCATCAATTCATCACCCCACGCTTTGATGGGGAAAACTTAATGCAGCAGCTGCACGCGTTCAAGCCTCTTCCGTGCCCGGGCCGCCGACGCTCCTGAATCACATAACACACACACACACACACACACAGTCAAGAAAAAGAAAGGCACCCAGGTTCAACTTACGTCCAAACACGCTCCCCTCCTCATTACCCCCCAAAAATGTCTTCATGCAAAACATCTGTGGGGAATTCAATAAATGAGGGCACGGCTCTTAACCGCATCCGACTTATTTTGATTTTCATGTGGCTTTCGTGTATTGTCTAGCTCAGTAAATACGACCCGGCGTCGTATTTCAAATGTCACAAGTCTCCTGACGGGACATGCAATTTGAACATGAAAAAGCAGTAAAGCCAAACACAGCTAGTAAAACCAAAAGGGGTGGGGGGGGCTGAAAGTGAGTCATATTTAACTCATAAGAGATCTAAAGGAAGGACATTTAAACGCATGTCGGGTGCGTATAGCCGAGTGCATCTGGGGATCTGGCATTAGACCCACCCCCTCCCAAGATTTCTTTTTTAATAGACTATTAGAATGAGGGGCTCTAAAGGTTAACAGCGTGCTTTGTCAGTGCATAACCAAATGAACCTGTTGACGCACGGTGGCCGCAACTTGGTTCCCACCATCAGCATGCTTCTATTAAATGCCAGCGTCTACTTCAGTAAAATATGACCCGCGGGCCACAAAAGGCCAGCGCCAGGTTTGAATTCGACCCGTTTGAGCATTTGTTACATTCGTAGGGGTCCTGCGTTAGCTCAAACATTCGCCAAAAATTCAAATCGCAGTAAAAACATGATTACATCAAAACATTATTAATTTACAGAATGTTTACATTTAGAGTACTTCGAAAGGTCCTTAGTTAAAAGATATCAAGGCCTGAGGAGTGTGTGTTGGCGTGGCGAGTGGAGGGGGGGCTGTCGTTGGGGGCAGTCGTGGTGCATTCATGGCGACAGAGGCATGCGGGAGATTCAATTCACCGCACTCAACTTTGCCGCCGCTTGAGTTCGCCGCCGCCGCGAACACTTCAAAAATTGTTGTTCTCGCTACTGACAAAACCGTGAATTCACCCAGAAACTGGAGGTCAAGTTTCAACAGAAGCAGGGGGGGGGAGAAGGGAGGAGAAGAAAAAAAAAAAAAAAGTAGCAAGAGGCACCTTATGCTAGTGGCATGGAAATAAGCTCTTTTCTAAAAAGTAATAAATAAATAGATAAATACATACTAATACAACATACACCATAATAATACATTATTGTTTTGCTGCTTTTGAGAGGCCATTTTTAATCTTTTGTTTTTTACAGTGACAATAAAGGCATTCTAAATTCTTTCAATTCTAAATGAAGCCTTTGCCTCTTTCGCTAAGCAGCGAGTCACGTGGTCCGCATGACGATTGGCAACCAACACAGACAAAGTGTAACATACAAAGTTGACTGACCCTCCGGTCACCAGTCAGAATTGAGAACAGGACAAAAATCAACTTTCTGGCCACGTATGTATATGCGAGGCAGCGCAATTCGAAATCGCGGATGAGCCACGTTTGTCCGTGCCATCGGAAGAAATTAGCGGCGCTTTTTTTTTTTTCTTTTTGGCCTTTCAGACTGCATGGCACTTGCCTTCCCGCTTATGGTTTTCCATTTCAAAGCTCCTCTGTCTCCATGTAAAAACCAAAACACAGTAATCCAATCTGACCCCATTGCAAATTTTCCAGAAACTATTGGGGGGCAACCGGCTTGACATGAGCCACGCACTTATCCCACTTAACCCCCCGAGAGAGCCGAGCCACCTCAACCTCTTAGCCCCAAAGACGGTGGAGGAATGCGGCGCTTTATACCTCGATCCTCTTAAAAGAGGATCGAGAGGATGGACCGACACAAACAAAGAGAAAAGCTGGCGACTTCAAGGAAGTGGCGAGCGACTGAAGTGGCCGCCGACGCCGGGGCTCGGCCAACGTCACGAGGGCGCCGCCTCCCCGGCCTCTAAATCTAAACTGCAATCACACCCCCACCCCCACCCCTCTCGTGAACGCGTCGGCCGCGTATTTATACCGCGTTAACTTGACGACAAATAACCTCGGGATTTTTCCCCTCTGCTCCTGATTTGCTATTGTTTGCTTTTCAGCACGCAAAACCGGTTGGAGTAAAAGCCTCACGTTAGGAAGATTGACAGGAGGGGAGGGGGGGGGAGTGCTTATCTCCCGGTGGCACGTAAAGGCCTAAAGACTTTTGACACATGGTCCACATCTGAGGCCTTTGCGATCACGCCGCCCGGAGCTGGTGGCCATTTATGGGGTCGTGCAGACAAATCCTTTCACATTAGGCTCCGGAGGGAGTAACGCATGCCACTGGACTGGTTTGCCGCAAACAATGCGGCCGACCGTTCAGTCCCGGTGCTGCAACAGGTGATAATGAGCACATGAGCCATCAAGGAAGCTCGCAATGGGGCTACGGGCCCACACAATAACTTGGGCTCAAGAGTACCGAGGTTGTTGACGCAACAATTTTTTAACGCCAAAAATGTTAACTCGCGATATGTGGCTGAATGGTTTTGACAAATAATCGAATCGCGATTTTTTTTCCCCCCCCGATTATAACAAAGGTCTACGATTCCCTAATAATATGACTTTACTCAGCTAATTCTGTCAATTATATTTTATTGAATAATATTTTTATTGAAAAATATTTTATATTTTATCGTTATTCTACAGCATATAAAAAGCTGCAGTTTCTGGTTACCATTTATTGTATGAAAAAAAAAAAAAGTCGAAATAGTTGTAAACTGGAATGTGGTTAGCGTTGACCCGCTCAATACAACGTTATTGAAGAGCCGATGCTTGCGACACTTCAGCAAAGTGTACAGACGACACCTCAAACATGACCGTTGCGCCATTTTCAGTCGGAGCAACAAAAAAGGGTTTTTTTTACTAGGTCATTGCCGTACAAACAAACCCTTAGGCCACGACTTGCTTTTTTTTTCCGCCTTGATTTCCCTTTTTCGCTGTAGTCAGCTTGACATTGGAAACCTTGACGGATACGCTTTGCTTCATTACGCCCCGAAAAAAAAAATGATACGGCGACACTTCACACAGTTTTGTTTATAAGTGTGTGATCTTTTCCGCTAGGCTTCCACTCTCCTTGTCCGTTTTCAGCCTGCGCCGTGCCGTCAATAAACACATCCCCTAATTAACTAAAATTGTTTTTCATCAATAGCTATAGCCAGTCGACGCGGGGATCGACGGTCCGCTGAACACAAAAAAAAATGGCCGACGGGGACGAGGTATCGACAGGTAAGAGGTTTATCGTTCCTGCGGGCTATTGAGTAAAATGTGTTGATTCTGGAAAGTGCATTTTACAATTTCCGCCTTTTTGAAGTGGCGGATCAATTCCTTGCCGCGCCTCCGTCTTTTTTGGGCCCAATGACTTGCGTTTAGAAAGCCATTAGGCCGTCAATTGGACATGTCTCTTTCCGCTTTGTGTCACCGTGTCCACCGGGAAGTTTGGACTCAATTACAGTAGTTGAATAAGCTAATCTCGCACATAAGAGGCGGGTGGGGGGGTGGTGGGGGTCTCCGCTCGACCCCCACCCACCTCCCTTTTCAGTCGCATGGCGTTTAGGGCCGAGGCAATCTCCCCTGCATTCGGGAGCGGTGCCGCCAAGTCTGTCCTCGCTTATCATTAACAATCTGCAAATAAACAGGACAGCATACATTACATCACTTGCAGCTCCGTGATCAATTCCAGGAATGCCTTTGAAGCTTTTGCTTAATGAACCTACACAGTATGGCAGTTGGGCTCCATATATAACCTATGACCTCAGCATTGAAAGAGTAGGGCGGAAGAAAATGTATATAAAAGCCAGAAGTGAGTTTTGTGACAATGTTGCACACCTAAATGTACACTTTTGTAAAGATTGGCTGCAGAATGGAAGCGCTGACAAAGTTGGCCGCCATTAATCAGGAGCTTTTCTGTTTTTTTTATGGCCTCTGTGACTCCCTGAGAGCCCTAACCCAGTAAAAGTTTATACAGCGTATTGACCGTCCTCTACTTGCTTAGCAAATGAAGCGGCGGCGTCCAGCTTGCCCGCGAGGAGACGGAGAGGCTACGGCCGTGTCAACAGCGCTTGCTATTTGATGACACCTTACGCTAAATTGAAATGCGCTTCTAATGGAAGCGGGAGGGCGCTCTGTTTGGAGAAGACGACGACGAGCCTGGGAAAAATACACGCTCCGGAAGGTTACTGTTTTTGTTGAGAAATATTTTAATATCATTGCGAATACAGTTTTGATTTGTGTTCATGGATTAGGTATAATATAACCACCAAATACGATTTTTCTTTTTTTTTTACTACTAAACACACATGCAGCGTGTATATTCTCTTTAATGGCCACAAATATGTCATATTTGTATTAGACAGGTTGAAATTAGGGTTGGCATTAAAATACTTAAGGCGTTCTATTGCACATTGGAAATGTCTGTTAATTACGTCGAAGGTGTGAACAAAACACTCATTTGTATAGCGTGCGCAACTAATTCAGAAAGTCACTGCACGTATTTTTTTTTTTTACAGGTAAGTTTTAAATATTTATACCTCGTGTTTTCGACACTAAAAATACCTGTTGGTTAAGGATAGAGGGATAAGAATCCTAATTAGTGGACATTAAATCGGTGTAACAGATACACAAAATTGGTTGAGTCATTGAACACTTTGATTTATATTAGCTGGCTTTGTTTAAGAATATATATGTATATAATGAAAATGTTGACTACAAAGGTGTGCACTAAATAAGCACACAAAGCGTCAATGTACTGGATATGTTTTTATAATAAAAGTCCTGTTTTAATTGTCCCTCGTCATTTCTATTAATTGCAAATGTAAATGCTGCATTTAGGAAACAGTAGATCTGACCTTTTTTTTTTTTTTTTACCTTTGTGTGTGTGCGTGTGTATCAATTGTGTATGTAAAGGTTTAGCCTGCGGACTTAGTGGATCTTGTGTCTCTCTTAGTCAGATTTGTCTGTGGCTTATCAACAGCTTTTGTTTTCTGCGGGAAATCAATAACAGGCAACACATAAGCCCAATATCATTGTGTGTAACCCTCAAGGGAACACACACTGTATGCATGAACACGCACGCACGCACACACGCAGGTGAACGAAGGTCTGTTTTTGGTTTGGTTGCTTTTCAGCCAGTCAAATGTCTTTTTTTTTTGCAGTTTTACATTGAATGCAAAGGGCATGAATATGAATGTTACTTTTAAAATACACACGTGCGTTTTGAATGTCTGCATGCGACTTGTTCCCGCAGCAACACGTGGTGCATTTACTGCGAACACAAAACTTTTTTTTTTTTTTTTAATTATGGCCGTGAATTAAATAGCACAAATAGAAATACGCGCACTATTGATTGAGATGAGGTAAGCGCAGTGGAGCGTGAGGAATAATTGACAATTCACAGCGTTGGTCCGAGGTGACCGAGTGGTCACAGCTTTTGGAGTTTACTTGTGAATTTGGGTTTACAATGGCATTTAAAGTGCGCACTGTCTGACATAATACCGCAATCACTCGGGCATACACAAATCTATAAGCTCTATTCATATCCGCGCATGGCTTAAACCTTTCAAAGTATTAAATCTGCAGACGACTGTCAGTGTAGCAGAAAAGATGACGACAGACGCGCTTAATAACACCACATAAGCGGAACATTTGCATGCGGATAACACGCAACGACAATAAAAAAGGATTATTCTAATACTCGCGTCTCTGGCGGATGCGTTTAACTGCCACACTAGATGTGCGCAGCTTGAAATTGAATTGTTGCCTGCATGGTGCGCTTGTGCCGGGAAGTGTTCTATATTTGCCTGCACAATTGATTGGTTATGATTCACAATATCTGTTGCTGTTTTGATGCCAGAGATGATAAGACACGCACTGCTGAGCACCATCCTCCCATGAGCTGTCACGTCACATCGCTTTGCTTTATAACATTCAATTGTTGGTTTGGGAAATTAAAAATGTCAAACTGGAAATATTTTTAAATGAATCAGAGATGGAGATGACATGCGCGTATGCAAAATAAAAAAATATACACAGAGCGCCTCTTCCCGCCTACCAGTCTTATTCGTCCAGCTCTTACCACCCGAGGATCAAACAGGAAATGATGTGCGTATTAAATCGCTGGACAAGCAATCGGACAACCACGCAAATGCTCCTAAATTGCGCAAAAAGACACCGATGGAGTCGCCGAAGGATCGGCCGTGTTTGCCTGTGTCCAATTTCTCAAAAGACCTCCGAGCGGCTACGCGCGACCAACCAAGCCGGGCGAGCGCGTCGCTGCACCGGCTTGGCTCGCCGCGCTCGTCCCGCTACGCCTCACGGAGCTGCTTGTTGACATATTCACACCACACGGAGCGACTGATTGACCGACTGTGACAGAAGCTTGGGATGGCGCTTCACATGCAAAGCCTTTTTTTTTTTTTTTAACTCCTTTTCTTTTTTTTCCCCCTCCTTTCTCCTTTTTGCCGTTTTCCAAACACCTTTTTATAAGACTCGAGCCTGATCCCCTCCACCCGGACCTGTTAAAACCACGCCCCCTTGGTGCCTCACAATTGGTCCGAAAGCGTCAAAGAGCCAATCAAAGGGAGTCGCTGCAACACATCCATCCTGCGTGGAGCCCCGTGGGCCACAGAAGGCGCTAGGAAAATCACGGAGCTGGGACCTTACCACACTCTCTTTCTCTCCCTCTCCCTCCACTCTCCTACTCTTCTTCTTCTTCCTCTCTCTCTTCTGTCGAGCTCGGTGGACGACTTGTTTCTCCGCACACGTCCTTCCCAGAAATGCGCGTGAAGGCGAGGGGACGCCCGGCGTGTGTGTGCGTGCGTGCGTAAAGAGACGCGAGGGAGCGCGGAGCCAGTCGAGGCAGGACTCGGGAAGCTGCGAGGAGGGGACAATTCCCAAAAAAAAAAAAAAAAAAAAAGGAAAAACACAGCAACGCCGACAAAGCCAGCCAGGGGGAACGCGCTTTTTGTTTCTCCTCTTCTGGTTTTTTTTCCGTGTATCTCCTTGAAACCGGGAATGGCAACGCAGTGAAGAGGAAGAATGCACCGCCGTAAACTCGAGTGACGCACCCGAGTCGGTTCGTGCGTGTCTTTTCTTCATGGGGAACATCTTCGCCTTTTGATTTTTGAATCCCCTAACTCCCTCCCCCGAAAAAAAGAACAGTGGACGCTCGTCGGATGCTTCAAGTTTGAAGGAGGACTTCTTCTTCTTGAACATTTCCCACCCCTCCTTCTCCTCTCTCGTTTTGATTTCGCATCGCGTCCAAAACACTCCAAGCCCACGTCCGCACTGCTTGCAAAGCACTTGGATGAACTTCCTGATGAGAGATCCAGTCGTCCAGGGCTCGAGTATGGCATATCATCCGTTTATACCTCACCGGGGTCCGGAATTTGCCATGAGCGCCATGCTGGGCCACCAGCCGCCCTTCTTTCCGGCTCTGGCGCTGCCCCCCAGCGGCTCGCTGTCGCTGCCGGGCGCCCTGGGCAAGCCGATCATGGATCAGCTGATGGGGGGAGCGGCCGACTCCGGGCTACACTTCTCCTCGCTGGGCCACCAGGCCGCCGCGGCAGCCGCTGCCGCCGCGCACCTCCGGCCGCTCAAGAGCCTGGAGCCCGAGGAGGAGGTGGACGACGACCCCAAGGTGCACCTGGAAGCCAAGGAGCTTTGGGAGCTCTTCCACAAGAGGGGCACCGAGATGGTGATCACCAAATCCGGAAGGTGAAGCTCGCTCCGCTGCTACTTTGAAATGTAGACTTTAGAATTGAGAAGCTAGACTCGGGTTTGGGGAAAACTGCATGGAGTCTCTCGCTTTGAAACCAGCTGAATAGTAGGTCTAGGTTAACTCTAAAAACAGTTGGGTCAAAAAAGACCACTGCTTGGGTCAATTTGACCCCGATCTTTTCACAAAACATCCCCAAAATTAGTTGGTCTGCATGTACATTAAACAAAAATTTTGGATGACAGTAACATCTCAATTGTGCCAACTATATGGGTTCATTTGACCCAGTTATTTTTTTCACACAAAACAAACACAAAAATGTAAATGTGGGAAGAAAAAAAAAATAACACACAATTATTATTTATAAAAAAAAAAGAAAAAAAAAGCCCGTTGCTTGGGACAGTTTGACCAAATTCGTGTGTTTTACTACAAAACAATAATTTTCTGATGGTGGAGGTTTTTGTATTTTTGGGGTTGTTTTGTGCAAAAGAATAGAGTTGGGTGAAAATGTAGTGCCTCTTTACCCATTTATTATTGTACCCAACAGTTCAGTCAAATTAAAAATATTTTGAAAAACGAAATTGGATTGTAAGAGACTGTAACACCTTTCTGCACAACATGCACTTCATTATTCAATTAATACAAATAAGCGATCTTAATGTACTGTAGCATTAAAAAGGGAAGGGGGTTGTCCTGCAGTAATTAAGTCCCCTGTAAAGCTTTGTGTACACACATTTACACGCATGCGCACACACACACACACGCACATCACACACACACGCACGCACACACAGATTTTCTCCTTGTAATCCCATCATTCATTTCGCTAAAACTTTACACTAACAGATCGCACTTTCAATTGTGTGTGGTGTGTGTGTGTGTGTGTTTAATAATGACTGCTGACTTGACGCTTGTGTACGTTACGTGCAAAGCGTATTTACATGTGGTCTGCAGCCTCTTTTTTTTTTTTTTTTTTTCTATAAACATGTAATCCAAACGTATTATTTGGTACTAAATCCTCGCCTGAAAATGTGCTGTGGCGTCAAGGCGGATGTTCCCCCCCTTCAAAGTGAGGTGCACGGGCCTGGACAAGAAGGCCAAGTACATTCTCCTGATGGATATCGTGGCAGCCGACGACTGCAGGTACAAGTTCCACAACTCGCGCTGGATGGTGGCTGGCAAGGCCGACCCCGAGATGCCGAAGAGGATGTACATCCACCCGGACAGCCCCGCCACCGGGGAGCAATGGATGTCCAAGGTGGTCAACTTCCACAAGCTCAAGCTCACCAACAACATCTCTGACAAGCATGGATTTGTAAGTTCCACTAATGTATGTCCATTTTACTATTTTCTTACCTTTATTTATTTATTTCTTTGCACAATCACGCAGTTGATAAGATATTTGAGATACAATTTGGAATACTGCATGAACAAATTTGATGTTGTATGTGTTTTGGACCACAATATTAGACACAGCAGCAAAACAAAAAATAATCTAATGAATCAGTTCACGTGTTTTCCTACTAATTTAATTGATTAAGCGCTTTGGAGCACACACCAGTCATTTTATTAAGCAAACCGGCACAATCTAATGAGAATTAGTTCACGTGGCTTTGAATATAATAACTACTTGGTGGAAAAAGTAGAAGCTCACACCCACACTGTAAAGTACAAAACTCAATTTGATTTTTTTTTGGGGACAATAATTGATGTTGGAAAAACTTTTTTAAAAAATACATTACTGACATTTATGGAAATAATTTTAGTTAACACAACAAAGCAAGCAAGTTATCCGTTCCCATAACAATTTGCTGAGTTGTTTTTAGCAAAAAGTTGGAGGACGATACGATTAAGGGACAATAAGTTCTGGTAACTCTTACTTGTTGTGAAATTGCGGGAAAGCCCATTCTTACAACAGCAAAAAAAAATGTTTTTTTAATTGAATTGCTCAACTTGAGATTTAATTAGTTTGTTGACTTGAAATTTTTAATCCACTCACTTTTTTTTTTTTTTTACACTGCACTATAGCCACTAAATTACCAGTAAACTATTTTTGTAGCACGTTCTCCCGCTCAAAATACACAATCATAAACACACGTCTAATAAGTGAGATGGGAATCTAAAAATCTGACATCTATTAATTTAACAAGATTATTATTTTACATTTCCAGTCATTACTGCTGTTCCTAATATTGTGGTTACATCATTTTAAAAACGCAATGTCGCGTTACTTTTTTAAAAGGAACGCTTAACCCCGAGCGCTTGCTATACGATGCGATATACATTTTTAATGCAACGGGGTATTTTTTCCCACCCCCACAGGATGACGGATTAATAACGAGAGCGGTGTGTATACATAATTCGGGCTGTCTATTGTGTGTTTGACAGACCATTCTGAACTCCATGCATAAATATCAGCCTCGCTTTCACATCGTGAGGGCCAACGACATCCTCAAGCTGCCCTACAGCACCTTTAGGACGTACGTGTTCCCCGAGACCGACTTCATCGCGGTGACTGCTTATCAGAACGACAAGGTAAATAAATAGAAGAATTTAATAAATAAATCGACAAATAAATAAAGAAAGAAAATCAGCGCCCCCCGCTCCCTCTCTCGCTTGTTGCATGTCCCATTCATTCGTTTTGTTGTCATAAAAAATGAAAGACCTGCTGTGGGGAGGAATGTTGCACATGCAGGTTAGCATGCTTTTTTAAAAATTTAAATCACGTGGAAGGGATTTAGTAGTGGCACACACACACACACACACACACACGCATTCATACACACACAGATGGTCGCGCGCTCTCGTTTTCGCTCTCGCTCTCTCTGCATGCGCAAAAAATAAAAGGGTTGGGGGAGGTTGAGAAATGGAAGGAAGAAAAGAAGAAGGGCAACGCTCTGCGCATGAATGGAGAAATAGAAAAGGCTTTTCGTGTCACACTATACGCTGTGTGCTCGCGTTAGAGTACGTGTGTGTCCCCCCCTGCGGTGATATGTGAAATCAAAGACACGTATTAATTTACAGGCGATATTAAAACAAAATCATAACTGCAGTCTTTTATGAAGGGGGGGGGGGGGGGGATAGTCACACTTCAATGGCAACGAGTCTTCGCGTTGGAGGAGTTTGGCGTGTAAATATTGTAATTTACGCACACGAGGGGAAACTCGCTTTTGTGCTTGCCTGTTTTATTTGACGACTATGCTTCCTTTTGAATTGCGTAGAAAGCGCCCGCCTTTTTATTTATTTATTTATTTATTTATTTTATATATGTATTTTTTTTTTGCAGATAACTCAGCTTAAAATCGATCACAACCCTTTCGCCAAAGGCTTCCGTGACACTGGCAACGGCCGACGGGAAAAGAGGTAAGTCAGAGCTGCTGCTGCTGCAACGACAACAACAACTAAATAATAATCCCGTTAGCTGGATTAAAACGCGTCAAAGCGTCAAAATTGACCCTCGGGGTGGGAGGGGGGGGTTGCTCTCTTTAAGCATGGCAGCCTACTCCACGCTGTAAACAGTTGCTGCAAGATTGGAGCACGGTTAATTAATTACCTCGCTTTTATGAGCAGAACACTCACACGCGGAGCTTTATTGCGCATATATGAGGAGAAATGGAAGTGCGGCGTTTGTCGCCATGGTAACGCCAATTTTTTTTTTCTAATTTTGCAGAAATATGAAGGTAAATTGTGTTTTTGTGCAGGAAACAATTGGCCCTGCAGTCTATCCGCTCGTACGAGGAGCAGCAAAAGAAAGAGAACGGAGCTTCGGACGACTCCTCCGGGGAGCAAGCGCCCTTCAAGTGTTTCGGTCAGGCCTCCTCCCCTGCCGTGTCTACAGTGGGACCCCCACACCTGAAAGGTATTCAACCGCGCGTGGGTTCATTTCAAGGGGGCCAGATTGTGTTGTTATATTGTAAATTGGGTCGTCCATTAGCGCCAATGCATTCAAATTTAACAAATAATATATTGGGATTTTTTTTTTTTAACGGTCAAAAGAACGCTTAAGAATTGTAGGTTGGGTGATGACGTCATCGTCTTCTACCCCGGATTCTGACAGCTAGGAGGTCACGTTATTAGGTACGCTGGCACCGTCAGATAGAATACAAGAACAACTGATTGGCCATAAAGGTATCTATAGATAAATACTAATTAAAAGCAGATTTATTTCACTCACAGGACATACCATTAGGTACCCGTCTAATCAGCTTCATCGCACTTCTGCTGGTTAATTTTCTGCTATATATTAGAAAAGTATTCATATAACGTCATTCTTGTGCTTGCCGTTTGAACTGTGCTGTCATGTTGAGAAGTGTTTCTATAATTTTTGAACGACGGGGCCAAAATATTGGAAGCATGGAATGAATAACACGTAAAAAGTAACATACACGGACAAAAATGTTTGTGCAATAATGCCAGTCAATATTTTTTATGACTATGGTAAAACGTATTGGCACGTAACAGAGCCGACTCGCGCATCCATGCATGGGCCCATCATTTCTGCGAATAAAATGGATTGCTCATGCAATGTTGATTTTACTTTTAGAATGAGCATTATGGATTAAAAATGAAACGTACACGACAAGAGCTAGGCAGGATTGATTTACACAAGAGGTTCATTCACACAGCACAAAGTGAGTAGTAAATCTAGGAATCCTAAAAGTAACAAAAAAAGGTGACAAAAACGGTTTTAAAAATAGACATTAAAAAGTGGACTAGTAGTTTTACACCAACCCAATGCAACACATATTCAGCAGGTGCTTAGTTTGTTTACGTCCTGGGCCAGCTAATTATGGTGGAGCTTCAATTTAGCGACCTGTTGATGTACTGAAATCTTTTTGGGGGGGGGTGCAGACTTTTGTGACAGCGACGAGGACAGCGACGACGAGAGCAAAGACGGCCACGTCAAAGACGGTCCAGACTCTAACAAGATTTCCACTACGACGGAGGACGCCAAAGAGCACGACACTAGCCCGGCTAAGGGCCACCTGTTCGGGGTCCTTGGCGGCGACCCCCCCGGCCGAACCCGCGACGTCGGCAGCCCGAGGACCGATCGAGGCCGGGGGGACTCTCGACAGAGCCCCATCACCGTCATCTCCAGCACCACTCGCTCCGGGGAGGACGTGAAGAGCCCGAGCCTGGACCCGGCCAAGGAGGACGATTGCCGGCCGCCGGGCAAGGACGCCTTTGCGCCGTTGAACGTGCAGACGGAGGGCCCGCACATGGTCCCTCACAGCCACATGCCCAACTTCGGATTTGCCGGCGGCCTGACGGGACAGCAGTTTTTCAACCACTTGGGGAGCGCGCACCCCTTCCTCCTGCACCCGAGTCAGTTCAACATGGGCGGCGCCTTCTCAAACATGGCCGCGGGGATGGGCCCCTTACTGGCCGCCGTGTCCACGGGAGGCGTGAGCACCATGGACACCAGCAGCATGGCCTCCTCCCCTCAGAGCCTGGCGGGGGCTTCGGGCCTGCCCTTCCATCTGCAGCAACACGTCCTAGCCTCGCAGGTAACCCAAAGATCACAATAAAAATTCTCTTCTGTCTGAGGGCACAGCATGTGAGCACATGCTTTTACTTATGTTTTTAGATAAACATAAATGTTCTAAGTAGGGTGCATCAAGTATGGCCCACTTTATTGGTGCACACACTACTAAGATACAGTTTTAAAAAAAATAAATACAGCTAGCTATTGTACACCTATAAGCACAGAGCTAACATGTTTACAAGTGATCCAATACAGTCTCATATTAATATATAGCTACTAGCTAAAATATGCTATTGTCTAAATCTTCCCTACCAAAGACAATCCTCACCTGCTCATTGAACAAAACAAGTTTTATGGTGCCTGTGTAGAACTGCAGAACTGTGTTGCCCCTGTGGCGAAACAAGGTGAGCAAAAGCCTCAAAAACAGGTAACGTGTCGGTTCGCCACTTTATCGTCCGACACGTCGTCAAGGCGTCTCGCTCGAGTACAGACGTGAGGAATTTTAATACGCATTAGAAATTCTTGAACTTAGGCAAAGCTGTTTACGTGCAGTTGCAATGCCGCAGGGAGGGTCGGCCCGCTCGGCAACGGGACGTCGTTTTGCAACGCGCGTACACCTCTGGGTGTGTTAACACGCGGCGATAAAAATGTGCGAGTCTGCAGAAGGCGGCGCACACGCTTGTTTTGATCTACGCATGCAGTGGAGTGCGGCGCAGGTTGCCATGGCCCGGGGGCAAGACCGTTACCGCGCCCCTGATAACCCTTGGATGCTCAGCACTCCTGCAGTCGATTCCACTCGTCCGACTTTGAGGCTCTTTGGCTTCTAGAAAGACCGACGCAATCGACGTCGAGTGTTTTTAATCTCGACGTTCAATAAAAGGCTCGCCATTTACATCCGAGGCCGAGCGTATCGACAGCGTCGCTTACTCTTGCCTGCCGGAGAGCTTTTGATGGCGATGAAGAAAATGTCGGCAACTAGTTGGAACACAGCAAAATTGCGCGCACACGCGCAATTGAAGGATTACGCGCGTCGGAAACAATAAAAAGCAAACACGCAATTTACGGATTACGAGAGTGGGATTATACATTTGCAAACCGCAATTTCCACGAATGGGCCGCTCAGTACGGAAAGCCACTCGGGTCGCGGGAAGGGGAAAATATGGAAAGTGGCATAGGCGAGATTTTCTCTAGTGCAACCCTCCATCGTCCTTTATTCTTGTATTATTTGCTGATGAACCGTTCTGAAGCAAGTTAGCAATTTAAAGAGCGTGTGTGAAACTCTCCAAAAACAAAAGGCATCAAGCAATCAGAGGCAGAAGGCGCGACTTTTATAAAATGTCCATTATTTGTCGCACGCAAAATGAAACTTCATTAGGAATCAGGTTTTTTTGTCAAATGATATATGAATTCACACAAGTCGTGGCTTCTATCACCAATTAGTTGTTTTTCGTCGGGTGTGGTGGTTTCATGTGCATTAAATTCGAGGCACAATATGGCGGCAGTAATGGTCTATTTTTTTTTTTTTTTTAATGAATGACTGTCAAGTCAAAGTGAATTTTCTAACAAAATATGGTGTGGCCAAAAAATCTTTACAATCCCAATCACTGCAGATGTGTACTCAGACAAAACACGCAACCAAAACAATGCTTGGTGGTTCTCACACACGTCTCCAAAATGCTGTTGAGCAAGGAGGAAACTGAAATGATATTGATACGTTGCCAAAGATAGAATGAAGGCTGCTTTAACGTCCTAACGACTTAATAGATTTGCAGAGGGTGGGGCACGCAATGTCGCAGCCAAGGAAAACACCTACAAAACAGGTGTGAGATCCAGGATTTGTGTTGTCGACTTTTGTCAACACCCTGAGACCAAATGGTATTGTCTGGCGATCAAAGAACTGGCCCGAAGATAGAAACCGACCATATAAAGGCAGACACGATTCAGATTGTGCAGTTGGTGAAAGCCGAGTGACAAATGGATTCATTTAAGTATTTTTTTTTCACTTTCGTTACCGGTGCCTTTCAAGGAACTTCTTTTGTTTTGTCTAGTTACTGAGCGCTGTTTTGTTTTGGCATTTGTGACCTTGGCTGCGTTACATTGTGTCATTTGACTAAAAAAAAACTTAATAAATCTACAGAAGCCTTTGTGTTACAAAGAGTGTGCACCATTTAACCTCACTCTGTTGAAGAGCTTCTACATCCACATTTCTCAAGCAGTTCTCACCGTTCTAATTTCAACCAACTCCAAAGATTTAGGCTGTGTATTATTTTTCTCATTCCAAAAATAGTCTTCCCACAACTCCACATTTCACCCCTTGAAAAAAAAAAATACCCCATTGATTCCCAATGGGACATTCTACAAACAGATTCTCATCGTTCCCATTCAGATTTCTCACTGTTCTGCACATTCAATTCACCCTGGGAACAATTTTCAACACACCAAAATTCCCACATACCAACAATTCCACGTTTTATTTTCTCACTAACATGGTGCACATTTTTGCCTTTTGCCACATCTTTCCACGGAAATAATATTTTCTAATATGGCAAAGAAAGCTATTGAGGTGATTCCTTCAGACATTTACCCAATTTCCACAGAACTTTGTGCCATTATTGGCTAAATGATATCTCAGATTTTTATTCAATTTCCAAGAAATATGTGCCTTTATTCCAGCTCCTTTATCCAATTTCCTTAACAGTTTATGGAAAGATATGGTGTGACCCAAAGCGACAAATGAATTAGATTTTCGGTGTGGATGTTGAACTTGAAAAGAAGATTCGGACTTCCTGACATCTCCCTTTACGTTGAAACGGATGCGCCACTTGTATTGATAAACTAGAGGCAGTTGGTGTATCATTTGGTGCTGATTTTCCTTTGCGGAAGTGTTCAGTATCTCTACACAGAGGCCTCGACGTGACATGGTTAGGTTTTAAATTGCAGCCACGAAACACTCATTTGTGGCCACAAAATGTTCGTTTGTGGCCCTGAATTACTCATTTGGAGGTTTAATGTCATTCCTGTGAACAAGTTGAACATCTCAGAAAGCAAATGTTGCTAGAGATTTCAATCTGATATGTCCCTTCTGCTTAAGCAACTGAAAAATTAAATTATTAGTTTGTAGTCGGTAGGCACACTAGACCTAACTTGTGACCACAAATTGTTGCGTATCTAATGACTCAAACGTTTAATACAGCTGAACTGAACTTTGGCAGTGACTCTTTCATGTACCATAAAAAAAAATAATTTAAAAAATGAGCCCGCGTTTCACTCGAGGCATACGATGCTTCACTGATCTAGAGACTATCACCGTTGACTATTTACGTCGAGGACACACACATACACTCAATAGACTTTCCGCCAGCACGATGGCAAACTGACTAGAGAGTGCAGTCAATCTCCAACTGAGATGGGAGCGCCACTCGAAAATATGGACGTGGGCACCCTCTTGTGGTGAATAATATGATGATTGAAAGTTTGCAGCGCGCTTCAACTTTTATTTGTCAAATTCGGTAGGTTGTTTAAAAGTATTTTTTCGAGAACTGCGAGATTAATTTTAATATGCACTAAATGTTAATTCATTTTAACTGGGCGCTGTTGAAAAAAAAGTTGGGTGAGCTAAAAAATTCAAGGCAACTGTTAATCTTGATAAAACTTAGTTGGGCAATTCAACTAAATATTTTATATTTTGCTGTTGTTAATTTTTATTTTTATTTTTTTACATAAGATTGAAGATAAATCATTTCTACTTTAAAGTTGTCCCAACATGTTTTAGCGGAAAAAAGAATAAATTGCAGTTTTTTTACTGGTTAATAAATTGGCTGTATTAAAAATAGATTCTAGCTTCATTCTAATACGTACTCAATTGTTGAATACAAATAAACTGTGCTTAAAATGTAGTTAAAATATTACTATTTTGGATTTGAAAGAAAAAAGTTTTTTCTCTTTTTTTCTGGGTTTCAGGGTCTGGCCATGTCCCCCTTCGGAAGTCTGTTCCCCTACCCATACACGTACATGGCGGCGGCCGCGGCCGCCTCCTCCGCAGCCGCCGCCGCCTCGTCCTCGTCGTCCCCGTCGGTTCACCGGCACGCCTTCCTGAACGCGGTGCGCCCCCGACTCAGGTACAACCCCTACTCACTCCCCATGACGGTACCGGACAGCACGCTGCTCAGCACGGCCGCGGCTGCCGCTGCCTCTGCCTCAGCTCTGGCGCCGCTGGGGGCCGAGCTGAAGGGGGACGTGCTGGTCCCGGCCAGCCCGGCCTCGGGCCAGCTCGACTCGTCCACGTCGGAGGTGACAAGTCGCTCAGTGTCGCCCAAAATTGGTGCCGACAAAGACGGCACCAACGAGCTGCAGAGCATCCAGCGCCTCGTCAGCGGGCTGGACTCGAACCAGGACAGGTCGAGAAGCGGGTCGCCCTGAGGGGAGGGGAGCGCCCCCCCCCCTCCCGCCCCCTCTCTTACCCCCCCCCCCCCCCGCTTTTCACCCACACACTTTTTATTTCTTGTCATTTTTCAAGGCGTCCCAAAACCCTTGAAAGACAACAACAGGAGGACTTTGTTCATAGCAGGGTTTTTTTTTTTTTTTTCAAGAGAGACATATTTTAGTTTCTGAAATGCACTTTGGTTTAATACACATCTGATATGTATTTTTTCCTTTTAAATTAAAAAAGCAACACTTAACCTGTCTTCTTTTTTTTTTAATACCGTACAAGTATTGAAACTGAAAAGTGGTCAGATGAGAGACTTAACGAATTGAAGTTGCTGCTGTCTCCAAACTGCATCATACACGACGAAATGTTATGTTTTTATGATTATTATTATTATTTCTTTTACTATTACTTCTTCCCAATATGCACTCTGAATTTACACATTTGATTTCCACTACCGTCGAACATGACCTACCTTTAAGAGACTGCTGTATTTTCTTGTACTATTTCGATTTGAATGCCCCGCCCCCCTCAGAAAATGCATGCGCCCCCCTCCCCCTCCGTCTATCGTGAATGTTCTTTAAAATAGTGGAGGAAATTTTTTTAAAAAAATATATATCTCTTTAATTGGATTACTGTTCTTTTTAATTTGTTGTTTTTAAATCCAAAAACTGCTTTGGGTAGCAAAGAGGTCCAAGCGTTAATGTTCAACGGGCAAAAGGAAGCCGACAATTCAAAGTAAATATAAAACAACAACAACAACATGAAAGGTAGTATTGAGTCTACATGTACATATGAGTATATAAAATATTTATGTATAATTATTTCATATTGTTGCGTGTAAATAAAAAGTAGTTTGTCCTAGGGATCTGTTGTTAATTTATTGTGGATATATATATCTATGTAATGATAGTTTTGTGGCTATTATCTTTTTGTTGCCATCTCCATTTATTAGCCCTCCTTCTTGTCCAAATTTTCAAATATGGATTTTATTCCTCCCTTAATATCCACTCAGCTAGTTACTCACACTCATGTGCCATTGTATTTTTCACTTGATGTCCGTGCGTGTGTGTGTGTGCGTGCTATTCAACGAATGAAAAAGGCAACAACCAACGCACCGCACTAATGGCTTGAAACACCTCCTTTTTTTAAATGTTTAAAAAAAAAAAAAAAACATTTTTTTAGGAACGCAAAACAAGTGTTAAAGTTTGACAAAAGTGGATTTATTCTGTTATGGAAATTTGTAAACCTGGTCGTTAAAAGTGCCGTATAATCTTAAAGAAAATGAAGGTTTTGTTCTCTTTTTTTTTGTTTTGTTTGTGTTTCTTATACGTTGGGTTATGTTGTAGCCTCTCGGATTTTTTGTCTAGTTTACAACATCGACATCGTGTTCTTGAAAGTTTCAATAAAACATTGAAATGTTGATTTTTTTTTTTTTATAGCCGTGTCATTTTACACCACGCACTTGATCACTTGATTGATTTACCTGACTGCACATTTGACACAGAAACTTAATTCAATTAATTTCAATTGACAGAATTTGATTGTGTTACAAATGCATTTTTCATTATATATTGTTACAATAACGTTTGTAATTGCTTCGGCAGAGATTTTGTTACGTGTGTATATTTGAGGAGGCGGCGATGGCGATTCTTCTTACAAAAACGGTCAATGTAAGCAAACAAGGCTTATAAAAAAAAATTATATTAGCACTTTCGAGTGTGACTTTGAAAGAGGAAGGAAAACCTGTCCTCTCCTTTTAATGGCTCCAGCTCAGAGTCAAGAGTTTATCAGGTGTCTATCTTTATTTGTATGCAGTCTGGTTAATGTGCAGCGAGGCTGGCGCTAGGGGACAGACGCAAACACGACGCGCTCTGTCTCAAGTGAGGCCCGCCCGACCGACCGACCGACCGCCCGGACTTGACTCGGGTTAGGGTTATTGCTCACCTGGCGCCCCTCTTGCGCGCCTATCTGCACTTTATTGCAAGCCAGGCGGCGAAGCGTCTGCAGTCCGCTCAGCGCCCTCTAGCGGAAGTTACCTGAAAAAGGCGTCTAATTGGACCGGGGGATGACGAGGGTTTTTACGGGCCCTGTAGTCTTTTAAACGGATAACTAAAGGTATACTAAGGACAAGAAAAAAATCAATGTGTATAAACCCAAAACTATACAAAGTATGTCAGAGAAATTTCAGGACAGGTGTCACACACAAAAAAAAAAGAATCAGGCCCCTTGGGCTTGGGAGAGAGAGGGTTGGAGTGTTTTAGTTTTTTTTGTTTTGCTCCAGCTATGTTCTTCTCGGGTGGGAACTGTCAGATGCCCAGGGCATTGTGAGCAGGTGCCATCATGGCCAACACCTCGTATTCTGGAAAATATTTCGTGATTTTTTTGTTCTCGGAAAAATGCATCTTTATTCCTGTTACAACACACCTCTTGTTATTAAAAAAAATCATGCATGGACGTCAGATTTATGTGATATGTCACAATCATCTAATATAGCTTCTTATTGGCCCGAAGCTAAGGTATGAAGGAATAATTTGCTTATCGTGCTTGATTTATTAGCCGCCGGTCCCTATTTATGTTTTTTTTAAAACATTTTATCCCTAATTACATTTAAGAATTTTAAAGATCCCCGAGGGTTTCCAAACCTGATTGTACAGCAACCTACACAATTGTGGTTTGCAGTGTTGCATCATCCCGAGAGCAAAATTGTCTGGCCTCAAAACAAAAAGTCTAAATGAGTTTACCAAATGAATGGGCGCAGTTGAATGATGCAAGATAGTTCTGACTGCACCACCGCAAATTCCATCCTGAGAGCTGACTCAGGTGAGATACCAAGCAAAATTGTCTGGCCTCAAAATTGAAAGTTGAAATGAACCCAACCCGGCCGGTTCAACAGGTTGTGGCCTCTTTGGTTCAAACAAGTGACAGGTCACTTGCGCCATCTGGTGGATTTGATCCTTTTTTATAAGTTCAGTATCTAACAGAAAATGTAATATAGTGCAGTATCGGTACGTGTATGATACCGCACTGTACACTTAGGGTACTTGTGATTTAGCAGGTGGAATAGCAATGGCTGGAGGGTGCCATCATTTTTCATCAGTGCTACAGGAGGGTAAACCAGAAGTATGACAAAAAAAGATATAGACAAAAAATGTTCACTTATCCCTGCGAATACTGTATAGTACAATAGAGGAAAATTATACAGCATGCAACAATACAGAGTAATCTCGCAGCAGTAAGAGCAGCGGTGGATTAGCTCTTTGCCTTTTTAATGTGTAACGTTAGGATTTGCAGTGGATAAACACCATGCCGCCGCGGAGCACTGCATGTGATCACACTATGACCATGCTCCCGTCCGATGAGAACACGGCGAGAGAGTGTTTGAAACATTTGTGAAGGTTTAAAGTGCACAGATGGCAAACACTACAGACGTGCACAAAGGCAGATGGCCAACAGTGGACTGGAGGTGGCTGGACGTAAAGTCCATGAGTGGTGGCGCCTTTTAATCTACGGCTGGCAGAACGCGTACGGCTTACTGGCCCTGAGCCCATGCATTGTTACATGACGAAGATTATTGTTATTATTATTATTGTTATCTTACATGAGTGCAGTGTGGCTGATATAATCTCAATACTAGTCATTATGAAAAGAGTGCAAGTGATACTGATGGGAGATTTATTTTAAAAGAATTTAAAAAAAACACTTGCATTTTAGCGGATGTTGTGTTTAATGTGCATTAAAGCTCAATCTCCACTTGCCTACAATAAATATAGCCAAGTCACACGGTTCAGTTGACCTTAGCACGGTTGGACTGATGAAATTATCCGTGAATGAAAACACTGATTGTAATCTACTGTATTTCTCTTTTTCCTGCAGTTGAGACTATCCACTGGAATAGCGTGGCAAGGCTTGGCATGGTATGGCATTAAAGAGAGAGCGGGAGAAAGGGAAGGAAAAAAAAGAGTTTTCAAGCTGTATTAACGTCGGGAGGTCATGGTTTGTTCTTTTATGGAGCGGCAGCACACTCTAGCGTCCAGAAACCGTTACTACAGCACATTGTGCACTTTTTTTAAAACTAACTAATGCAATGTTTAATCATATTACATTTGGAAGTAGAAGAATAGTGTGACCTTTACTTTAATTTGGGCATCTACCAAGCTCATTGACTTGAATATCATTTTATCGATTAACATTGATATCGATATTGATTATCGGGTCGGAGGGGCAAATACGTAACTGCAAAGGATCTTCAGATACACCAGGAAGTGACACCGACCGATACCAACTTGACTGTGTCAAAGCGCAATGAAAACATCGGTTCAGCCCGCAGGATGTTTGAAGAGAACAAGCCCGGG
Organism: Syngnathus typhle; assembly: GCF_033458585.1. Classification (NCBI taxonomy): domain Eukaryota; kingdom Metazoa; phylum Chordata; class Actinopteri; order Syngnathiformes; family Syngnathidae; genus Syngnathus; species Syngnathus typhle. The sequence continues at coordinate 4,671,150 of NC_083749.1, forward strand.
AGGAGTAAAAACAACTTTGGTGTTTTGAGATGTCGGAACTGATGGCTAGGATGAGGTTACACGGTTGTCTCCACGGGTGTGGTTGTCAAACGTGACGACTTCTTCTCAGCGATGATAGGGCCGAGCTGTGTCTGGACCCGTACGCGGAGCCCACGGTCTTGTTCACGTCCGTATGCTTGTCATTTCAAATAGTAGCTTTGAAAAGGACGTGTGACAGCTAAACTACTACAAACAGCAGTTTGGTTCTTCTACACTATATACTGCAAATTAGCATCGCGGACATTATCCGCTCCTATATTGCAGCTAACCCTTTAAAATGATTTTGTGCTTAAAATATTAGAGTCGTTTTTTTTTTTTATGATCAAAATATATTATCAACATTTAAATATATTAACTACACATTTTCATATTGTACATGTCCTCCCACCCTCCGCCAGGACTGATGAAAAATTGTATCCACCTCCAGCACTTAAGTTGCTGATCTATTGGGTACTAAAAGACCTGCAAGTAATTCCCCACGTTACGGTATTTACCCAAAAGATTTCTTAGAGATGGACAAAGTCAATAACGTGTGTTCTCATGAGTCTATAATGGATTCCACGGCTGTCCGTATAGATGCATAAGAAATGCACGTGTACAATATCTGGACATACTTTGGTCATCATTTCAACACTCCTCCGCATCTGTACCTGACTCAAAGCAGAAGGCCAGATGTAAAGGAAAAACGTCATGTGTGGCATCACTTCTCGTTCTCGGCTCACAATCTGCCCTTTACGCGCATTTCACTCACTGGAGCTTCTTGGAAGTGGAAATGAGCTGTGCGGACTAGGAGAAGACAACCAGCGCTCCTTTCAAGAGCCTAATGGTCTGCAACATCAGCCTCACTTCATACGCAACCACCACCGGCACATGAGACGAGCGCCCGCCGCAAAACACTGACAGACGCAGGCTAAACGATGCTACAGGCCGCCATGGCACGCAGGGCGACGCTTTGAACTAACCACGCATGGACCACATATGATAAAATGGACAGATGCACTTCCAGAAAAATACCAATCCCTCCAACTCTAGGATTTCTTACAAATATTTGTACACTGGTATACGTTGCTAATATTTCAAAAGAGCAAAGCCAATGAACGTCATTGAGTTGTAGTTGGCTAGGTATTTTACATACCACTAGAGGGAGCCAGAGTACTAATAATGATACCTTTGCGAGAATCACTGAGTTTGATTAAAATATGTGACAAATAATTAAAAAAAAAAATAATAGCCTGTTCCAGAGTGTGTACAGTATAGAGTTCGCGTGGGGGAAATAACCTCATTGTTTTATTTTCTAAGAGAAAAGGGTCACAACTCAAACTCTAATAAACACAAACACGGACTCACAGACAAAGTTTGGCTCTCAAAGCTCACATTACACCACCAGCATCTCTCAGAATACATTGTGGTCCCACCACTCCGTCATCAGTATGCAAAGATCTTACGACTGGCACTTACACACACACCAAAAACTTCACGCACACACAGCATGCATGGGTTCCTTCTTATAAATAGCAGCAGCAGCTACGTGGCCTGAGGCCTCTCATGGTACCCCAGAATAGCAGCGCGATGAATCAAAGAAGACATTCAGCGAACCGCATTGGTCACACTTCCCACAAACAGGAAGTCACACAACAAGCAAGCACATGTCTGAGCTGCAGCCAAACTCAAGTGTCCATAGCAAGTTCATTCAAAACTAATCATTGTGACTTTCCAAAAGAAAATGCATTTGGAGTCCAAATGCATGCAAAACACGTGACAATTGAATCAACACCATAACACACAAATTGAGTCAGCAGACGTGCAAATTTTTATAGCCGTAAGATAAATTATTTCTTCTTTGATAAATTAGGAAGTCAGCATTCTTACCGGCTGTCTTGGTGGCCCCGAGCTGATTAATCCTTTGCGTTATCCTCCTTTTGTTTTCATTTTAAAATAGAAAAGCTAAATAAAATACTGACTCCAAGTAAAAACATTACTTTTCAGCGGGACTTCCACAAAGCCAGTGTCAGACAATCAAACAGAGGCACTTTCACCTTGCTGTTTAAATTGCCCTTGGTTCCGCCCACTACAGGTAAAAAAACCCTCAAAATTCAAAGACACCCAAATGGTGGATGTTGAATCTAACATCAATATATGACAATATTTAGAAGGAAACACCTTCAAGATGATATTTGGACAGATTCAAAATACAGATGCAAAAGAGACATTTTTTTTGTCCAAATCAATGACACACCCCTTCATCCAATGCACACTTGGTACGGTCCTACAGGTAGATGGGTCATGCTGATTGGAGTAATTCTGTCCATTCATTTTTGTTATTGAAAGGAGGTAAGTCGATTTGAGGCTACGAGAAGAGATGCAGTGCAATAACAGTGGATTCATAGTTTAACGCTATCATCTTTATTCCCTCTATGTTTGGTGTCAATTTTAAAGTAAATTTTAACTGGGAGAAAAAACAACAACTTGAAACAAGCACGCTTTGCCTCTTAATTGGGAAAACTGCAAGCAACTGTAACATGGATACTTTAAAAAGTTTACCTGTGATAAACGAGGGTTCACTATAATTAAAAAAAGATAGGTTTTAGTTGTTTTCATATACCAGAGAAACCTTTTCTGGATGGAGCAAAGAGTCAAGGTGGGATTTAGAAACGGCCTCGTTTATAATTTCTGGATTTGACAAGCGTCGTAATTTGTGCATTTGAACATGTCGAGGTTTCGAGGTGCCGTGACCCCACCGAGGTGAGACGTGATGGCCCCCAGGCTCTCCCCTCCACTCCCCCACCCAGGTCTGTGGATATTAAGAGGGGACCACACCGCACGCTTCCCATGGTCGTTAGCTGGGTTTTTACACGCCATGTGTGCGCCACGACGCGGCCACACTTTTCGTATTTATTTCGAGTGACCCCAAGGGCGCCTATATAATCACTTCCACTGATTCCCAACAATCAGCTATATATGCTGCAGGAAATGATCACTTTTTTCTTAATTCGTACGAAATACAGTAATTTACGACGACTCATGTATTATAGGTGACAGGCAGGACAATTAATTGCTCGTCCGCTAGATGGCAGACAAAAAAACAGAGTAACCACATTCATGCAACAAAACAAAAACGCGTGTTCACGACAAGGAAATTTGGCAGGAAACAGTCAGAAAATGCAGATATTACATCGTGACATAGATATGAGTGCAGGTTTTCAACGTCCCTGCAAACTAGCCACTAATGCAATGAATGAGCTATTTCGAAAGTACAACACTAGAGGGCAGCAGAGTACAAGACATATGGCTCAAGTCAGGCGTTGCCTCACTTGTGTCCAAATGAGCTTGCCCTTTTGTGTGAAGGAATTTTCATCATATCACATTAGAGATTGACAAGTTCTGACAGAAAAGTATTAATTTTGTTGCCCTAATAAATATCTAAACCCACCCCTTGCTCGTTTCTTTGCATTTGGGCTAGCGTGGGGGATGTCGACCGAGCTTTGCGTGTCTCTGTGTGTACTGGTGCTGGCTTGATCAGGAAGTTGGAATGTGGGTCCCCGTGTGTGTGATGTGATTGTTTGCAGGAACATGTCAGCCCCCCGGCTCGCTCAACCCGACCACCAAAAGGCCCGCCCAGTCACCAAGGGCCGAGGCGTGCCACTCGGCCTGGAAAAGTGGACCTCTTGTACATCAATATGTACGTGTGTGTAGGCGTGTGAATTTGTGTGTGTACCTTTGGGCCGCGTGTTGCCATGGAGGCGCAGATAGCTTATCATGCTCGTCTTAGTCCAATAGAACAAGGGTGAAGTCATTCGAGAGGTCACAGTTCACAGGCCCTTGTGTGGCCAGGCTGGCAAGCTGGATTGGAAAGAAGAGGATCAATTAGAAGAAAAATGGCCGCAGGCTCATTCAAAGTCTTCTTGCAAAAAGCTAATTAATGTCACGTTTCCACACATCCTTAAAGACAAATGCTTTTTTTTTTTTAATCAAAATTTCATCAAGTGGAGGGTCAACAAATGCAGAATTTTATTTTGTCAGTTTTGCACTTCCATGCTTGCCTGCCAAACAATATAATAAGGGGTGACGGGGTGAGATGGGGGTACAAGACCCAAATGGGCTTTTTTATTTCAGAGTTTTGCACCTTAATGCTCACCTATTAAAAAAAATGATAAAAATGAGGAGAAATAGAGTACAACCGATTGCCTTTTTTTTCTCAGTTTTGCACCACGTCTTATTTTTACAAAAAGGAAAACAAATACATTCCTTTCTAATTTTGACATTTCTGCACCACCAGGCTTGCTTACTTAAAAATATACCAAAATAGTTTTCCCCTAAGTTTTTAAACTCCATTCAGACCAATGTTATATGTTAAAAAAATGGAAGAAGTTGGAGGTTGTCCAAATGTTATTTTCAAAGTTTTGCATCTCTATCTTTTCTTACTTAGCAATGTCACAAAAATGGTGGCAGAGAAAAATTTTCTTGTAAGTCATCACAGTTGTCTGCAGAAGAGGAGAAAGAAGAGAAAAAATGCCATTTTACAGACTTTTGTACCCCATTGACTGCAAATATAATATTTTTTCCTCACTTTTTTATGAAGTATTCATCACATTAGTACCATTTTGCTTGGCTGCTAAACAATAGAAGAACAAATTGAGAAAAGCAACCTAAAAAAAAATGCTGCTAGACAAACCAAAACATAACAACAGACACAACAATAACATTCATTATCATTAGCCTACTTCAGCATGCATACTTCCTGACATTTTTGTCTTACATAAAGCTCAGGGAATTTTCTAATTGGCGTGCCCTGGCTCAAGGAAGGTTCCAAAACATCCGACACTGCAGCCGGTCCACAAATGAGCGAACATCAACGGCCTGTTTGGTGCTTATTCCGTCACCTGGCCTAGCTGACACTTTGTTTTTGCCTCCCGTCCATATTGGCTTCCACGTGTTGATATTTTTGCAGGCGGACCCAAGCAGTCCTGCCTGCAGCCAAAAAGTTCCTGCAAGCTGCCTGAAGACACACGTCAGAGCACAGCCAAGGAGGTAAGGAGCACCTCTTGTAAGTATATTTTAGTCCAGTGTGTGTGCGTGTGCGTGTGTGTGTGTGTGTACTGTTTTTGATTAATCCATTTTTAAATGAGTGTGTGTGTCGCACACTGACAGTTTTGTTATGAATTCATGTGATAGAAATTTTGCGCGTGCAGTCGCTAAATGTTGGCCTTGTTCTTGTGCGCGGTTGTTCAATATTAGACTGAATGCTAATTAGTCTGCACACATTTATTTTGGAGGATTTGTGGATTTGAAAGTATGCACAAGCAAAGTGACTACTTTTAAAATGGGGGAGGAAATAGGAGAGCAAGCAATACAAGTTCAATCTTAATGCGCGCGTCATTTCGCAATTAAGGGACACCATGTGATTTTAAAGCAAACGCAAATTATGTAAAATAAACTAGAGTGAAGTCTCTAGGGAAATGATTTTCTTACCTAACCCTAATCCTAAATGTGAGCGTGCGCGTGCGGGATTAGATTTGCGCGCCACGTGTCACGTGACATAAACATGCGCTCTAATGGCGTTAGCGCAAAGTCGCTATAAATGATCAATTAGAATATTTGATTTGTGCCGAAGGTGCAGGTTTTATTTATTTATTTATTTATTTCATTACCAAACAAAATTTTAAAAGGTTTGAAATTGCTATTATGATATAATACAACAATTCATATTCTTCTCTTTTTTTAAATTAATTGTACTGGCAGTGTTAAACTTGTTCTTAGAATGACTTGATTGGCATCTACTGAATTACAATTATGCAATTTAAATTTCAACATGCTCGTTAGCAGGTTTACTGTCTTTTTTCTTTTATTTGGGGGGGGGGGGGCAAAAAAGTTAACGAACAACTGTTGCACCATACTTGATAACGCGTTCGTAACTGTTTATAGCGCGCTCATCACAATATAAAACCTATCGCAACAGATCACGTTTCGGTTCCAAACACATCTAGGAAATAAGAAAATCATCAATTTGCGTACACATTCAAATATATATTTTGCACTAAACGGCGCGTTCGGAACAACTTGGGATAATCTGAATTGTGCAGCATTTCTTACTGCAAGATGTTCTCTTTGCATTCTATGATAAATCAACTTTTTGCTCCCAAAACGTAAGACGTAAATGAAATAATCAACAATTACGTAAATAATTAGTACAGAAAGTCAAAGTTTGGTGTATTATGATTCAATATAAGTATCAAGCACAACATCCTGCATGCATGATCAAATATTTTTTTTTGCCGTGTGCCGCAAAACTGATGTGAAACCTGAACACCTAAAACGGCCGTTTTAAACCACTTCATTTGTTTGTAAACGGAATTGGAGTCATTGGGAAGTCTTTTTTTTTTAACAACAAAGTCTAGAAAAAACATGATGCCACCGTTTGTTTAATGCGACACGCGCGTGCGCGCGCACACACTCACTCTTGAGGTATAGCCCTTCAGCACACTGATGCGGTTTGCAAACTTAAAAGGAGACCAGGATCTCAATTTAAAACGAATTTAGGGCTATATAACCACTTCACATCAAAAATGTGCATGAAATTCTAAGTCACCATAGGAAAGAAATCAGCTAGTATGGCGCTTAACTGTGGGTGCGGTGACTGCATGCCATCCGGCCAAGGGTTCGAATGTTAGTTGGGGGCCGATTATAAAATTACAAACTGAGGCGGGCTATTTATTTGTGGAACGATTATTTAGTGCGTTTTTTCCATGAAATTTTAGTATATATTCAACTATCTTTTATTGGGGCGAGACTATCTATCTATCTATCTATCTATCTATCTATCTATCTATCTATCTATCTATCTATCTATCTATCTATCTATCTATCTATCTATCTATCTATCTATCTATCTATCTATCTATGACTAACCCCCCCCCCCCCCCCACACACACACACACTCCTTTTTAAGCCCTCCCAACGCAAGGATACAACTTCCGCTTCGCACGCTTGCCCATTGATGCTCATTGGCTCGGTGGAGAGAGAGAGAGAGAGAGAGCGAGAGAGAGAAAGAGAGAGGTGGGAAGAAGAGGGGGTCTCGTAAGAGTGAAAAGAAAAGAAGGAGGTGGCCGACCTGCTCCCGGGGGACCCAAGCGCAAGGCAGCCAATGCTCGACGCATGTAAGCGCCGCGGCTCACTCGAGCGCCGCCAGCCCTAAAATGCACCGCCAGCATTTCAGCCACTTGCAGGCAACCGCCGGGTAGCTCCTCACAGCCGACGCCGAGACGCGAAGCCCTGTCGCCGGACACGCACGAACTCCGCCGCTCTGGAGCTCGTATTTCGCGATCAAAAGATGAATACTTGGAGATACCGAGCCTTGGGTGGATTATTTGGACTTTTTATTTTTTGATTGTTTGAGGAAGTAAAGACTATTCTCTGAAGCGTCGTCGTGCTTTTTCTTTTTCTTTTTTCCCTTGTCTTTTTGTTTGGGGGTAAGATCAACCTAATCCGTAGAGTCATCGTGTTTTGTGGAAACAATGCTCATTTCATTGTAATATAGTTATACTACAAATATCTCCCCAAAAAGTAAAATGAGATCATGTTGAGCTAAAAAAGGGGGGGCAAGATAGGGTCCTGTGGGCCTTCCCAGGTGTCACGTGTGGACCGTTATGTGCCGAACATCAACAACATACTTCGTTTGCTGTTTTTTTTTTGCGTACTTAATGTCTTTGTCAATCTAAAAATTCTAAATCAAAGCGTGCTCCTTGTTTTTATTTTATTTTTATTTTTTTTGTGGGGGCTTTTGTAGTCCAGAGATGGCCGACCCAGAAGAGACTTTCAGCCTGCAAGCCTCTCCGGGTGCTGGTTCGGATTCGAGGGAGGTTCCGAGCGAAGATAAAGCCGAGAAGCCCAACGGGACGTCCGGCAAGTCGCCGTCCTCGCAAACTACCTACATCCAACAGGTCAGCAGACTAAAATAGGCTACAATGTTATGCGCCAATGGTATTTGGAGCGTTATGTAAAACTAATTACAAATGTGTGCATTGAAATATATATACAGCTCTGGTAAAAATAGAGTTCCAAAAATTATGAGTATTTTGAGTGTTTTATTTGTCTGAAAATAAATGGGCTGTGAGGCAATATTTTGAATTTAAGAAGCCAGTAGTTCGTAGAATAAAACAAACATTTTATTATAATCAGACAACGGTTGCTAAGCAGAGTTAGAGAAACTGGAACTTGCTGAAACTAAACTTGTTTCAAACTAAAATTGCTATTAAATCAACTAAGTACAATAATTACACAAGTGCTCCCCCCACTGCCAAAAAATAATATTTTTTCAGGGTATGGAGGGTATAAAAGTTTACCTGCACGAGAGGGAACTGTGGGTGAAATTCCACGAGGTGGGCACCGAAATGATCATCACCAAAGCGGGCAGGTAAAAGATGACTCACGCACTCACGGGTCACTTTATTAGAAACCCCTGACCGTATTAATCGATTGTTGGTAACGTGCCAGTACGGCGCGTTGTTCGTGGCGCGGCAAAACTGCGCAACACGAGGGCGCAAAATCATTGACACTGCAAAAGTTTACATTCAGATCTTTGGGAACATTGATTATTTTTTCCCCCCTTGGCAGGCGAATGTTCCCGAGCTTTAAAGTGAAAGTCACCGGCCTGAACCCCAAAACTAAATATATCCTGTTGATGGATGTAGTGCCCGCAGATGATCATCGATACAAGTTTGCTGATAATAAATGGTATGTATGTATGTATGTATGTATGTATGTATGTATGTATGTATGTATGCAAAAAAATCATTTAAATTAAAATTGTCCACATTTTGTGAGTTTTTGGGTGCATCTCTGTTCGTGCAACAAAAAAAAAAAGGGATTTTTTTTCGACGACCCCTTAACTTTTAAAAAGCAGGATATATCAGTCGCATACTATGAGTTGGTTATTTATTCGGTGCATGGCTTACCTGACTCATAAACGTTCTGTCGTGTTGCGTGTCGTGTTGAGTCATTGCACAGCCTAAAAAGAGAGAGCGAGAGAATCGCATGTCAATAGTGTCTCCAAAACACGTTCAAAACCAATACGTTGGTTTTGTCTTCATTAAAATCGGGAATAATTGATCTAACGATCGTCTGGCCACACAAAACAACGTGTTTCATTTTTTGCAAAATCTCTCGTGACTTGCTTGTCATTTCGCTTGTGCGTCATGCGCAATTGCGCGCGTGCGGCTGCTTTTAAATATCCCAATCCGACTTGTTGTTCGATACATATTTTGGGTTTTAATAATGTAATGGTTGGAGTAACTGCGTACGCGACCCTGCATGCAGGTCGGTGACAGGCAAAGCCGAGCCCGCCATGCCCGGGAGGCTGTACGTGCACCCGGACTCTCCGGCTACGGGCGCCCACTGGATGCGGCAGCTGGTCTCGTTCCAGAAGCTCAAGCTGACCAACAACCACCTGGACCCGTTCGGACACGTAGGTGCCTAGGCCTGTCTCCTAAATCTCTATCCTGCGTTTTGTTGGTAAACTTCTTGTGCGTTTATTAGACTCAAGAGAGTTTTTCCACATCAGCCCACGTTTGCGCGTGATGGCCCGAAACCGTTTTAAAAAAGGATCCGTACATATTTTGAATTGGAAATAGAATGTATTTTGAAACTGTTATTTTTTCTTTATTTTAGGTTATTTGCTTTTTGCATTGCAAATTTCGGTCATGATTTCCCACTCAAGCACTCCACTTAATCTGTAGAAATTAAAATTAAAATAAACTTTCCTTTCCAGTGTGGATTTAGTTTGCACACTGATTGTGACCATGCTGATTTTAAAAGGACTCTCGATATAGAAGATGACTTGATTGTTTGTAATAGTTTCATGTTAAAGAAATTAGCAACCGAGGAAATTCTTGTGCATCAAATGCTGTTTCTTAAATGCAGTGCACGTGCATTAAAAAGAGGAAACTTCTTTTTTTTTAACTGAAATGGGCCTGTTGGCCATTTCCTTAAAAACTCATTATTTCACTTGAATGAGCCCGCCCCTAAACATCTGCGACACACACACACTCCATCAATGTGCCTCCATGCTAATAAGAGGCTTGTTGGCTGCAGTTTTCCATCAAACGCTGATGTTTAGTAGAGACTATTAGCTCACGCTCATTAAATTAATGAGAGCCCCATATAGGATATTAGTTGCTGTTTTCTATTTAGCCGCTGGTGGATTTGATCACCGGGATGAGCAAAAGCACAATTACGAGATTCTGTTAAATTTAACTTGGAATAACTCATTTCTTTGTTGAGAATGTGGGAAAGCAAATTTTCACATTAGCAAAATATTTTTGTTGAATTTCACAGTTGAAAATGGTATTGGAATTTGTTGCCTTGAAAATATGTTTTTAACTTGGTTTTAACAGTGTGGTAGAGTCTATTTAAATTTAATCTTTAAAACTCCAGTACAGTGTATTTTTTGAGTGCAGCTCAGTTGCATTTAACTATGAAGTACAGTACAAAATGTTAGCTTTTCATTTTTAGGAATTGTTTCCTAAAAAGTACAGTGTTTTTTGTTAGCATATGTGCAGTACATTTTTATAGAAACAATATCTATGGCCAGTTTTATTTTGTCTGTATTTAGCTGTAATCTTAATGTTTAAACTTTGTAAGATGTTACAGTGGCTAACAATGTTAAATATCGAGACTTTTTTGAAACAACAACAAAAAATGTTTTTCCTGCAGCTAGCTATTTGACAAGATGCAATCCTGCATTTGAGTACGCGCACGATAAGCCTTTTACAAACAAAACTTTGGCCTCATTTTATGCTGAACACTCAGGCCTACTATGCTACTGTATTTTAATATTGGTCATTCTAGTGGCACTTGGGCTCCTCAGCAATTTTGGAGGAAAAGTTTGAGCAGCACTATAATAGACATTCCGTACACAAGTGAGCTGCCACGCATCCAGGTCGCACCTAGTTAGGCCAGGAGGGCCCAGCTGGCCAAATGAAACCGGAGCTAGGATGGAATGTGAATGGTGTTGTAAATTTCTGGTTGGAGTGCTGTTTTCTTTTTTCTTGATTAGTTGCAGTGTACGGAGAACGCTCGTCTCTTTGGTGCCCCTGGGAATCATAAATGACAGGCCGCATGGTGGCGCGCCAGAAATATGGCTTGTGTTGGTGCAGCTGGACGGAATAAATTGGCGGGTAGCAATTAGGATGAGCCCGAGGCGGGAAGTGCAACACTTGTGCGGCACCGAGCGCAGGAGCTCAATTGAGGATTATTCGGAAAGCAGCGAGGAAACAACGAAGCTTAAACTCTTAAGCCAATGAGTCGCAGAAGTGCTGAAGTGCAAGCAGGAAGAATTGATCAGTTGGATGCAGGGGCCAAGGGAATGGGCAGGTATTTGTACGGAAATACTGATTATTATTATGTATAATGTAGAAAGCCAAGGTCTTCAAATTGGCTTTTCAAAATGAGTTATATTGACCCATTGTTTACCAAAAAAAATTGATATTTCAACAGGGGTGTGTAGATTTTTTTTATAACCACTGTCCACTGCATTTCTTAAAGAGGCGAAGTAAAAGTAAACAGAGATAATGTAGTTGCACAAGTGTGCACACCCTCCTACTCTCAGTGATGTGACTTCTTGAAGCACCTGCCCATGAGAGTCGGAATTCAAGTTCAGCTGTTCATCACCCAAAAAAGCATTGATTTAAATAGGGGGGGGTTCCGACTATTTATACCCAATCTACGTGTATATTTATCTGCATTCATCTCTTGTTGGATTTGGAGTCATGGTCTGTCTTTATATTTGAATGCCAGCACGTAAAGATAAATAGCAATGGCGGCATGGCCGAGCCTTTGTAACCCAGGGACTGGAAGCCGGGAGGAAGCCAGAAGGACCAAAAGTGATCCTTCACTATCATTGTGAGACATGAAAGAGGAGGGGTCGGGTTAGGAGTGGCGTGGGTTCGGGTTAGAACCCCACTGGGTGGTCCAGTGCAAACACCCCTATCTATCGCCACCTCTACAGTATGCGGGCTGGACATTGGGAAGCCGCAGCTAGCGGACGGTGTCATTTTCCGAGGTGAAATGTGCATTTTGGACATGACATTTTTAGCTTCTAGTGGGATGTTGATTTTGAAGTGAAGGGAGATTGTGCTGCTCCTTCTGATGTGTGCATAGAATACACATGCTGACACAGATATGCTGGATGACATTTCTGCACAATCGTAGGAAAAGGTTTGGCATATACAAGTAGGACAGCTACTTGTTAGTGGTAAGGCAAAAGTGTGCATTAGTTGACATGCTGGTGCCACTATTTATTGAATAAATGCTCAAATGGCTTGATGACCCACTTTGGTCCATGCCAACAACAGACGGATGGCTGACCAGGTCTCCTTTTGTTAATGCTGATATTCAATTTTATTTAAATGCAGCTATTCTATAATCTTAACATTAAACCAAAGTTTTGTCCATGTGTATATATTTTAAAATACTGCACAGTAAAAAGAATGTATGTCCGTATTTTGCTTTTTTTTTTTTCTGTGTTTGTGTGATCGACATATTGACATTTATGATAAACAAATCGTCAAACGTTTGTCAAACAGCAATCGCTCCAAAAGTCAAAGCATGGGGGAAGCCCTGGAGCTAATGAAGGACTTTTAGGGCATGCAGGCATCCATCTATCGTGAAATCCCGCCCGCTGTTTAGTGGCCGGGCTCACTCAGCACGTTCATGCAGCACGGCGCGGACGCAAAAAAATGTCCAGTCCGGTGTCTGGCCTTTGCCAAAAGCTACTGCGGCATGAAATGCGATCAAATTCAACTGGAAACTAATAATGGAGCACTATTGTATCCTTCTATGGCCTCCGAGGTTCACTCGGCCCCCAAAGAGAGCCTTGTGGAGGCATGCCGGAGGTCAGTGTGGCAGTGAAAGGCAGGTACAAAAACAACCCTCCAGATAACAGATAGGCCGGAATACCAAAGGTGGGAGGGGGAGGGGGAGAAAAGGAACAGCGAGGGCGGGGGGGGAGCTCATCTTTACTTTTGAATCTTAAGCTTTGCCAAGAAGAAATCCAACGTGGTGTTTCCTCAAAGGCCGTAGACTTTATGTGGCGCATTTTAACTAGTGAAACAGCAGAAAGTCAAGTTCAAGCCGATTGGACGGCGGCCATACGCGGGTGTCCTCTGCAAGTCGTCACTTAGCACGTTCGACTGTGTAAGAAAAGCGGCAACGTGATTGTGGGGATCGCTTTGGAGTTGCATGAGGAAAACTTTAGAGCAGCTTTGGCAGAAAGGCGGCCGATGGGAGGGTTCGAGTGAGTTCAAAAGCAACATGTGCCCCAATTTATTATGTTTTTTGTCAGCTAAAGCTTCATATCTGCATGTGCCGGTTGGCAAGAATGCGAGTGAACAACAAATCTGGATTTAATCCGGGGTGCATCTGAAGTATCAACACATTAAAATATTCAGACCACTTTTGTATGATGCTCTTATGTATATTGGAAAATATTTGCCTATTCGTATCACAGGTCACAAAACATTGACAAAACATTTGGATCTAATTCTGTTCTTATTTGAAGGTTTAATGCGGACGCGTAAAATATTAGAACCACTCCTACATTGTGACTCTCTGAAAAATGAAAAGTATTTGTTCATTCATGTCCATTTTCTAATGTGGACAGATTGTGCATTATGTGAGGCTGGCTACACAAATGTTACATGATTTCTTTTTATTGGCATCATGAAATGTAAATAATGGCATTATATGACGTCTTGAAGGGTTTTATGAGTGAGGGGTTAACAATTTCAACGAAGTATGTCATCTTTGTTGGTCAAAGATCTCCGCATTTAGGGGGAGGAGCTAAGTCTAAGTAGCAGCCTGTGTGTGGGGGGTTGAGAAAAAATATTGTAACCAAATTATTTTATTGTGGCATTAAAGGTGGAGCCAAATCATTTTTGTAAAAAATCTTAAAGCGACTGCAATTGTTAAAAATCACATGGGATGCATTTCATTTCAGTCTTCAATATTTTGTATGTGCATTTATGTATATTGATGATGGGCATTTTATTTTAATATTTGAATTACATTAGGTGTAACATAGGCCGATTTGCACAACATGCAAGTCGCAGCATATCTTTTTTCTTTGTATTATTAACTTTCCCCTAAATCTTACGAGTTTATTTTTTTAGCATTAGAATATGAGCATTACTAATGTGCATCTGAATATTCAGCAATGACAGTGATTTTTTTTTCAACAGTCTTGACAAATTATTTTTGCAGTTTGCATTTGTCTTGTGATGTAGTTATTTTTTTACCTGCAGATGAATTCACATTTTATTCCCAACTCATTGTCTGGCGCAGATCCACACTGGCTCAGCCTGGGTGGAGCTCTGCTCAAATTCCAATGTTATGATCTCACCTTGTAGTATGATTATTAAGTATTTATATATTTGCGTGTATACGTAGTAGCGTAGTAGTCAAAATAATGTGCGTGATGTTAAGTACGACAGAGGTGTCACGCAGCCCCCCCCCCCCCCCTTACATCCAAGCATGTCAAATTCAGTTTTTCTTTCCCCCAGATCATCCTGAACTCAATGCACAAGTACCAGCCCAGAATCCACATCGTCAAGGCTGACGAGAACAACGGTTTTGGGTCCAAGAACACGGCCTTCTGCACGCACGTCTTCCCCGAGACAGCCTTCATTGCCGTCACGTCCTACCAGAACCACAAGGTCACACTTTCCGCTCGCTAGTTCGCTTCGTGCAAATTTAGTTCTGTGGAGAAGTTTAACCGCAGCGATTTTTTGACTTAATACGGTTTTTACTTAATAAATAATTTAATCAGGTACTTCGGTGAATACCAATTAAAAATACCGATTCAGGCGGAATTAATTGAAGTTGTCGGTTTGTCTGTAATTACTATCGCAATTATTTACTTATTGTTTTGAATTACGACGGGAATTTCAAAATACCCACCAAAAGACAAAAAAAAAATGATGATAACGATTATTAATAGTAGTAGTACTGTAGTGTCCATAAATGCATATTTACTCTTATTTCGTTTGATTAACTAGTCATGACAAACGGAAACAATTTAGAAGATATTCTTTAGGCGACTTAAAAAAAGAAATTAAACTTACTGCTTTAAGGTGTATTTATTTAATATTTTAGTGACAGGTCACAACACATCGTCGCTAAAGTTAATTAGCGTTTTTATTATTACAGTTATAATAAACGGATATATTTTTTTCTCCTCCCAAGTTTATATTTTTAAGATGACTGTTTCGTTCTTGTTTTCTTTCCCAATAAAAATCGAAATGAGTATAGGTTATTTTGCTTGTTTATTTGAACGTTAAAAATGCGTGTAACAGAACACTTCTAATATTAATAATACTCTAAAAACATTTGCAGGCGGAAACAACCCAATGGGTCAAAAAAAAAGGACCGACCAAATTTCTCGATTGTTGTACAAAAAAACGTCATTTTTTCGTACTATTCTGTCTTCATTTTTGAATGAATAGTCGTTGCTATTTTAGATGAATAACCGCACATTTTAAATGAATGACTCTCGCGTGCGGTGATTTTTTTTCCACCATGTTAGTGTGCGTGCAGTCAACCAAGTCGCATGTTTGCCCTCCGCAAATATGTGCAAGAAAGACGAAAAAGACTAAATATGTATAAACAGCGTCTGTTTAAGATCATTTAAACACGTGGGCGTCGATATATTTGGTTTTGGGTGTGTGTGTGGGGGGGGGGGGGCGCAGAGAAGGCGAGGGTCGAGGGGGGCGTACAGCAGACCAGAGCAGAATTTGGGGCTCGTAATGCCTCTGCAGCCAATCAGCGGCTTCCTTACTTTTGGGAACAGGAAGCTACGTTCTGTAGAAAGCATTCATTATTTTCCAGCGTGCTATTGCTGGGGGCTTAGATCGTAACCCTCAGGGCTAATTATTGGAGCTTTCCAGACCTGCACCCAAAAAAAAAAAAAAGGCATGCATTCTCAAGTGCAGGTCCTTGAGCACAACTGTCTAATATTTGTCAAACAGGCCAACATCTGCCATAGCACTAATAGTCATAACTGTGTTAATAATGTGCTACAGGTCCCCATGTGTCCACTTCACCTGCTAATGAAAAGACTCCCTTTCTGTTTGCACATTTGGAAACGTTGATTATTATAATGAAATGTCATTTCAAGGATCTTTTGGGATGGTAAAAGTCGGAGAAATGATGAAAGATTACTTAGTGTTATTTTACTTATTTTATGTTATTTCGTTTATAATGAAATGTTATAAAAGTGCAAGGAATTTAAATTAAAAATAAAAATTAAAATGTTATATAGCGGAATAATATATGTGAAAAAATCTGATCAGATTTCATGTGCTGGGACTAATAAGCAGAAATCGCAGTGCTTGATCGGGCTATTTGCTTATTTTCTTTAGATAACGCAGCTTAAAATTGAGAACAACCCATTTGCAAAAGGTTTTCGAGGAAGTGATGACATGGAACTGCACCGGATGTCCAGAATGCAAAGGTGGGCTTCAGATTTGCACAAAAGCCACAACATTATCACTTAGTTTTTCCCATCCCTTTGTTTAGAGGGTGAAAGCGCACAGTAAATCACCAAAAAAGAAAAAAAAAGTCAAAAAGCATACAGTTGGGTCAAAAAGAAAATTTTTGTTCAAAGCGCTGCTTGAGTAATATTGGTTTAGCTTCATGCTAACAATACAAAATGCCACTGACAAGCCAATAAATAGCATCGTGTTGATTTGTCTCAACTCTAAGAAACAGACATTTGAACACTAACGGTGCAGGAACACATGTCGACAGACAATTTGAAAAGACTCCCAGGAGATAACCCAACCACAAAAATTGGTCAACAAATCCTTGCCTCGAAGCTTTGCCAGGTTTGTATTACGAAGCCATTTTCAATTGGCTGTGCCAGTGATGTGCCAGTGTGGCTTTCATTGATGAATGGCTTCCTCGCATGGAAAGTCAAATCAAAGCAATTAGGGCATCAAGCACAAGCCAATTGCGAGTATCAAGCAGGATCTAAACTTTGTTGACGTCACGCGCACCCGCAGCCCGCATCATATTCTTTAGATCATACGTCAGTATGCACAGCCTGTATGTATTACTCGGCTCACATGAGGGATGGAGTGCGTGCAAAACACATTTTCAAAGGACAAAATCTGGTTTTGTAACTTTACCCCCCCCCCCCCAACTTTGACTTGCCGTCCTTCCCATAAAAGTTAGTAGAAGCCACAAGAATAAAATCGCTCTAAATAAAAGTGTCCTCGCTCTGCAGAAAACAATGGCATGAATTCAGAAGATGGATTTCAATCTTTTTTCTTCAAGTGCAGTATTAACATTGAAAAGCAAGTAAATGTCTTCCAGCACCCTAAAAACACATATTATTCCGTATTCTTCATAAATAATGTCATGTAGATTTCTGTTTTCACCCATAAAAGGACAAAAAGTCAAACACTAAACTGTGATTTTGCGCATCTTGTAAAATATTGGCTGCTCATTCGTTGACCATTTCACGCTTGTCTTTTTGCGTGGTATCTACGCAGCACCAAGGATTACCCGGTGGTCCCTCGCAGCACGGTGCGCCAGCGAGTGAGCTCCAGCCAGAGTCCGTTCAGGGGGGAAGTCCAAGGCCTGGCCACCCCGAGCACTTTGAGCTCCCAGTACTCCCAGTGCGAGAACGGGGTGACCAGTACTTCGCAGGACTTGCTGCCCCAGTCGGGCTCCTATCCGGTCCCACACGAACACGGCCAGGACTACCACTGCATCAAGAGGAAAGGTAGGGCCACAGCGACTGAAATATTTATCTCCTTTATCTGAAGTATTTTTTTGGGGAATCCCAGCAGCGGCGGAGGACGACTGCCACTCGGGCGAGCACAGCTACAAGAAAGCCTACTTGGAAGGCTCCTCCAGCGAGGATGACCATTACTACCGGCCGGTAGGCTACGCGCAGAGCCTGGGCCTGGCAGCCGGGCCCTATCGAAGCGAGTCCAGCCAGCGGCAGGCCTGCATGTACGCCGGCCCCTCGCAGGGTGCCGAGTCCGTTCCCAGCTTGGAGGACATTAGCTGCAACACCTGGGCCGGCGTGTCGCCCTACGGGAGCTGCTCGGTGGCCACCATGCAGCCCGTGGAGCGACTGCCCTACCAGCACTTCTCGGCTCACTTTGCGTCCGGCTCTCTGGTGTCCAGACTCGGCGGGGTGGCGAGCCACTCCTCGCCTCAGCTGGCCGACGGTCACCACGCCGCCATGTACCAGAGCTCCGTGACGCACCCGACTCTGGGCCGCCAGTGCAGCCCCGGCGCTGGGATCCAGTCGCCGAGCGCTGGCCTGCAGGGGAACGAGTACCTCTACACCCACGGCATACAGCGCACGCTATCGCCTCACCAGTACCACGCCGTTCACAGTGTCAGTATCATGCCTGAGTGGAACGACAACAGCTAGGGGAGCTTTCCGAATTGCAGTTGGGCACTTATAAGCAGCATGAACATGAGATTAGTAGCGCTTGAACGCACACAAAAAAGACTCGAAAGAAACAAAAACTTTGGTGTGGATCTCCAGTGACTCTCTTGGGTTTTGGGCCTACATTTGTTTGTCTCCACTCATTCGTTTCCAATCTCTACAAGGAAGCCGGAGTCTATCACCGCTGAGACTGGTCGAGGGCGCACCATGGACTGATTGGTAGAATCCATTACAAGGGACATGTAGAAAAAAAACATCACTCTTATTTGTGGTCCAATCTTAAATCTGAGCAGGACCTAGTATAGTTCAGCCCAAATGCTCGCTTCTCCAACCCACTTCACTGCCATGTTTCCAGTTTTGCCAAAACTACAGCATCAGTTCTCAGTCTTTGCACACCAGTTGCCTTCACATTTGAACAATGTATCTAAAAATGAATCTCCGAATTTGCTTTACATGGTCTTTAAGAAATTAATGAGATGTTTGAGTATTCAAAACATAGGTCAAGAAAATGGTTACGTACTTGTTGTACTAAAATGTCCACCCAAATCTCGCCAAATTGCAAATTTCTTCTTACTACAACAACCCACGTAAAACAGGCTGATATTTGTTATTTGCAGGTATCCATTTTTCTTTATTCCTATAATTGTGTTGCTATCTTGAGACGATTACTGGCTTCCTCTGCAGGTTCAGAAAAACAAAAAACTCAAGTCTGGGCCACAAAAATGTCATAAAAACCTTGCAGTTTTATGTTAAACACGGTGAAAGCTTGCATTCGCTAACAATAGAATAAAAACAGGCTTAGCAGCGGGATAGCACAGGGAATGTAGTTTTACGGAACCTACTTGATATATATGTGAAAAGAACACAAAGCTCAAAATTATTGTCGCCACACCTTCCATGTGGACAAAGGATTATTTTTAATACTTGTAGCTGATAGAATGTTATTTGTCAATAGTATTTATTTGTCACTCATGTAAATCGCCCGTCCATGCATGTAGCTACGATAGATGGTTATGTTATTTTATAGTCCCTTTTTTTTTTTTTCGTATAGTGTTTTCTAATCATACTCCGATGGAAACCGGGAGATTACTATGCAGAGGTCAGTATGTATCTAAGTACACATTAGGATATCTTTGTAAATATCCATGTACATAACAGAAAACTTGCAATAAATTTAAAAGACTACATCCTTGCTTTTGTCTGTTTTTTCGGGATTAACGTCATATTGTCGTAGACTTCTTAAGTAAGAAAGACAACGGGACGAGATGAAAACAGCGTCCAGCTGTGTTGATAAAATGTCCGTCACATGCTTTGGTTAAAATATCCCAAGGCTCAATGGATATAGCAAAACAAAACGGCTAGCTTGCTCGCTAACGTCAGCGCTACGTCACACTAGCCATTTCAGTGTCAAACATAAAAGTCCATTAATTAGCAATCTGGTTAGCAAAATTTCCCTTCATTTTAATGTTTGAATCACAGCCATCGCTTCTTCTCCTCTGATTTACCTCACGTAGCATTATCCAAACGGACTTGTAAGGCTTCATTTACAGAAGTATTTGTTTACGCTCACTTACAGCAGCTCTTCAATAAGACGGAAATCTGACTTGAAAAATTGACCGTCCATCCGTCTCCCCGCCCCCATCCCGTGACCCTTGCAGCGTCTCCACCTCGCTCCTATTTGTCTTCCACTGTCTCCAGCCGTCGCTCGGACTCTTCATCTCTTTTACTCCTCATGATCCTGTTCTCAATCCCTCCGAGCACCCCTCCGCTCTGTCCCGCACCCCACGGGCCCAAACGCGCTGACCTAGGCTCCCGGCCTCCTTTGAAGTGAGCGACGTGACCCCGGCACTCCAGATGCCCCGACACCGCCAGTCTTATCCTCTCGGAGAACCGCCGGCACGGCCCACAGAGAGAGCCGGTCATTAACCCTGAACAACCTCCACCTCCCCTCCACTGCTTAAACACATGATGTATTACAACTCCCACCCCCGGCGAGCCCCCCCCTCCAACTCCACCCTCGACTCACCTAAACATGCATGTGTGGGCGAGGACCGATGATGCAATAAGCTCTTTAAACATTTAAAGAACGGGTCAGCTTTTCAAAGGGAGGAGCTGGAACCTTTGGCCAGGGCTTCAGTTATCATGGTCAGCGTTTGAAAGTCTGCTGATACGTCAGCAAGAAACAAATGGTTGGAGAATAAATGAGAGAGCCTGGAAGATGGATGAAACTCCGGTCCAGGTACGCTGCCGGTTTATTTGGATAATGAGTGTCTATCTTTACCTGGCGTGAAAGGACTAGATAGGATTGAGAAAATAAACCACCAAATGAACATGATGAAATGCTCTTGGGGACTACTCGAAATATGTTGAAACCTTAAAGGGCCAAAAGAAGGATGAAAGACCCCCCTTAGTAATGATTCTTTCAGTAGGCCAGACTTGAGACATTTTGGAGGGAGGGAAAAAAAATTCAATCATTTCAGAGAAATGATGAGTCATGGCCCGAGTCGGCCTCCAATGAGAGAAGCTAAACAAATCAAAGAGCGGGTGCCCCCGTATGACAAAGTAGAAGAGTGCAAGAACAAGAGCATTCCTCGGCCTAGAAAAACGAGGGAGGGGGATTACGTTATTAAGATGTACTGAAACGAGGATCACCGCAGATGGATGAGCTCCCGGCACAGAGAGCTTTTTTTCTCTTTCTTCCAGAGAATCAATTCCGTCTCATCCAAAACATCTGCTTCCATTGTTGCATCTTTGCTTAGCTCATCAACAGCCGTTTGAAAAGTCCACATGGGAGGCTTCGGAATCATTTTAAAGAGACGATCTTTCCTGGGTGAATACAAAGATTTGTAATGAAGATGTTTGAAAAGTCGGGCCTCAATCAACGAGGCATCAGGAAGAAAAAACGGCGGCAGATGTAATCAAGTTCTAAACACGTTTCTGGCCTATTTCCAGGACATGTGTTTGATTCCCGGATCGGGTCTTGCCGTCCGGCTGGCTATGGGTTCGATGTGAAATGGTCCCTCCATCAGATAACGCATTTTCTGGTTCCTGTAAAGATGTCCGCCGTATCAACAGAGACATGCGTCAAGCTAATGGGAAAGCTACATCTGTGCAGGGGCAGGCGCTCTTTGCCTCAGCAGCTGGCAGACGCAACCTCTGGGACGGGAGCGCTGAAATGGAAGCAAAGACCTTTCCATCTCCCACGTTCAGTCTTTCAGCACCACTCCTGGCTGGAATCCTGAGGGACGGGGGGCGTTAAGGAGGCGGTGGGGGTGGGGGCGTCCTCCGGGAGAATCAGACAGGGATGTTACAGTGATGACAGAGTGAGAAGCAAAGCACTACACTGTGTTACAAACTTGAGTATTTCTTTTTATCGGTAAATACACTTAAGTTTTTACGTTTCAAGTTTCTGCTCTTGTCTAATTGTTCAAGGTACCAGGATCATGGTAGATCAAAAAGTCTTAAGGGTAGTCCTGTACAGCAGCGGAATGAAAACAATCGCAGCTGCGATGGCCGAGAGGTTAAGGCGTTGGACTCGAAATCCAATGGGATCTTCCCGCGCAGGTTCGAACCCTGCTCGCAGCGTTGTCAATTATGCACACCAAATAAAACTGCAACCAATTGATTATTGCACTTGCTAGGGTTAAAAATACACACTATGGGTCTGTCATATGATATGAGGAGAGGTCTTGCCGGTATTCCCTGATGGTTGTTAAAGCGCTGAGGCATATTCTACAGGGATCAATGCCAGCTCTAAATTAATTTATGACAACCTAAACCATTTGGATCAGGTGAAATATTGTTCCACAGCAATCTGATCCAATTAAAAGATGTGCTTTATTGAATAAAACGTAGATGCAGTTTTTACTTTCAGTCAAAAAATAGACATCGGATTTGAATAAATGGTCAACACTGTGAAAATCCCATCCGTCTTCGTCGAGCAGCATTTGCAGCGTCGACCGTCAGCATTTCAATGTCAAAGTTGAAACACGGCCTCCATCTAAGGCATCATTAGAGCTGATAAGACACCCCGAGCAGGCTCCAAGCCTTTCTGGCCTAGTCTGTGGGAATTACAGGTACGAACCGAGCCAGGAGAAAACAACTCTTGCTCACATCCACCTGGGGTTGACGTTTGCTCCATATGGAACACATTTAGACTTAATGTCAGTCCTGTGAGATCTGAAGGACTGCACTGGTTTCTTTCACTTTAAACATCGCTACCCGCTTTGTCCATGGGAAGATCCCAACAGTGTCTTGACATAGTGCAAGTACTGTATAAGCAGCACATTTTTTTTATGTACAGGACTGCCGACCTGCCCAACTTGAAAGCTTTATGGAAGTTGACCAAGGGAAAATTTGCTCTGACTTGTGATAGACAGCATGATTTTTAGACCATGAGTTATTTCGTTGGTAGTTTCTTTTCATGCAGAGAAAGAAACTCAAGTATTGACCAATTGAAACGGACTACAAGACTGACAGCTGCGATGGCCAAGAGGTAAAAATAAAATTATGGGGATTCTTATTAGAACCGGACAGTATTTGGCTAACTCCTTCAAAAATCTAGTGCGTTAAAATAAATAATAGCTCAGATTAAATGAAGATGGACCACAGTCAACCATGCATATACCGAAGAAATGTAGCAAGATGAACCACGTCAAAGTCAAGTCCAATCTTTAATAAGATTTAGCCAAACAAACCCAAGTCCTAAAATCATCAGCTGAAGTCTGACTTGAGTCGGGTCCTCCATCGACTCAATGGGGGTTTTCAGTCACCGCTGCCGGATCAATACCTCTCCCGCTGAGGAACTGAACCAGAGGGTGGAAGTGCAACAAGCCCATGTTGTTCCACTGTGCCTTTGGGGACGGCGTGGTCAATACGTCTCAAGGCAGCTGTATGGGGCCTTCACATTTGGGAACAGTAAGTTGACTTTTCATGCGTGCCGCTTACAACGCCAAGGCGATTGCCAACGATGTTGTTGAGGAGGTTTCAAGACAATTGATCCAGATAGCTTTGCTTGATTGATTTTAATACTGCGTGATTACAGTATAAAATTATATTGCATCGTATTTTTGTGGTGTAGGCCGATTTGAGGCATGAAACCCCAGGGCTACATGAACGGCGTCAAAAATTTTGAAATGATTGATCTATCACAAAAGACTTGGCATTTGAGGCGTAGAGTCTTTTTTTTTACATATATACGTATATCTGCTGCATATCATCACAATGATATCCGCTTCCAGGACAGAAAAAGGCAACAAACTGTGAGCGCTGAATCAATATGAGCGATCCCCAAGAGGCTCTCCGAGTCGCTTGCGGTAACTTATCGATCCGCCTAAATGCGAGGTGTCTGCATGATGTTCTAAGAGGCTCAGCGGTCCGACTGCGTGCCAGCGGTCGGACCCACGCGATCTATCCCGCCCCCCCCCCTTTCCGCCCCCTCGCCAGCACCACACCGCCTTTGCCCTTTGCGCCGAGCCTCCACAGAGGTCCACGTGTGACTTGATGCCATCGATAAAAGTGAAAACATCATTGGGGAGGGGCTTGTGTTGCGACCCGCACGGTCATTGGGGTCCGAAGAAATGAGGCACCTGGGCCCTGGAGGAGATAAACACTCAATATTTCACCGCTGACTTCTCTCAGACTCGTATGGCTTTTTTTTTCTTATTGTCAGATGAGCCGGGTTATTTGAAGAGGACAAAAAAAAAAGCAACTGAAGTGGGTGTGTCAAATATTTATTTTACAAAATAAATAAACGATTAACCTATCGATTATTCTTCCGATGAATCGATGATGGACACGTACAAAATCACAAATAAGTGATTTGATTGAGGTTCATAGAATTAATATGTGAGCTGTGACAAAAAGTTGTGAATTGCCAAACGTTATGTGTCTGTAAATCAGCTGTTCTCTTTTTATCTTATCCCTGACAGGTTGTTTGGTTTTTGTAACGACTTTTTATCTATGCATGTGAAAAAGGTCACACTTTTATGTGTGTGCACGTGCGTGTGTGTGCGTGTGAGGCTGTCTGCTGGGAAAGGCTCAAGTGATATAATGCTGGTGGTCTCGCACTTGAGAAACAAACTGGCTCTTGGTGCCCTTTTACAAGATGAAGCAACAAAAACACAAGAGCGCAGTCACTCAAAGAGAATTTGACCTAGAGATCCATTTAAAAAATAAACAGTTTGTGCAGTTTGTAATTAATCCATTGCTGCTCCTTGCCACTAGGGGGCAGACGTATGGGCGGCTGTATTTACTGCAAATACATATTTTGATGCTGTCTGAAATGAGCTCAAGTAAGATGCGTAGGAGTAGATTTGACTTCTTCTACTTTTCATGCCATTGTCCATTTGTTGAGCTGGTGCATGTAAATGTCATGCAGGAGAAAAGCAAACATTGAAAGTTGAAAGTTGACAGATGACAGTAACAGAGTGGAAGACACCCCGTGGCTTAGTATCTGAACAGGGCCCCCTATCAAGATGGATGAGTCTGAAAGGACACAGTCATGGCTCGAGCTGGCTGATAGGGCAACAGACGGACACTGGCCATGATAATCGGGTCTGTGGATGCGAGCCATGTAAGAATAGCCAATCGGGAAGCTCGATGAAGCTGGCGCAAATGGGGAAACGATTGGTTGTTTTGACCCTAGTGAAATTAGCAGGTATGCTAATAGTTAGCCTAGCCTCTATTATTTCTTTGTTTCCTACTTTCTAGTTTTTTTCTTTTTCTCCCAACAGCCAGGTCAGAGTTATAGTTACAGAATTTCCCATGACATTCATAGCTCGGTGTACTTCTGCTAGCTAAGCATTGTTTATGCATTCTTTTGTTCTGGAGATTCCCTACGAGACTGTAGGTAACCCACTTCTGTTGTGTTTAGGCTGTCAGGGAGAGAACAACTCGGCCCGGCTTTGGCCCCGAACGCAGCCGAGATGGATGAGTGTGTGACAGGACGCTCCCTCCACTGACTCGGTGTGAGGCTTACGCTGGGTCACGCGTTGTGTGTGTGTGTGTGCGTGAGCGCTCTTGCTGGCTGTATAAACTCACACGGAGAGGACCCCGAGCGCGGGGGAGATGAAGACCTCTCGGAAAATCTAAACACTCTGTGAAGTGGCGAGTCGGGCAGCTGCAGTCGCGCACACACACACGTTTAGAAAAATGCTATCCCAAGGTCAAGGTTAAGCGCTGACACCATTTCAACTCTTTCACTTTCCCCCTCGACCTTTCCGTCGCGCTCTGAAGTTCCGGAGGTGCCAAAGCGCAGAAGAAAACTGCTCGTACTGTACGCTTTGATTCGAGAGCCTCTAAGTGTAATTTGCAGAGAGACCAACTGCGGGGAATTCCTTAATGAGGAAAACGATTCACGTCCATAAAATCCAAAAATGGAGCTAGCTTTTTTTACGCTTCCGCTAAGTGTTTCAGACGATGCCGCAACCGCCGCAATAAGGCCCACGCGATTGTCACTAAGCTGACACCTTGACGTCTTCTTCATGTGCGCCATTACCCGGGCGATGTTTATGTACACAGAGGGAAAACACACTTAACAAGTACTTAACAAAGTACCTCGAGCTCAAGTAAGAGTGCAGTGAAAAATGAAGCGGGCTGGCAGGGGGGGGGGCGACGGGTAATCTTTGCTGGAGTCCATCTTTATTATCTGGCTCAATGGACAGAAGTGGATCCCGAGGTAAAAATACCTCAGCCTGCTTCTCATCAACGCGTTGCTCTTATCTGACATCGCAGATACATTTGGGACGAGCGAGTGCGTATGGAGCCGTAGCGGCACGAAGCTAAGGGCGAATAATTCAAGTTATTCTTCATTCGATTATGGAATACGATTAAAGGGAGGGGAAAAAAAAGTGGGTCAAGACTGTTTATTTCAGGTGAAAAGGTTGGAAAGCGCAACAGATAACAGGAACGGGAGAGAAATGTTTTCGGTGTTGAAGAACGACAAGGTGACAAATTGCCGCTTACAGGCTACAATGGTTCCACTTTAGTGAGCTATTGATTTTGTCCCCGTTTTTCCCGATGTCACAGACACTCTGCGGCCTTTGGTGGCGTTCTTTCGCTCCCCTCTGGGACGCCGCATGAGAGGATGGAACCGAAATGTCTTATGGATCGTTGAAGGGGAAGAGAGGATGGAACCGAAATGTCTTATGGATCGTTGAAGGGGAAACACCTCCGGAGATGGCGGTCTGTGTTATTTTTTAAACAGAGACAAAGGTCCTCGGCCACGTCCCGACGCTGCTCGGGGATGCAAACGCTCGCTCCGAGTCAGTCAAGTGTAAAGAGAAAGAAACTGGAGCTAAAAGGACTTGTGGGAGGTCAATGAAAAGTATGCAAGTGCAGTACAAGTGCACCTTGTATTTCCATTATCTGGAATACTAGCGGTTGATAAGAAGTATTTGAAAGTAACAAAATGGACTTGAGCTGCACAAACGAAAAGCCAATTTAAAACTAATGCAGTGGTGCCTTTAATTTAGTCAACGTTTCATCTCAAAGCATCTTCACCCATTGCAATGAACGGAAGTGCCAGTAATCTGTTCCAGGATCCCCCTACTCCAAAACATTTTGCGATGTGCTTTTTAATCAGAAAAATACCCCTATATAGGCGAGACGAGAAGACTATTTAAACTATTCAAGACTTTGTAAACTTTGTTCGTGTTGAGAGTCCAGAACAAACTACAGGAATGTTCAGATTCATTTTGCACGGCTGCATGGATTCCAGCAAACAGAAGCATCATTTGGCATATTAATGCCGCGAGCCGGCAGTCAGGCAGGCAGACGGGCGGGCGGCAGATAAAGAGGACTCTATTAGTCTCGCCTCATTGTGCCACCCTGATTCCGCTCTCCTAATTGGCTGCCTTCTGTAGGCTCGGCAGCCATATTTCAGTATAAAGGCGAAGGATCCGCGGGTCACGGGAATAAAAGGGGCCCCATTTGACAGGTCAGCAGGCTGATGTCTACGGCATAATCTTGGGTCGGGGGTCGAACTAACATCAAGATAGGCCGTGGCTGCGAGGGTCAGCTGCCACAACGGAGAGAGCCCAGTAAGTACGTCGGCAGACTGGCTGGAATGTTGCGTTTGGGGCGGCAAATTCAGTTGAATAGACGAGCTTCGGGAAATGAAGCCTTCACACGTTTCCTAAGGTTAAAAGTGGATACACAGTTTAATTGCCATCAAGAGGAAAATAATTTCATTGTTCTGTCGGACACGATACATTGTTTGCGGTAAAGAAATAATATACCGGTTCTGAACCACTGTTTTAGAGAAAGTACTGGCAACCAGTTAGCAACACTAATCCAGTCCTAATTAGCTGCAAAACGTGGACTATTAACTCCGCCTTTGTGTTTTTTCCAGTTGTTGCTTTGCCGTGTCATTCTGTTATTTTTTCTAAATTAGCAAGATGTCAGCAACAATTTCAAATGTATTGCTCTTGCTCATTATCCCATACATCGGCCGAGCAAAAACAGACACTACTCGGCAACCTAATCCAATTAGGGATAATACAAGAAGTCAGTCAGAAGACTTAAGCAACAGGACAACAGTCTATCCCGTCTGATTTGCTCCGAGCGCCCCGTCGCGCTGGCATGGGCGCCCTCGGAGCGCACGGATGTTTATGCGCAGAGGATGAGCAGCCTGAAAACGGTAAAGTTTGCACGCACGCATGCACAAAGACACGCACAGGACAGTCCTCCTGGCACCAGACGGCAGCGCGCTGCCAAATGAGATGTATGAGAGCCCCCTGCTGCCAAGAGGCGGACAGGAAGAAGAAACAAACCCTCTCTAATGGAGACATGACATGCTCGCTGGGGCGGAAACTCAAACAAACGATTAATGGGCCACGGAGACTTCGGTACAGCGGCAGCAAAACACCCCCTCACCCCCCCCCCCCTCCACCCCCGCCCTCTTTGTACTCTCTCACTCTCGCTGTGTCACATGTTGACTGAGAGGCTTTGACATTTCAAGACGCAGGCCTCGGCTTGGGGGCGGCGGCCATTTTCGGCCACCCCCTTAGCGCACTTCTGCCTGGAGCGGCAGTTGACGGGAATGTATGGAAGTTGCCGCATCCCAAAGTTCTTGGGATGAGACTTACATGGGTCGCCAAAGTATCTGGGATTTTTCTTCAGTCATTTTACTAAGTCCGACATCATCATCATGTCTTCTGGTTGCGAGCTGTCAGGCGCTGACCTACGCAACCATAAAGCGACTACAGACCATGGGAACGGATAATGAGATCCCCTGAAGGATCCCATGTGAACGAAGCTCCGAATACAAACAAGAGTTGGTGTAAACATGAAGTTTACCCGAAAATTGATTTAATACATCTGGGATATTCGAAGGGTAGGGGGAAGTGGGGGTGGGCGCATGAATGTCCGTCCATTCCAGTAGCCGGTGCCGTCTCGCCCTTTGTCTCCAGCTCGAGATCCAGAGGGGAAGCCCCTTACGCTCATGTGTTTTGATTAGCAGGTAATGATCTTTGATCTAATTCGCTGACTGGGAGAGTGCGGCTCCCATTGAAATCCGGTGGATGCTTGGCCGACCTGGAGCCAGTGTCACTTCTCGTTAGGGCCTGGAGCTCCGTGACCTCCGCGTTGCCAGTCCCGGCCCCCGCCTCTCAGCATGTGCACCCCGCGTAATGATATCAATAGCAGCAGGGGTGCAATGAATACAAATCCGCGTGCAGAATGTTTGGACAAGAATTCGCTGCCGGCTCCCGTCCCGCCCCCGTCCGCCTCCCCTCTTTGGCGCTAATGCTAACAGTCAACGGAAAATCCCGTTGTTGGGCTACACTAAAAATATCAGCAGAATTATTACTTGGAACTTTGAACTGCATTACTATAACTGACTGTAAATTCCAAGTCACACAATCATCTCCTATTGAACCAAGCGACGACCACCTGATTTCCGTCTCTGGTATTGACAGAGCTGCGAGAGGCGGTGGCCATTAACAGAGGTATGCTCGTGGAAGCGGCCAAGGTAAGCCCCACTTAAACCAGGAAGGAAATAACCAATGCATTTGGTTTCTGAATTAACAAGACTGGAAAAGCAATAAACCCCCACCCCTCGCTCCGAGACCTGTTTATTATCAATTACGGCGATACAATGTGGCCAAACTGTGAACGTGGGCGTGCCGCAGGCCATGTGCACACGCCCGGCGCACACTGGGCCCACTCTTCCTCGCTCGTCTGCTCTTAACTGACGTTTCAACACACCGCTGTTTGATTCTGTTGGCGGACTGCTATTTTGTTGACGGCTATAACCTGTCATACGACCCAAACCTAATATTTTCATGTTTCTATATTAAACCCAAGTTACATGTTTAACGTGACAATAAAGTATCATTTTCGTACCGGTAGGCCGCCACACGAGCAGATTCGATTGCCGCGCATAATTTGTCAGCGTGTCCGTTCGGGTTTCTCTGGCAATGAAAAATGCAAACGTTTAGTCCCGTTTCTTTGCCGCGGGTGTGACGGCGACAATGTAGTCGACGCATCTCGATTGTTTTGCTCACTTGATCTTTCTCGCAGATGTTTGCCGGCCTGCAAATTGAGCGGATGGATGAAGACGAATAGCACCATCTGCAACTCTCGAGGAAGTGCGGATAACCAAATATGCGCGGGTTGTTCATCATTTTCAGGACGCAAAGGCCGAGTTTAACATACGTGGGGCGGAAATTCCACAACGTAGCAGCTAAGTCACCTCGTGACTCACTGCAGGATTTCAGACTTCACTGTCGTAATGATTGAACTGATTTAACATTTACGATCAAGACAATCAACCCACAACTGTTGCGATGTCCTGCCTGCTTGCTACCTGCTGCATGACTGAGGCAAAGCCCTGACAAAAATGATGCGGCGGCCAGGCTTCTTGTCCTCACGTCTGCGTCATCTATCTCCTTCTCCCACTTTTTCCATCCCTCCCCTTAAGCATCACCCCCGCTCCGCCTGCCCCCTTTTTGTTCTCGATGCGCCATAACTCAGCCAACCTCGGGTGTTTGATGTCCGCGCTCTGGATATCATTTCAACCGGCACAACCGCAACGATAGTAGAGGAAGCCAAGCGGGTAGTATGTCAACAGACCAATAGCACACTGCTGTACGATAAATATTACAAAATGTATACATTATGTATATTGTGCTGCCACACAACTTGGCAACAAAAAACTACATTTTTCCATTAGGATTAAAGAATTATATAGGATCAATAAAGAACTACAATATGGAAATCGGTCGATGGATACTTGAACACAAATGGTGCAGCAACATCCGTAGATGGACAATATTATTTTATATTTTAATACTTTATTTCTCATGAAAACACGTTGACTCTTATTAGACAATGTTCTATTGGTGGGCCGGTCCTGATTAATGGCATTCTCAGTCTTTTCAATAGGGAAAGATGATTTGAGATTTGCTTGTTCTGAATTCTGAGCATGTACTAAGTCCTGCCACCTCAATACGCCTAAAAAAGAACGGAGGAGGGTAGGCGTCGTTGATAATTGTGTCTTATCGTTGGCTTTTTTTTTTTTCGATCATTACTCTTATACTCAGTGTCAATCTCTTCTCTTTTAGGGGAATGAGGTCCAGATGGCTGGAGTTCCTGTCGGTTTTCCCTCGACCAGCCACTCGGCTTATCGGCAAATTCACTTCACTTCAAGCAACCACTGACAGCTCAGTTAATTTGCACCTTTTAGCCCCCTTTTTTTTTTTCAAAACATCAAGACGCTTTATAACGGGAGTCTCTTCTCACCGGAATTTAGATAGTGTAGAATGGATATTTACTTTGTGTTTTTAGAAGATGTTACTTTTGAGAAAGTCCCAAAAATGCATCACATTTGTCCTATTTCAGTCGGAATTTTCATCAAAACAATTCAGGGAAGAAAATAAAACGAGAACATCTACGTGAAACTCTGAAGGCATAATTTTGGAGTTTGCAATAAACGGCGAGTATTCCGATGTTTTTAGACTAATATAAAAACCTACACTGGATTTTTTTTTAGGAAAATGAAAACAAAATTAGGATTAACATGTTCTTCTCAGTGGGCTGTCTTTTACATAAACCGCCATAATTAGTGGAAAACTGTCAGTGTTTTTTGGGACAGCTTGAAAAGATTTGTAATATAAAAAAAATAAAACATATCAAATAAAATATATGTATAGCGGTTTGAAGCAGAGAGGGTCACTCTCGTTCCTTTCAACGGAGCTGGACTGCTGACCCCGCAGGTCATTTGTCCGAGGGTGCAGGTTAGCCGACGGACAGCCAGCGAGGGGAGTGACTTTGATCTGCCCGTACGATGAACTGGGGGTGGTGGAAGTGTCCCTGCTAGATGACGATTGGGGGTCAGCGTGCTCGCTTCATACAGGTGACCGCTGCACATCTGGGTCGCATTTTGGGATTAAATAGGCTGGACATTAAAATCTAGACGACTGTATGACTTGGTCTTTTTTTTTTAAAAGCGGATAACGACAAATAAAAAAAACGGATGACTGTTAGCTTTGGGGCTCGTTAAAAGCTGAGTTATGATCGTGACATATCGCATAAATGTGGGGGGTGGGCATAAGGTCTTGACGGACAGCCACACGTGCTATTGTGGCTTCCGCCAAAGGGTCACGTCCTGTCTGGCCCCTGTCCACTCCACACTTCCACAACATATCCGGGGTCTCGGCCTTCCAACACTCACATGCGCAAACACAAGACCCCTGTACCCGCTTGGCGCCACGCTGCGGCAGTGCTCGGGCCCTTTGCGTGCCATCGGGGGGCCTGGGGGAGGAAGCGAGTGATGGGAAAATGTTCTTCATCCAATCACAGCCCCCAAGCGGCCTCTAATGGAACATGTTACGCCACTCATCCTCCCCCTCGTTGCAAATGTAGTTCATTCGGTGTGCCGTTACTCAACGCGGGCAAGAGATCAACCCCTGCTGGAGTCGGAGCGACCACCGTGGCCAGCTTTGGCCGATTACTGATCAATCAAAATCACCAACACCGGGTTCAATCATGGCTGTCTTAGGAGTTTTCTTTATTTCTCATACTAAAGGTTGGATATGAAGGATCTAAAACGGTGCTTAAAGAGCACAGCAATGAAGAGACCTTCAACGGATATCACATCAATGCTCACACAGCTTTCCAAAGCCGAGAAGCAGCAACAAGTCACTCACTACTCAGCTGAGCCTGGACAAATGCCTACAGCGCCACTTTTTGGCTGCTAGGTTAAACGCACCGGGAAATGAGGCCCTCACTTTTTTGGTGTAAAATTATAACTGCATTTTTGGAATATTATTTTTTTTCTTAATAATGCAAGCTGTAATGTTCTCAAAACTTTGTTTTATAATACAATGTTGATTCATACATGATTACAACAAATATTACTTTATTCGTAAAAAATCAATCCCCCCTTTTTGTTTTCTAAAAAGCGCAACGAAAGAAATTTACTTTGTTTTCTTTTTCTTTTTGAAATTGTGACTTTGTCAATGTTTGCATTGTATTCTTGGAAATTATTTTTTTACTTATTCCGCTTTTAACTACTATTCTCACTTTCTTCTAAAAATAATGGAGATATTTTTCCCTCACAAAATTAGGATTTGATTCCTGCAACCTTTTGATGTTTTTTTAAAATTTGGACTTTTTGGGCATGAAAGGCAGCAGGTCAAAATTCAGTTAAATATGTTTTACATAGTCCTGTTCAAACAAATTATAATAAAATGTAACTGTACAGTGCAACGCTCTTGTAAACACGACTTGGAAAAAGATAGCGGGGTGGCGTGGCCATCGTCTTAAAGCTCCGTTTTAAAAAGCTTTGTCATCTTGTTATCCAGACTTTGTCTCAGAGACTTCTCCTACTTCACGGCGGGGGTGATTATTTTGATTTTTTGCTGTTTCTCTGATCCTGGCGAATACAAATGAAGTGTGTCGCCACAGAGAAAGACAGAGTGCCCGCGGAAGGCGAAACGAGTCTGGGAGGGAAAAAAAAAAATCCTTAGAGCAGGAAAGAGGAGAAAACAAAAATTGTCTATTTTCATTTTTTGTTTTGCAAAATAACTTTGCCAATAATACGACTTCAACAACTGGTTTTAAGCAAAATTACAACAGTCTTGCAACTCTAGAACTTTTTTTCTCTCTGACGTTCATCTTTTTCACTTTTCTCTTGCAAAGATCACTTCATTGTAATATTCCAACTTTTTTCTAATGCCGAATTCAAACGAGTCAACTCCATCAAGGAATAGCGGAGCTGATAAGCCGCTTTCCACCCACCCCATTGATGACCTCTTTATAAGGACCTTCTGACAGGCGACCCAGTACCCAAAAATAACCCCGTGTGATAGTCAGGGACGAGAGCAGGCTGTAATTCTAATCAAGTGGTTAGATTAGCGATGCTAATTAGCACTCAAATTCTTTCCTTCTGCCATTGACTACAAAATCCAGAGAATGAACTATTACCATTATTCCCTACGAGAAAAATTGATTCTCAATTGGAGATGAGAGGCATCCTGGAACAGATTGCGTTTGACCTCGGAGGTTCCACAGTTAGCAGATTATGGAAAGATGCTTAGAATACCAAAAAGATGTGCAAAATAGGGCAAAGTCAAAGAAGGGGGTCGATTGGATTTCAAACGTTGGCTCGCACTGAAGTTTCCATGCAACAACTGAATCCAAATTGACGGATCACAGTGGAAACGCAGCTGCGGGGCTATGGAAAACCATCTTTACATTCAAATTGGCAGGTGGCGTTTTCAGACAGACCCTCTTTTCGCTCCAGACGCAGTCTAGTTGCATCGTTCAAAATTTAACAAGGCCTCATTAATAATGGGATCACATTTAATGTGTTCATCGGTTCAAACTTTGCCTGCGTAAAGACGATTCTTAACGTTTAACCGATTTTTAACATGTGCAACAGCCCAACAGATGACGAGGAATAAATCACAAGCACAAAGCATTTCCACCGACAATTCCAAATCTTAGTGGGGCCATCACGGGCATAGCTCCGCCCCTTTTCCAAAACGCCCGGGCTTCAATTCCATATTGCTCATCCGACGCAGGACGTGTCTGACATATTTAAAAGCAAGCTTCGACCGTGTTAGTGATGAGCTGTCATTTGGTCATTCCAAAGATGGTGACGGGGGAAAAAAAGGAAAATAAAAAAAGTTCACATGTGGCTTTGTGGAGGTTCTAATTGATACTTTTCACATAAAAGACATTTGAGGAAAGTGAGACTTGGAAGGCCGGTTGGTGTCATACAAATCTGTCAGTGCAAATTCTCTCTGCATCGCGTGCTTTGTATTTTATTTAGCCTCAGAGGTCCACAGCCAACAAGCCCCAGCAGACCCGGCTCCAATTGGGATGCGTGTGGCCCAGTGTCAGCCTTCTCTTGTGACAGAGCTAATTTAAGGCTCTTAAACATCTGCGACGCTCCAAACATCTTCATAAGCCGTCTTATGTTCAAAACAAAGCCGCAGCCTTGCGATAATAACACGACAATAAACCAAGCTAACCAGCCGGTGACCCCGCAGCATCGGAGCATCCGCAACAACGACAACATGTCCGGCTCAAGATAAAAGGCAGCCTGTAGCGGGTTTCTACGAGGGAGAGCAAATTCGTCAGCCGGAGATTGGCAAATGTCAGCCATGTTGGGCTGTTGTCATTCCTCAAGTGGCCCGTAGCCTCGTGAGCGATAGCCTGAGAAAGGCCGAGTTATCTTATCTGACGAGGAGAGACAGGTCGCATGAGTGGCGAGCAGGGATGAACGAGACTGAAACTAAAATATGCAAATTTAAGGACTACAGAAATCTGGGAATATCGACTGTTGAGAGGCTGGATTTGATTTCTTTATTTTGCTTTTAAATATCTACCACCCTCGCCACCCCTTTTATGTGGAACTGAATATGAAATACAATTGGTCAACCGTTTGAAGGGAACGGACTACAATGTCAAGCTTCTATAGCGTTACGGTATATGTAAAACAAATATGCAGCCTGCCTTGCTTTTCTTTTCCACCTTCTCAAGAGCATTGGACAGGCTCTCGGGTGTATCTCGAGTGGATGTTGTGTCCATCCTGGGAACTCTGACTTAAGATAAGGCCACTGACATCTGGAGAGTTGCCGGTGCACCACAGGATGCGACGAGAGGATAATAAAGAGGATAAAGGCTCAGGGATGAGTTGATATCCAAGGTAGCATACTACAATATTAAGCATTTTACTAAACTGTACATTATTTACCTTCCCCCAACTATGAGTCCTGTCAGAGGAGTCGGTGAGAATCACCATGGTGACGCAGCTGTGTTTAGACCCAATAAATAAATACATAGGCTACCCGAACACCGCTCATTTTTTCTCCATTTTTAGCAGAGTGTACATAAAAAGCACATCGTTGGGCAACGTCTAAAAAAGACAAGATAAAATGGAACTAACCATGTCCAGATGAAATCAGGAACTTTTCTCCTTCACTTTGACTGGCACGGTGCTGATGTTTCCTCTGCATGTGCTCATGTTTTGCACCTTTCCAGCAGTTGAAGGAGACGACACGACTTCTCTTAAAGTGGGTGATGGATTTCTGCAGATGATAAATCACATCAGCACTTGACATGTAAGCAGCGGGGATGAGTGTGGGATAACTTGGCCCCAAACTTATGTTTTTTGAAGTAGCATTTAGTATGACAATAATCAGAAAATACAGTCATGATGATTCAAGATAAAAATGTATACGTACTTTATTGTACGTCACTTCACCCAAGGTCTAACCAAAACATATCTGGGGGAAAAAATGGAATACATCTTTTGTTATGGTAGCCAACTATCGTTTCAACTTACAGTACTCAGTTGTTAAAAAGAAAACACTTGCTTCACATTAATTCTTAAAACAATTTACTATTATTTTACAGTATATAGTGTAGTTATTAAAAGTTGGATTTGTAGTGGAAAATGTGTGCATTTACCTTAGCCTAAGTTCGGTAGCCAACAGCGACATCACGTGGCATGATTACAAGACGTTGACAACTATTATTCAGCAGCAATGCACTGAATTATCAAAGTTTAAAACTGAGGACAACTTCTGGAAGAAGAAAATTCTTATTAACTTGGGGGAATATTTCATTCCAGCATATTATTTACACGTATTTATCGCCGTTAGTTGCTATAAAATTGCTAACACTTCGAGATGTTGAAGACGCTAACGTGAAGACGTAACTTACCTTTGTGGGCTTCTCCGCTTATTTATCACCCAAGTCCTCTTCTTAAAATAGTGCGCTGCTTTAGTAATTCGTTTAAAATAATTTTTTAACCATCTAAATCGTCGTATATTGAAGAGTTAATCGTTAGCCACTCCATTTGCTACCGTTGGTACGTCATAGCCGCCAAGCGCAATCAATGACACCTGTTCACCTGTGACGTCATCGCAGTACTATGCTAATGAATCGAGAATATTAGAGCAAAACCATTATCAAAATAAGATATGTATCCATTTCATCTCATTTGCGATAAAAAGCTTGGGCTTTTATGAAATATAAACTTTGAGCAGAATGTTGAATAACTCAAAATGATATTGACAGAAATGATCAGTATTGTCTGGAGGGGAAAATAATTAAATAATGACATGACAAAAAGTTGACCCTTTTTATGTCTATTTTTCCAAATTATGTTATATGTACACAGTAGAGCACTCAAAAATGCACCAAATAAGTCATTCGCAAACATTCCAATTTGGAGAGTTCACCACAAAGACGACGTAAATCCAAAACAAGCATTTCCACATTAAATGCTGTAATACGACGTCGTTGCTCGTTCTCACATCCTCTTCCTCATCTTGCCCTTCTTTTGGCTGCCTCGACCGAAGCCGGACTTCTTAACGTCTCCCACCCATTTCTTGTTCTTGGCGCGTATGTTCTTCAGGCCTCCACTCTGTAGGAAGTGATGCTTCTGTTGCTTCTTGCGCTCCTTCAGGATCTGCTGGCTGGTTTTGAGCTCCGAGCGCACCCTGCTACCGTTGGCCAGGAACTGGGAACCCGTAGAACTGCGACCGCGACCTGAGAGACGCAACCAAATTTGGGTTTCATACTGTCGAGCATCTCTGCAGTGTATTGTATGCAACGTTTATATTTGCATGACCCAAAATAATGACATTTATTACAAAAAATGAAATACCTTTCGGTGGCCTCCTCCCTCCTCCTCCTCCGCCTCCTTCCCCATCCAAGCCCGCGGTTCCGTCGTCAATTTTGTACTTCTTCTTCCACTCCTCGTAACTGAGAGCTTGTTAAGTATTCCAACAAAATGTTGTCATCCAATCAAATTTGTCTTCGAAACACTTCAAAGTAAACGACCAGCATTTGTCAAAAAGGATACAAGTTTTTCCTGTTCTTCTTCTTGTGGATAGTTTGACCCCCCTCGAGTTTAATCCTGTTCTTTTGGTCATCTTTGCCTGTTTCTGTTACGAAGCGCTTCCTCTTGCGGTCCCTACAAAATTGAAAAAGGATAAATATTGAGGACGAGACGTTATTGGAAGTGTAACCACGTTGGCGTCACCATTTCATGATCTTCTTGTGCTGGTTGAGTCGTTCTCCTTCGTCTCCCATGAGGTCGAGGACGGCGGAGGAGGCTTGCGTTTCAAAGGTGCTGCCGTCTCCGCCCAAACTTAACCTTAAAGTACAAAGGGATGATGTGAAGCTAAAATCTAACAATATTTCATTGATGTGAACATCTATAATTTACTCTCACCCTCTCTCCGAGTTGAAGTCTTTGGGTCGGTAAGGAATGTAGTACTCCTCATCTTTGACCGCCACACGTTTGTTTCGCTTTTTCCTTGGACGCTCTTCTCCGCCGTCCTGATGACTCTTCCTTTTCCCACCAACCACCTCGGAGAAAACCTCCTGTAAGGAAAGGAACAGTCAAACTACACACACACATACCCAGGGAAAAACAGTCCATTGTACTCTTATGGAAACCACTGATGACTTTTTCCACAGTCTATTAGCGCCCTCTCTTGGTGGAAAGTTGACACTGCAGTCAGTGACACTTGGCACATCTTCCCAGGTGTTGCCACACAAAATAAACTATTTATTTTGAAAGTGGCACTTTTATTTGGATGTTAACATTTAAAAAAAACAGATGAAAAAAATGATGCACATTGTAGAAATGATTCTATAGTTTGCTAATGTGTGTTACCTGTAACGCGTCATCCTCGCCTGAGTCGGCAGCGTCTTCTCCGGCTGGGACACTGACGGGGTTATGAAGGAGCCTCTCCGCAGCCAGACTTTCTCTGTGCTTGCTGAATCTGTCCACCAGCCGTGAGTCTTTGGAGCGCTTGGCTCGCATCACCTCAGTGGCGAGCGTCTTGCTCCTGGAGTTGATTTCAAAGATGGTCTAGAAGAGGAGACGTAATTTGAGGTTCGACACACCAACGCATGAACGCTTGTGTCAAGTTAGCCGAAAAGTATTTCTATCAAATATGCAAACTCACAGATTTGGATCTGTAGCCCTTGATGGTGTCAACCATGTTAAGACGTTCCAGCTCACTTTTCTCCAATGTGGACCCTAAAACAAAAGAAAAACGTCACCAACGTGTCTGCTGAGCGTTGTCGATGAGGGCTCCCATCCTCCCAAAACGGACTCAGCAAAGGATGGACGGCCATGCAGCTCAGGTCCAGGTTCTTCACTCGTCTGATGGACTCCGGCGAGGGGTTGGGCCGAGACTTGAGGTACTGCTTGTATGCGTTCTCCGAGACGTGGTGCAGGTTCTGCAGGTCCAGGGAGTTCTCGTGCGCCGTGATCAGGCTGACGACTGCGTCGTCCAGGATGCTCTGAGGCACGCGACCGAAAATGCCGTCTAAATCTAAAAATAAAGGACCGTTTGCATTTAGAAAAATATTATTTGGGTTGTTTTGGTTGTCGTTCCTACCTGCCGGCTGCTCTAGGGTGGCCAACTGTACGGGTCTTCCCAGGAAAAGGTGAAGGTCATAAACAAAAGGCACCTCGTCCGGACACACCATACTGTAGGTCGTTCCGCTGCGCCCCGCTCTGCCCACACGACCTGAGTAGCAAATATAATTGATCGTTTCATTGAAAAAATACATATATATATTTCCAATTAGAGTGTGGCTTCCTCACCGACTCTGTGCAAGAACAGCTTTGACTTGGAGGGAAAGTTGTAGTTGATGACATTATCCAGCAGCGGGATGTCGATACCACGAGCGGCCACGTCCGTCACAACGAGCACCATGGCCTTGCGGTGTACGAACTTCCCGATGTTGATCTTCCTGGCCGTCTGATCCAGGGCGCTGTAGATGTAAGCGCAGTCCATCCCTTCTAACGACAACAACTACACAACCCGGCGCAAACATCAGAATCGTGCTTTCCGACGCGATTGTAACGTGGCGCTGACCTCCTTGATGTACTCCACGTGATGTTTGGTGGCGGCAAAAACCACCGTCTGCTCCTGAGGCTTGACCACGTTCCTCAGGAGGTGGAGCAGCAGCGCCGGCTTGTCATCCACTCGCAAGTGGAAGAAGGAAAGCTGGGGGATGGAAGACAAAACTGCTTCAATACACAACAATTCAATTGAACTTATTCTTATTTATTTTCTTAACCGTAATCTGGTCACTGATCTTGGAGTCCACATCCAAACGAATCAGCACTGGTTCTGTCAACCCTGGGAACAAAAATAGTCTTTTCCAAACTCTGCCAACATATCACATTTTCATACCACTATTTTTTTTTTACAGATATTTCTTGACGTACTTGACACAATTTCAACTCTGTATACAGCGAAACCTCGACTCACAACTATCTAGCTCAATGCTACCACACAATGTGCAACACCATAGATGTGCAAACAAAATTAGCATTGACATTATATTTGACCGTCAACGTGTAAAGGCCGCATTGGATGCGATCTTACCGGCTCTGGCAAACTCCACCAGCAATTTGGGCAGCGTGGCAGAGAACAACAACGTCTGTCTGATGTCAGGAAGCCGTCTGATGATCTCCTGGAGCTGCTCGGCAAAGCCCATCTCAAACAACCTGACGGGATGAGCGACATGAGGGCGCACATTGACAGTATCCGCTGACAACTTAGCAGAAAGAAGACGCAAGTTCTGAATTACCTGTCGGCCTCGTCGAACACCACGTACTCGACGTGATTCAACTTCAGATTCATTTCCTGGACGACGTGCATGAGACGGCCGGGGGTAGCGATGATTCTGAAGGACACAGAGAAATCATCAACGTTAAAATGATTGTTCCCGAGTCAAGGAACTCAAGGTAAAATCATTTTGCTAAACGGCTGATGTGCTTGTACTCACATGTCAGGGTTCTCGTGAAGCGCAGCAAACTGCTCCTCCAAACTAGAGGACATGGAAATTGATTTCAGATGTGTAGCACGAAGATTTGAATTGAAGATAAAAAAAAAATAAACAAACCACACACCTGTCTCCACCAAGGATCAGGGTTGTCTTCAGTTTTG
The DNA here is from genome assembly GCF_033458585.1 of Syngnathus typhle. Lineage (NCBI taxonomy): Eukaryota > Metazoa > Chordata > Actinopteri > Syngnathiformes > Syngnathidae > Syngnathus > Syngnathus typhle. The sequence continues at coordinate 4,712,085 of NC_083749.1, forward strand.
TTAATTTCCCCAACTACAAAGATCAAATTGAGTGGAATTTAGTTCCAGGCCTCATTTGACCTCACTCCTTGTCATCTTACCTCTTTTGTGAACTTCATGGTCTGCAGAGCCAGCTCTCTGGTGGGGGTAAGGATGAGGGCCCTGGCACCCGTCTGGGCTTGCGGCGCCTTCAGCTTCTCAAACATGGGCACCAGGAAAGCGGCCGTCTTGCCGCTGCCTGTCCGAGCCATGGCGACGACATCTTTGCCGTCCAGAATGACTGGGATTGTCTAACGAGCGGAGGACAAGGTTGAAACAAAAATTGCTGAGATTCTTCATGTGTATTTGAGGATGCCTAGGTGGGGCCGGCTCACCTTTCTTTGGATTGGGGTCGGCACATTGTAGCCTTTCTTCATGATGCCCTTGTAGACGGGGAAAGACAGGCCTAACAACACACAAAATGGACAAACACTAGCGTGTGAGTCAAAACATTGTTTTAATACCAATCTGAATTTAGAGTTACGTGTTGTGCAGGTAGTACAATGCTGAACTAGTAATTGTTTTCTTCACAGAGCAGAAAGAATTGATGCAAGTATCGTTTGTATGCTAGCAAGAACCTCGTGGACGGGAACTAAAGTTTTTGCTGGTGGCTCTCACCCATGGACTGAAATCCTCCAGACTTTTTCTTCTTCTTGTTCTGGGCTCGGACAAGCTTCCTGGTGTCCGGTTCCACATCAGACAGGCAGTCTGAAGGGGCGGGGAAGGGCAACAGCTTGCCTCTGGGCTGTTGAAAGCAGTCAAACTTTGTTGTATAACAATCAAATTACAGATGTTCAACATAAATCATGTCATTGTGAATGTAGTTGTTGACGTGTCCTGTGATTGGCTGCTGACCAGTCCAGATTGCTCCCAGTATTTCCGATCTTATGACGTACTAAACTGTCGATGCTAAGGGGAATGTATTGTGCAGCATTCTTTTGAAGCTTTGATTCTATTAAATGTTTGAACATTACCAGTCAAGAAAAACGAGTAGGGGGCATCCGGATTTGAACCGGAGACCTCTTGATCTGCAGTCAAATGCTCTACCACTGAGCTATACCCCCTGACGCCGAGATGTAGTGCACTATCCACCTCATTACATGAGTCAATCGATTTCCATAATGAAACATGAAACATGAAAATCTATTGCGTTTAAGACTTACGGAATCATCGTCTTTGAGTTGGACCTCCACTTCGAAGACTCCGACGTCAGAGTCGGTGTCCAGCTCTTTCCCAGCCGGGGGTTTCTTCTTCTTGGTCAGCTTCTTCTTCTTCTGAGCCATGTCGGCGTTTAAAACTTGCTTTTTTATAAGCGACGCGTTGAAATTAACTCGTTTCGGGGGTTGACAAGATGACGAAGAGGTTGAAAGACGACTCAAGCGGACGTGCTGTAAACACGTGTGAGCTTCTTCTTCGTCTTTTTTATTTCTTCTTCTTTTTCTGCTCCATGACTGCCGCGAGTTGGCTGCTGGTCTTGATCGCCGTCTATCGACTTTATTTGGAAATACAGTTATTAATAACAATTACAAATGAACAATTATTAATAGATTAAATATTAAACTTTGTGTATTTATTTAATTTAGGCATTTTCTGTCCTCCATACTGTTGGAGCACAGGTCTTTATTTGATGAAACACCGGAAATACATCTATCTATGTGATAATTAATTCACTCAGGTTCAAATAATAACAGGATCATTGACAAAAAATGAAGCGTTTAAGTCATTTATTTCTTTTAAGTGCATGACAAAAAACACAATTAATCATCAGATTACTCTACATCCAAGAGTTGGAAATTTACAGTAAGTGAAATGCCTTATTGAAATGATGTGAAATGCACTTTAAAGTATGAATTTGCCACTGCCAAGTACTTTTAGCACACAACTTTCATCTTGTTTACTAGCGTCCAGAGTGGGGTTTTTTTTCTTCTTTTTAAATCACCCCAATGGAAATGTGTCCTTTGGATGATAACGCTGACACTAATATGGCAGCCAAAACATACTGTTTGAAGTCAGTGAGCTGATGTACAGTAAATAAGTCAACACCATGGCAACAGCCCGCAGCTAATGCCATTCATATTCCCCTTGCAGAGCTTGGCTGCAGTGGCCTGGAGCCAAATCTGCCTCGGGGGCTGAGAGGGATGCAGCCTATGCACACACAACAGAACAAATACAGAGAGAAGCACCAGTCGTGTTGAGTCTGTTTTCAAAAGTGGATGTGATAAATCATGAGATGTAAAAGGTGATCAGACTATTTTGGTTTTGTGCATCACTTCCACTCGGTGGGATTCTGGCATTTAATGACAAGATGCTGCTTATGAGTCACCGGGCGAGGCTTTGCGTGTCTACAAAAGGATGCAAAAAAAAAAAAAAAAAGTAGCGTGTTTTGCTGTCTTTTATAAATCCCCTTACGAGAGCCTTCACCTTCATCCCGACACCTACAAAAAACAAATTGATTCACTGGGAGGCAATGTAGGCCATGCTAAGCTGGATGCTGAGCTTCAGTTGAGTGTGTGTAACCTTTAAAAAAAAAAAAAATAGCTGTGGCGCAAGTTGTGTCAGCAAGAACATGCTAATGCGCAAACACTCACCAGTGGCTAAGTGCGTGAAGGCGAGTCATTAGGGGAACAGATGTCAGAGCACGTCTCAGGTTAAATTTGAGTTACGGATGTTTCCATGCGGAGTGCGTGTGTCAAGCAGATGCTGCTGTCTCTAAGCCGTGGAGATGGAGGAGGGGGGGGGGGCGTTTAAATTAAGAGATTTGTGGACTTGATGATTTGTAAGGGCAAACTTTTAAATAGCGGTGGGAGATGGTGGTGGCTTAAATTCTCTTTATCCCTATTGATTTGTTTTTTTATCATTCAGTGGCCCTGTTGCATTATCTGGCTCTATGAGAGCTGAATGAGAAGCTCGAACATTCATCTGAATAATGTGTCAATAAAATACTTGTTGCTGGTCATGACACACTTGTTGCTAGACAGAATAGTCAGGGCCCTCACTGTGCTAATAGTGACAACCATGTGGTTGACGGACAGGGAGTAAAGAAAATGGCAGGATTGACCTTTCCAACACCTCAAGCGGGACATTTTTGAATTTCCAGAAAACGCCTGAGAGTCCTTTAAGGCCAATAAAGGCAAAACGGCTTATTACGGTAAAGCCGAGACCTGTGTGCTGCGTAAGGAGAATCTGGCTTCTCCCAAAAAAAAAAAAAAAAATGCAAAGGCATGTACAAATCCACAATGACTTGAGAGCGGTGCTTCTTTTGCCTTCAGTCATGCAGCTTGTGGCAGCATTAAGGAGCTAATCACGAGAAACGTGATACAAGCAGAAAGCGGATGTGAAATAGCCCCAAATGTCTCCAACCTGCAGTTTAGATTTTAATAAGCTGCCTGAATGTAGAATATTGTGGTCAAACACTGCCGGATGACTGCTAATTATGGCTGGCGGGCTGCAACACACTCATGTTTAATATCATGCCCTCTACACTTGGAGTGGGAAGGTTATATGTGATGACAAGGCGGGGGGGGGGGGGGGGGGGGGGGGACAAAGTGCAAAATTAACTTTTCATGTATTTCCTCTGCAGCATGTTGCTGCCGCCGGCTTGCTCCTTCTTCTCTTTGCTGCATCTTAATTGCAATTCCATCAAGAATTTAAAGCCCCCCCCTTCCGTCCTGTTTTCTTCTAGGGAACGTTTCCCAAAAATAAAGCCAATTTTTAAATGAAACTGTTTTGGAGGATTCTGGAATAACTTTAACAATGCTTTATGAAAAAAATACTTTATATTAATCACCATACATTCTAAATTCTATTAATATCTCATAAAACAATTAAAAAACGTAATAATGAACTCTTCCCGTGTGTCAAAATTAGAACTAAATTGGAGTTAGCCAATTCTAATTGTCAGTGGCTCAATTAGACCTGATCGGATGTTTGCGCGTGTGTCGTAAATCATCTCATGAGATTGCTGGTGAAGTGTCACCGAGTGTCAACATGCACTATTCCGCCATATGCTTCCCAGTGCTGGCACGTCTCGCCGCGTTTCCTCCGTTGGCACGTGCACAGCCCCCTCACCCAAAAAAAACAAAAAAAAAACAGTGACTCACAAGTACCGAGCACAGAGGCGATAAACAACAAGTCCGCTGCGCACGAGAGAGACGCTCAGACCAACAGCTCTCGAAGTCACGCCTCCGATTGGCTACCGGGATGATTAATGTCATCACCGCGCAAACATATGGAGGTCAAAGGCGCGTGCATGCGCGCGACCATCACCGGCGCCCGCCCGTGACGTGAGCGCGCCGCTTTTGCTTGTGGTGGGAGCTTAGCACAAAGCCCTGCCTTATCCGCCGGCATTACAGTCTCTTAGAAAGGATTTACGTTTTAATTCTTGATTAGATGGAATTTTCTTCACAGTGTGCAAGCGCGTCGATACGCAAGATAATGGCATGTTTGTCACTCACGCACACGCGGGTGCGCGCGCACACACACTTGTGCCATCCTATTTAAAGACGAGACTTTGAACACACATAGGGGGCTATTGTTAGAAGCGATGGATTATCAATCAGGAATTAATCCTGATGGATGTGTGTTTGCTCCACACACTTTTCATCTTCTTAATGAGAGGATTTATTTGTTGTTATGCTATAGCAAATGGAAGGGGGGGGGGGGGCAAAACCTCACTCCCGTTCGAACTATTTAGTTCACTCACATTTTCTCCGAGCAGTTATGATCTTATTTGAAGCGTATATAATAATCCCCAAGTCATTGCTCTGTATCAAATATAAATCAAAAGAAGAGCGAGTGCCCCAAATGGCACTGCTCAGTTAGAGTGGGCGGGGCTATGAGCATGCATGAGAATGTGCTTGTGGCACCCCATTGAAAAATTTCTGGTTACGCCCCTGGAAACCGATTTCGATATTTGGCATTTTAAAAAATGGCTAACCGATTACTTGGTTTTGAATGTCATTATCTTTGTCTTATTGACTCGCCACTGACTGACATTCCAGTAGTTCTTTAATCAAGAATTTAATTTTGGTTTTATTTCATATTATTTATGCAAAGGGTCACACTCTTACTTCCCTTTCTTCTATTTAGTTGACTGGCATATTTTCCTCCTCCTCCTCCTCCTCATCTCTTTTGCCTGAGTGGCTGCTGAGCTGACTGACTGCCCGCATGGCTGCCTCCCTCCCTCATCGGACTGGCTGGCTGGCAGTTGGTTCACGCGCCGTGAGCGAGCCACTCGGGCTGCTTCCCTCCCCATCCCGAAAGGTGGCACCGCTGCGAGAATTTCCCCCGCTCCAGAAGCAGCAGCAGTATCGGGACCCCGACCCCCACGTCCATCCTGTGCTGCATCCATGACTTTACACACCTGCTTGGTGTACGGGCTTGGATTTATATTGGCGTTCTGCTTGACACAAGGTCAGTCCGAGATCCAATTTCTTGCTTTTTTTTTTTTTTTAATGCAATTGAAGTGCTGTACATTCAACTTGCAATTACATAATTGTGATAAAAGTGGAATATTTCTGATCTGCAGAATAATTAAGACCACCACAAGCCACATTTCCAATAACTATGACTTGGCTCCACATGTAATTGCTTCAAATCCACGCCAAATATCCATAGTCGGCAACTTAAATTTCCCAACAGAGTTGTAACAATTGACGAGAGCAGAGCTTTGCTGTAACCCTGGGAGGGGGTTGCGACGTGGAAATTAAGGGGCTGAGACGACAGAGCGCTTTAGTGTCTCCAGAGTACATGGTGACCTTTGCTCTCCAACTCCCTAATGAAGCCCTCGGACGCCTCGTTTACCAATAAGGCAAAGACCATTAATGGCGCTAATGAGATGAGGAAACAAAACGAAGCCTACGATGACTATGGAGCGCTGCCCTCGTTGACTGCAAGGGGATTTAGATGCATATACTAAATTATATTTACATGACAGAATCTAATCCAAAATATTAAATTGTTTTTTTTGGTTTGTTTAAAGAGTGATACAGGATTAGGTTTTTTTTTTTTTTTTTTCTTGTTGGGATTCAAAACAACAAATATCAACAGGGGAGCTTAATACAAAAGCACAATTTCAAATGCGTAAGAGGAGCATTTGTTGATTTCTCTCAAAAAATTAAAAATATGCATTGTGGATTGTTGTTACGTGCACACAAATTAATGATAAAGAATTACATTAGATTTGTAAATTTGTAATGTATTAGGGCGTTTGAGGTCAGTGGCCTACAAGCTGTTCTGAGTTTATTTATTTTTTTTTATATTTCTTGTCATGAAGCTAACGCTAGTAAGCATTTTTTTTCCCTATGTAAATATAATTTAAATATTTTTCCCTCATTAGGTATACAATAGCATTACTTTTTGTGTGTCAAACAAGTAGCAGACTCCGACTTTGCTACCATTGGCTTGAGACATCTTTATAATGAATCAATGTTTGCTTGGAGAGACCCCGGTGAGCAGTCATAATAAATTGGATCGTACCAACGGGATGCCGAGGCGGAAGGGTCGAATGTCTCTCCAGTAAGTCCTCATTATGTTGACAAATGCTCATAACTGGGCAGCTCCTCAATGTTTCATGAGGCCAGCCGGCGTGCAGCATTGCATGCTAACGAACAGTTAAATCAGCTTCTTTTGCCGCTTGTAAATTGCCATCATTTAAATCCCGCAGAACAAACGCCGCAGTTCTTCCCTCTACTCTAATGGAATACTTGGAACGTCCCCGAGATGGTACAAATGTGGAAATGGACACAGAACGGAGTGACTCGATCCGAAAATTGAGTTAAAAGACTTGTTGGATCAACTTATTAGGATTGGCTACTCTTGTGGTCCTTGGGGGTCACCTGTTGCCCACGGACCCCATGTTGGTGACCCCTGTATCACCAATATGGGGTGGAAATGACACATCAGCACACACTTCCGGTCCCCGGCGAAGCTTTACATCGATTCCAGCAGATTTCCAAAAGTGATTTTTGTAAGAGCATTTGCGACGGGATTAGTTTGCTCCTGAAAGCTCCATCCCGGCTTTGGGTTTGGCTATTTAGCGGCGGCCGGGCAAGTGAGAGGCTCGTGTCCTCCGTGGACCGGCGCAGATAAAGAGGGCGGATTGGTTTCAGCTCCAAAGCTGATCTTCCATCTTGTGTGTGCGGGATTTGGCGGGTCAGTCGCAGGTGTGTGCGATGGCTTTGAATTCACAGACAATCCCCGCTTAACCCCCGAGGATGGATTGGGTTCGCTCTTTTTTCTTGAAAGTACTGGGCAGATCATAAGAAGAACCTGGCTCATTCCTGAAAGAAGTCATTGCTAGACGTCTCAATGCGCTCCACTTGCGGCTGTTTGAGCAAATCATTTGAATCATCACTTGAAAAGGAAGCCCCACCCCTCCCTCCCTGGAGTCATCTTCTCTTCCGTCGCCTCCAAACGTATGCAGGCAGCTAAGCTTTGAAATGGTGAAGCGCTACTGAGGCTGAGTCAGTCACTGAGGCCAAAAGCTGGAGAGGAGAAGATCACCAGTGCCTCTTGTTTACGCTTGTCGCTCAAGATGAGGGGGAAATAGAAAAGCAGCCCCTCAAGATGAATCCTGATGGCATTTTAGATTAACTTCTCGTCAAGTGCTGAGCACAATACTGTCATCGGTTCAAGTGGCTTTCTTCGACTGTCTTCCTAAGGCGAAAGCCTTTAAAGAAAAATAAAATCTCATTTAAAGTCAGGAACTAAGAGTAAAAAAGTAGGCCGCATCTTTAATTGCTTATCATACTTAGCTTTTTGGATAAATTGTTATGAAGTTAGTCCATAATAGCACTTTTATAAGCTATATCATTATTTTTTCAACAATGAATGGCTTTATTATCTTTTTAAATTTCTAATCGTCCCGAAGCTTGGCATTTCAGTATGGACACAAGAATCGACATAATTAATCGATTAGGTAAAATCGTTAGCCACAGTCCTACTATACACATAAACTGTCAATATCCACAAATTGAAACATCATGTAACATATATTTCATTACCTCGAGCGAATAGACATAACACTACCAATGACATATACTGGCCACAAAGGTATTATGTGTTAATCTTCCTTATTATGGTCCGACCGTATCGTTAAGCTTTTGACTGCCGTAATAAAAGCAGCACTTCTATTACGTTTATTTATGATGATTGTATTTAGCGTTCTTTCCATAGGCGCAAAATAGAAGCTCATTACCTTGTCAAGATGTCTTTTGTTTCCGCCCCCGCAGTGGCAGGTCTGCAGTGCTATGGCTGCAACATCATCCAGGGTCAGAGGTACGTGGACGTGGGCTGCTCCAACCCAGAGGTGCTCACCTGCACCCACTCGCACAAGGGCTTCAAGCACCGATTCTGCATCAAGACGGAGAGCAGTGAGTAGATCACACCTTTCACGGAAAAGAATGAAAAAAGAATTTCAGAGCAGCTTTCAGGCTTTTTTTTTTTTATTACTTTCATCTGATCCCTTCAGGACCTTCATTCGCAATTCTTTATTTGCACCTGCAACCTATACTGACCCACACATTTTGAAAATATCAAACCCTGAAGCTGTGGTAGTCATGAATATGAAAGGGTTGGTGTTCCCATGTGGATTAAGCTAGAAGTCAGATGAAAAGTGAACCAGTGGCATTTTTTTTAAAGATTAATTGAATCCAACACATCGGGCGGTATGGTGAATTTTATTTGATTTTTTTTTTTTACAAACCCCAGAAATTGTTCATAAATGCTTATAGTCATTGTGTGTTCTTCACAGAGAAAAAAAGATCCCTGAAATTTTTCAAAAACACCCATTTGTCAGATTTCAAGGGGGGAAGTGCCCCATTGACCCCCTTATTTAGCTCCGCCAATGGGCTTGACAATTTTTTTAACCAGTTGATTTAAAAACAAGACAAAGATAATTGCATTTAACACAAGACCAAGATAATTGCATTTAACATTAAAACTACCATATTAAAAATTAGAAAATTAAAAAAGAGTAGCAGTCTTTTTCTGGAACCAAGATAGTGTGTCAAAGTTAGATATTTATTCAGGGAATATGTATAGGCCAGCAGATGATTAAATGCTGATGAATGCGCTGTGGCGTGCCAGAGGACATTGGCTTAATCATTTCTAATCGTACTTCAATGCAAATGTTCTCAGGGCCGCCGTTGTGAATATTCACTTAGCTGCTTACGTAACGCCGCCACCGCCGCCGCCGTTTTAGTCGCCTTGCCGAGTCCGTGAGAAGCCGGCTGTTCGTGGTGCCACGTGAAGTCAAATGGAGGATGCGCTGGACGTCCTCAACAGGGCGACCGTGATGGTCAGCTGCGCGTGCACACACATCCAGATGTTCCCTCGCTTGACATCCGGAAGCCCAAAGGGCTGATGAGGCACCTTTTTTGCGTCTCCTCTAAGAGAGTGCAAGCTAAGACCAAGACTGACAACATCACAAGGCTTGACAAACTCTCTGTCAAAACAGTCAATCAATCTGACCTCCGCCAAGGCAAGCAATCCTCCACGTTGTCCCTATTCACAAATTGGCCTGATTTTTTGTGCTCCATTTGAAATGCTCTAAAGAAATCATAATTGAAATTCATGTCATGGAAATAAGAGCTAAGTTTAGCCTGGGTTGCTAGTGGACTCTACGGAGAGTATTCGCCACATGTACACACTGAAATCAAGTGCATTGTTTCAAAAACCAATCCATCATTTATTTATTTATTTGAAAGGCTAATATTGAAGAAGAAAAAAAACACCTACAGTTAAAACTCCTAATTTATGCAACTTTAGTAACTGTATACTTTGCTATTCTATTTAATGATGATGATAGCTTTTGGATAAATCCAGTTTCTCCATATATATATTTAAAGAAACTGCTGATAGGAAGCTGCACACGCAAAAACAAACAAACCTGAGGTGATGAAACCATAACCTCTTGAGAAGAGGTCAGAAAGCAAATAAAGGGAAAAGGGGAAAAAATGCATTTTGACATTTTGGCTATGTGACGCTTACAATGGGACTGGACTCTCAATTATATAGATTTCAAGTCCCTTGTGTTGAGCTCCTTGTGTCCAATGGACGTCAGGTTAGATTTGGGAATTTTCCAAATCCTAATTATGACATCGATTTTGACTTAATAAATGACTTACCCCAAATACACAGTGTAAAATCTGTCTACGATCATAATGCATTACATAATGTATAATTAGATAATCTGACCACAGATCAATAGTACATTATTAGCTGTATACTAACTGTAAAATGTGGTTTTCCAGTCTAATGATACACTTGCACTATTTTCTGCTAAGTACTGCTATTTTCCTCGGAGACTGACTTGTCTTCTCCATCCATGCAGCGGCACTGGGCATCGTCCTGACCAGCGGCTGTGCCACGTCCAGACATTGCCAACAACAGGAGCTGCCAGGCGTGCGCATCCACTGCTGCGACTCGGACCTGTGCAACAGCGCCCCCTCGCGCAACCGATTACACTACGCATGCGTACTAGCAGGCCTGCTGCTGCTGATGATTTTGAGGTTGAAATGAAGTTCAAGTTGATTTGCTGTGATGGAAAGTTCCAGCTTGTTTAGTTTTTTGGGTAGGATTTCCAGTTTCATGACAGCTTCTCTCAACACATTCACATCAAAACATTTTGCCATGAAAGTTACTCAAGCTTTCATTAATACAATGGAAGCACACTCATTTTATAATGGCTAACTCTCATCCGATGACATTGTGTGTTCAGTTTCATTGCTAAGAAACTTCATATCTTTATTAAGATAAAATGTATCATGTGTTTTTCTTTCAAGAAAACGTTTTGTCAATTATAATATAAATATATATATTTTTTAGTTTTGTTTTTTTGTTCTTTCGGCAAAGGTTGTGAGAGCATACTTACTGCATGCGGTTTGTCAAGTGGTCCATTATGGTATGAATAAAATGATTCATATTTTTCACAAAAAAAAATGATTCAAGTGTATCTTATATTGCATGGATGGATGCTCATCAGAAAGACAGACAGCAGATTTTCTCAAATGATCAGCCCTAATAAACACATCTTATATAATCAGTCCAGACAGCATACTTTCAGGGATGTGCGAACCTTTGAGGGCCGCTGTCCTGCAGGTTTTAGATGTTTCCACCCTCCAAAACACTTGATTCAAATAATCGTGGATCATTGTCAGATTTCTTCTGAACTGTCAGATGTGCTGATTATTTAAATCGGGTGTGTTTGAGGATGGAAACATCTCAAACATGAAGGATAGTGGTCTTTGGGGAGTGGACTTTGACATACCTGCTGCACTTAAATAATTGCTGAAGTTTCTGTGGCCTCTGTATGAATACACACCTTGCACAAAGTAGTTGGTTAAATCAACAGAAGATCGAGAGGTAAATCGGTAGACCGATCGGCAGACCGATCAATAGATAAAGGGATCGACATATAGAGTACCTACCTGTCCAGGTGAGGTCTGATGTTGACGTAGCATAAAGTGACACCCGGTCCAGTGATGCTCTTTGTCCCTCCAGTCCATTGTACACAGCGGAGGAAACCCTGTGCCGACCCGAGCCGCCATCTTGGATAGGCAGATCATACTTGAGTCAAGATAACTCCCAAAACAACCCCTCCGAATCGCTCCATTTTCCCGTCTCGAGGCGTCAACTCTGGTGAGTACAAACCAAGGGGGATGTCGTTTTACGTATGCCCCGAACAGAGGCGGAGAACACCCGGTGGGCGCAAAGAAAACATTGTGACGATCGCGGGCCGGAATGGAGATGCTAACAAAGCTAGCACAAGGGGGAGCTGGTGCAAGCTTGATGACTTCATACTAACGCTCTAATAAGACGCTTGATTATCTATTAGTTTGATTACTTCGCTATTACCAGCCCCAATGTGCATGTTGTCACTGTCACTACTTTTACCTCATCCTATAATCCAACCCTTACGTGCTAAAGTTAGCAACCTAGCATGCTAAAGACGTGCAGTCAGGTGTGTGTGTGTGTGGGGGGGGGATTTAAAAACATCAACCTGCCAAAGACATTTCGTCAATGTCATGAAATTATCTTCCTTTCGGTTTTACACTCGCATCGGCAAACGAGCTGCAACGTCGGCGCTGCTTTGTCACAATTCCGCCTTGGTGATGTCACGTAGAAGCTATCGTGCTAACGCCAACTTGGCTGTCAAGACTGCTAAACGAAACATGATTTGTGGGGCCGTGAATGGAGGAAAAGGCACTAAAACAAGTCTGCGGAATTACTGGACGTCTCGTCTTCTACTGAACAATCGATTCCGGTTGGTCAGAAATACTTAAAGGTAATTGCGGTCCTAAATCCAAAGTGTGTAATGTTTACGTAAACATAAGGAAACTCCCATCGGATTTAATCCTGCACACACAGATGCTGTGTATTTGTCACGATTTCTCAATGCCTATGTAAAAGGTGGTCCTCGTTTTACGACGCAATTCCGTTGACTAGCGGTGACGTTTTTGTACGTAAGTTGGAACACGGAGGATCTCAGAGGTTTGTTTCATTGTTTTTGTTTGTATTTATTCCTTTTTAAGTTAAAATCAGAAGCTCAAAATGATGACAGGTGTCCATTCACGAGTTTGAATGTGATTGGTTCATTTTGAACACAGCCACAAACCCCAAAATAAGAGGGTGTCAACACTTTTGCAGTCACATTATCGTTCCTAACTGCATCTACTGAGATCATTGCAAACCCATGACTCGGTGCGCCGTGGAATTCTGCTGACTCCAAATGAGTCACTACGGACTTTCGGGATGTATGCGGGTCGCAATTTCCGTCAGTCGTGCTCGTCTTCCTCTTGCCACAATGAGAGGTAGCTGTTGAGATGAGGAAAGGCACAGATGGTGTGTCTCTGGTGTCAAAGAAGAAGTGCTGAGCCGGGTCATTTGGTCACATGCTAACGCGCCCTTTTTCTCTCAAACGACACCAGTGGGTTTCGCAAGCAAATTGCATTTTGTTTTCTTTCCCGTCTAATAGCTGCAGCGGCAAACGCACTCACACAAAGGCTCGAGATGTCACATGAGGGGTCATGTGATGGCAAGCGGTTGAGGAATTGTTCTGGGGTTTTGTCCTCCTTGAAATCAAGCTGAACACAATGCGTGATTACTTTGTCATAAGTGATTGGGCCAAACATTTTCCAACTCCCTCTGTGTGTTCCCTTTTTTTTTCTCAGAGCCAAAATGGCCACCGCACCGTACAACTACTCCTACATTTTCAAATACATCATTATTGGTGAGTATGGCGACGAGCGTTTGCTAGCCGGTATATCGGCAATTTAACATCATTTCTCACTCTGTTCAGGGGACATGGGGGTCGGCAAGTCATGTTTGCTTCACCAGTTCACAGAAAAGAAATGTAAGTACTTGTCGACATCTTTTCATCAGCGGCGTTTGAGCGTTTTTGTTTTGTTTTTAAATGAATCCTTCAAGACGGCGGCGGAAGCGCACGCTCAGCACCGAGAGCCTCTTCTGTGTCTCAGCTGCCGCCTCCCGTAGCCATTCAGTCGGCGCCGCGTTCAATGGGCACCATTTAGACGCCGGATGCCGTGCTCCAGTGAAAAGCGGCAATTGGAGGCTTTCGCTCGCTTTGCTTCAATACGTCACGCACCAGCTGGTTTAACGATGACGTGGTTACACGTGGCGTAGAGATGAATAATTAATTGCATTCAAATCGAAATTGCAAAATTGACATATAATTGTTTCTATGAATCATGAAAGAGGTTAGCATGGTGTCGTAGTAGCACCAGGAGAAAAGAAAAAAAAACCTCGTCTCTCCCTCCACGCAGTCATGGCAGACTGCCCCCACACGATCGGCGTGGAGTTCGGCACGAGGATAATCGAGGTGAGCGGCCAGAAAATCAAGCTGCAGATCTGGGACACGGCCGGACAAGAGCGCTTCCGGGCCGTGACCCGCTCGTACTACCGCGGCGCGGCGGGAGCGCTGATGGTCTACGACATCACCAGGTACGCCTGTCATTGAAGGCATGCGATTGCGCAATGCCGCCTATTCTAATTCTGGTTCCCACACAGGAGAAGCACGTACAACCACCTCAGCAGTTGGTTGACTGACGCCAGAAACCTCACCAATCCCAATACGGTACATTCAGATATTCCTTTTCATCTTAACTACCACAAACAATCGGAAGACGCTCTGACTGATCTTGTTCTAAGAGTACACCGATCATGTTTTGCGTTAACAATTTTGTTTCCGACATGCAAAGTTCACAATTACACATCCATCTACAGGTGATCATCCTCATAGGAAACAAAGCAGACCTGGAGGCCCAGAGAGACGTCACGTACGAGGAAGCAAAACAGTTTGCCGAGGAGAACGGTGAGTCGGACTGGCACGAGAAAAAGAAGGCAAAGAAAATCACTTCAAGGGGGAAAGATGATTTCTGTTAGACGCATGATCGACAGAATGAATTTAATTTTTTTTTCTTCACATAGGTCTGCTCTTCCTGGAAGCCAGTGCAAAAACGTAAGTATGCATCCTCAACTCGCCTGACACCCGCCCACCCCATTTCTGACGCCAGTTCCTCTCAGGGGCGAAAACGTGGAGGACGCCTTCCTGGAGGCGACCAAGAAAATCTACCAGAACATCCAAGACGGCAGCCTGGACCTGAACGCCGCCGAGTCGGGCGTCCAGCATAAGCCGTCGGCCCCCCAGGGCGGACGGCTAACCAGCGAACCACAGCCCCAGAGGGAAGGCTGCGGATGCTAATGACCAAGCAACCCCCACCCCTCCTCCCCCAGCAAAGCCCACCATGCCCGAGTGAAGGGACACAGCAACTCCCTTCCTCCTCCTCCTGTCTCACCCCCAAGATGGTTTTTTTTTTTGGCTTCTATCATCTTGCCACATTCATTTCATTACTGTCATCACTTTTTGTTTTTGTTAATGTTTGCTTTAATTGCTCCAAATGACAACTTCTCTATGAATTACATCTTAAACTACCCCCCCCCCCCCCCCCTTCCTGTTCAGCTGGGCAAGATTTGGCGGTTCGGGACAATGAAGGCACGGATGTCATTTTAGGCATCTCATCAAAAAAAACGGATGGAATATCGCTTTTCCATTTTTGAGTTAGCACTTGTCCTCATTTGAGTCACAAGTGAGCTGAGCCTATCCCGGCGTACACCCCGGACTGGTCGCCGGTCAATCACGGCACATAGACGTCAATTCACATAGTCTTCAATGAAGCTAAAGCGTTTTGGGGATGATAGGGGAAGCCGGACTACCTGAAGAAAGCCTACACAAGCACGGGAAAGATCACGCACGCTCCGCACATGAAGGCCGGAGCAATGAGGCAGATCCATGCCCATGTAGATAAATGTCAATTAAAATAAACCTTAAAAGTCTAATGGTTACATCCTCATATCCCATTTTGTTTTGTTGCCTTACTAGTCTTAATCTTTCCCAAATTTGGCTTTTAGTGTCAAAAGCAGAATGGCCCACTTGTATAATACACGCAGCAGCATGCCCCGCCTACTCCCCCATAATCAGCCCCCCCCCCCTTTTTTATTTTTTATTTTGTTTGTGTACTATAGTGACTCCTGATTGGACGGCTGTGTATATAAATCTATCGCTTGACTGTGTGGTGATGGCCCAGACTAGGTGGGATTGGGACATTGTACAGTTTGATGTGTTTGTAGCAGGCTGCCTGTACGTCAACGCCCAGGAAGAGGGAAGTTCTGTAACATAGTTTCTATTAATAATAATAATAAATGTATGTAAAGCAGAAACATCCACTTAATCCCACCTTCCATCTGCACACTACTGAACTTTGCCAGATTTATCATGTGCAACATCTTTTATTTATTTTGAGTCCTGTTTTGCTGTCTTTTCTCATTTGAAGAAGGGCGATGGCTCTTCATTTCCCCTTTTGCTGTCTGAGTGACCACTTTCTGCTTTTGTCTGTCCCATGACTCAAGTAAAAACATAAACAACGTACATATGTATAAATTTTTAAAAGGAGCCGTGCTAACATTTAAAAGCATTCTTTTTGCGTGTATATGATTTAAAAAAATGTTGACATTTGATTATAATGATAAAAAGACTTCTAGACAGAGAGAAAAAAATAAATTATACATAACCTGTGCTTGTCTCGTCTGGTGTTTACAGTTGCTTGTCACAACGTACACAACACTGAAATACATTCGCACTTATACACAAACGTGCACACACGCACAAAATATTTAACACACAATAGAGCAATCTGCCTGAAGGCGTCTTACAAGTTGCTATGGCTCACTTTTTGGGGGGGAGGGGGGTGTAAAATTTTAATCTATTTTGTATTTCCGTTTATTTAGGCTGTAATTCCCTAAGTCGTCCACTAGACGGCAGCACACTGTTTTGTTTCATACTAAATTTGAAAAAAATAGGAATTTCAACTTGAAAATTTGGTCAAATTTCTTGTCCTGCTTTTTAGGCTTCCAGGAAGTGACGGCTGTTGGTTCATTTCAGTACAGTTATTAATTATTCAATTATTATTAAGAAATATTTGAATGTGGTATTACTATATCAGTGCTTCTCAAATAGTGGGGCTATTCCTGGGGGGGCGCGTGTGACCCTGGGGGACAGGCTTTTTTTTGGCAGTACTAGAATAAAGTGTAATTGCGCGTTTACTACAGCAGGGGGCAGTGGCGCTCTCATTGTTACTTCTGTCACGTTTGCGACAGTGCAACATTTTACGACTTACAAGACAAGTTAGGATAGTCACAGTGGGGAGGGGGGGCGCGAATAGTTTTCTTCTTGCTAGGGGGGGGCGTAACAGAAAATAATTGAGAAGCACTGGGTTAAATAAAGGTTAACCTAAAAAAAAAAAAAAAAAAAAAAAAAAAAAGTGAACCCTGAACTTTGAACCCGCGGTGACCCCGCGGTGACCCCGTGCTGACCCCGTGGTGACCCCTGGGTGACCTTTGAACCCTGAACTTTCAACTCTAGTTAAAAATCGAAAATGTGCACATGACCCCGTGAACTTTGAACCGACCTTTGACCCCTGGGTGAACTTTGAACCGTAAACTTTGACCTTTGACCCCTAGCTAATTACGTTTTTTTTTTTTTTTTTAAACCGGCATAGCAGAACGATCCATGGTCTTCAGATGCCGCGCTGTCTCCATCTCCTGGTCAGTTAGTGAAATGCTTTTGCTGATGTTTTTTTTTCTCTCAATTAAAACAAATCAATTAGCCAGTTGGTTTTCTTTATTTAATATCTATTATCAGACAAAACCAAATTGTGAATCAGTCACCTAGGCTATAGCAGAACAAACAATCCATGGTCTTCAGATGCCACGCTGTCGCCATCTCCTGGTCAGTTAGTGAAATGCTTTTGCTGATGTTTTTTTTTCTCTCAATTAAAACAAATCAATTAGCCAGTTGGTTTTCTTTATTTAATATCTATTATCAGACAAAACCAAATTGTGAATCAGTCACCTAGGCTATAGCAGAACAAACAATCCATGGTCTTCCGATGCCACGCTGTCGCCATCTCCTGGTCAGCTAGTGAAATGCTTTTGCTGTTTTTTTTCCCCTCTCAATTAAAACAAATCAATCAGCCAGTTGGCTTTCTTTATTTAATATCTGATATCAGACAAAACCAAATTGTGAATCAGTCACCTAGGCTATAGCAGAACAAACAATCCATGGTCTTCAGATGCCACGCTGTCGCCATCTCGTGGTCTGCTAGTGAAATGCTTTTGCTGTTTTTTTTCCCTCTCAATTAAAACAAATCAATCAGCCAGTTGGTTTTCTATATTTAATATCTGATATCAGACAAAACCAAATTGTGAATCAGTCACCTAGGCTATAGCAGAACAAACAATCCATGGTCTTCAGATGCCACGCTGTCGCCATCTCGTGGTCTGCTAGTGAAATGCTTTTGCTGTTTTTTTTCCCTCTCAATTAAAACAAATCAATCAGCCAGTTGGTTTTCTATATTTAATATCTGATATCAGACAAAACCAAATTGTGAATCAGTCACCTAGGCTATAGCAGAACAAACAATCCATGGTCTTCAGATGCCACGCTGTCGCCATCTCCTGGTCAGCTAGTGAAATGCTTTTGCTGTTTTTTTTTCCTCTCAATTAAAACAAATCAATCAGCCAGTTGGTTTTCTTTATTTAATCTCTGATATCAGACAAAACCAAATTGTGAATCAGTCACCTAGGCCAGTGCTTCTCAAATAGTGGGGAACAGGCTTTTTTTTTGGCAGTACTAGAATAAAGTGTAATTGCGCGTTACTACAGCAGGGGGCAGTGGCGCTCTCATTGTTACTTCTGTCACGTTTGCGACAGTGCAACATTTTACGACTTACAAGACAAGTTAGGATAGTCACGGTGGGGAGGGGGGGCGCGAATAGTTTTCTTCTTGCTAGGGGGGGGGGCGTAACAGAAAATAATTGAGAAGCACTGTACTATATCATGGCTGCGGAGCTGGTCCCGAATGTAAACCTCGCGATGTAGAGGGTGTGCACTGTACACACACAGATGCAACACGTTTCAATTGTCAGCGTTTGTCATTTTATTACAACCAAAATTGCACTGTGAGGCTAAGAAAAAGAAAGGAGTAAGACAACATATTTACAAGATGGTGGGGGGGACTTGGACCCATCCAAAGGAGTAGTGGTACGAACAGCGGCGCAAAGAACACGGGACCAAAGTCCAACAAGGTGCACTCCTCACGTTTCACACCCACACGTACTCTTAAAAACACTTTTTGCAGGCTTACAACAGATACACACACATACACACTTGCATCAAAACAGACTTTGTATAGAGACACCAGGGGAGCAAGACTTTTATGTCTTGAAGCTACTGATGGCTTTTGATAAACTGTCAAGTTCCTCAGTATACGCTGAGGCTTGACTTTTTGGGGGGGGCGGGGGGGTTATCAGTCATTTAACGTCAAAGTCTTGAAGGCACAAAGTATCAACAGTGAAACACAACTTGGCTGTCATGGTAGGGCAACGCGGCGGCAAAGAAAAAGGCTTTATTGAAGAGGAATACTTCTTTAACGTTTTTAGACCCGCCCTAAATTCCGCCAGGTGACCCGAATTGAGTCAAAATACATGACGTCATGCCGTAAAACGCATAAGTACACGTACAGTTGGAAGTGTTCGCTTGACAAAAAGCAAAGAAACTACAGTTCACATAAACCGACGACTTCTCATACACAAAAAACTGTTTACACTCTCAAAAACATTTCACAAAATTGAATCCTTGTTTGCACACTGACATACGCACACACAAATCTCTCAACATTTCTTACACACTCTCACACACAAATGAATAAAGAAGGCAAAAAAAAACCCCTGTAGAACACTTCCAACTGCATAGCTACTTTTGCATCCTACAAAAAGGGCGCTTTTTGTGGCATTTTGTTTGGCGCTGTGCCCCAATATATTGCAAAATATGTGCCTTGGTAAAAAACTGCGCTAAAGAGCACTTGAAGCAAAAAGCCCGTGGTGCGAACCCCTTTAGTTGGGGGAACCCGAACAGAAGTGATTGACTGGCACATATGAATTCTGGAGGCCAAACGCTCAGTCGAGGGCAACTTATTTAGAAAAAAAAAAAAGAAAGGCACTTTTTTCCTGGAATTAACTGGCATAACTAGAACAACTCGGTTAATACCCGATATCGGCTCAAACTCCAGAAATCAGCCAACGTCCTTTGCTTGCGTCCACAAAAAACACAGGTGGGTTTGGGAGTACCGCGTCACCGACGCCTGCTCCCAAGAGAGCTTTCAGTTCGTAAAAATGGTGTCCGTGGTACGCTACCTCTGAACGATGTCACTGATCTCTTTGACGGAGGACAGCAGCTTGGTAAAGTCTTGCTGCGCGTTGGCGCCCCCGGAGGCGGTGGGGCAAATCTGCAGTTCGCGCAAACTGCTCTCCAGTTTGTTGATGGCCTCGCGGAAAGCGAACTTGTTGCGCATCTGCTGGATGGAGTCCACAAAGCTGACGCAGTACTTGGACAAGTTCTTGCCGGCCTCCAGGACGGCGCCGTGGCTGCCCGTCTGCTCAGAGTTGCGACCGATGGCGGCCCGCAGCTGCTCGGCGCCCTCCAGGACCATCTCGCGGGTCACGGCAGAGTTGGGCGTGCGCTCCGAGGCCTGGCGCGGAGCCGTTTTACGCAGGGATCGGCGGGGGTTGACCAAGGGGATGAAGGCGGCCGGCGCGCCTTGCGATTCGCCTCCAAGGGAGCCGCTCGCCGAGGCGGAGGTCTTGAGCGGTTGAGGTTTGGAGTTGCAACTCGGGGGCAGCTTCTTAGCCCCCTCGCCGGGAGTGGTTCCGTGTTGGGGCTCCGAGGCGAGGCCCTTAGCTTTGATTTCTGACGAAGGGGATGAGAGATCTTGAGCGGGACTGCGGGAGGTCTTGGCCGTTTTGGCGTTGGCGGGCGGTGGGGGAGGAGCAGGTTTGGGTTTCTGAAACTTGCCCTTCTCTCGGGCGTCGGCAGTGTGCTTGTTGCGGCGGGCCCGGCACTCTTCTCCGGCGGCACCCAAAGCCGGGAAGACGCTGGGCTTGAGAAGTTCGGCGTGTAGGGCGCTAGTCTTTGAGTTCTCCGGGAGCCCGGGCCTCTTAACGACCTTGGGGGTTAAAGCCTGGGGACTGGATCCGGGACTCAGCTCGGCATCTTTCTGCGCTTCGTCCGGCGACTCTTCCGCTTTCTTGGGCAGACGCGGAGGCGGAGTCAGGGTGCCCATGCGAGGGCCGACATCCCCTTTCTGCTCGCTGGTTCTCTTGCGGGGGAGCGCCGGTTTCCCCCCGAACGTACCAGAGTCAAAATGCCTCTGTCCCAAGTCCCTCGGCAAGGTGACGGACTTCCATTGGGTGCCGTCTGAGCCGGCGGGTAGGCTCGAGGACCAAAAGAAGCGCTTAGAGTTCGTCATGACCTCGTCTTCGCCGGGAGGGGTGATTGGCGCCTTGGACGCAGGTCCGGGCACAGCAGGGGCAACCTTTTTTCGGGGGAACAGCGGTCCTGGGTAGGTGGGAGCTCCATTTGTGCCATTATTGTTAGTCGCCAAAGACTTTAGGGATTCCAGTACGTGAGAGGCGTCATTGTTAGCCAACGACCCCCCGTTGCTGAAGCAGTCCCCGTCCCGAGGGTCCCGACAGCCGCCCCGCCGATTGGGATGGACGTCCATCTCCCGAAAGGACGAGCTCCGCTTGGGAGGCGCCGGGGCATTCTTTTTCTTCTTTTTGATCAGGCTCATAAAGCCGCCACGCGTTTTGTCCTTGTCCTTGGGCAGGAGCCGGTCGTCCTCGTTCAGATTTCCATCCGGGAGGGGGCGCTCTTTCCTGGGGAGCATTGGGGAAGGCAGGGGAACGTCCAGGTCCACCGGGTCTGAGGAAGATCAGAGACAAACCATCTATGCCTCTATTTTGTAGAAGATTAATGATCAAATTTCAATCAAAATGACGGAGAATAAAATGCTCAAATCCCAAAGGTTGCAATTTGGGGGGGAAAAATTATTCATTTTTGTTGGTCGGTATGTGTTGTTTTTTATATACGTAATTCTGTTGACTCGTATTATTTTTTAAAATAGATGACTGTCGTGCAAAACATACATGCAAAACCTACACAGGGAAACCACAGCCAAGATTTTGACCCCGAACCTAAGAACTGTGCTAAACACCATCTTTAGATTAAAAAGTCACCCGAGAGAAAGACCTTCTTACCTGGACTATCTCTGTCCCGGTTGTCCTTATTTTTGCGCAGCGTTCTGGTCTTTGTGGGCAGTTCTGGAGCCTGCTGAATGGAGCCCAAGGTCACCTTCTTCCCTTTCTTGCCCAACTCCTTTTCCACCTCTAATAATATGCGCATTGAGTCACGTAACGCGCTTAACATAAGAAGGAACCCATGAAGTTCCAAACTAACCATCTGAGATGCTGGACTCCTGGAACATGGTCTCAAAGGCTTGGTGGGTTTCTGCAAAAGACGGACGTTCTAAAGGGTTCCACCTCCAACCTAGAGACGGAAAAAAAAGCCTCATGAGATAGCGCAGAAATATGCTAACTGCCGCCTCGCGTAGTTACTCACAGGCCCTCATGAGTTCGTAGACTTTCTCGGGGCATCCCTCGGGTCGGTCCATCCGGTAGTCCTTCTCTAGCAGCTCGTACACTTGGGACAAGTCGATGCCGGGGTACGGGGACATCCCGTAGGTGGCGATCTCCCATAGCAGCACGCCGAATGCTGCAGGCGTTCAGTTAGAATCCAGATTATTATAAACTGTAAAAAAAATATATACATATATATATTGATGACACGTACCCCACACGTCTGACTTGATGGAGAACTTGTTATAGGCCAGACTCTCCGGAGCCGTCCACTTGATGGGGAACTTGGCCCCGGCGTGGGCCGTGTACGTGTCGCCCGTCATCAGCCGGCTCAGACCGAAGTCTGCCACCTTGACCAGGTGGTTCTCGCCCACCAGGCAGTTGCGGGCAGCGAGGTCTCTGCAGGAGAGAGTGCGGAGAGGCTGAGTGATTGACATGTGGTGGGAGGGGGCCATGGAGTTGGGAAGAAGTAGAAACAGCTTTTCTCGCTTGTGAGAAGACTAACAGCAAAATTCTGCCTTGTGTGCGCAGGGGATTTTTTTCCCATTCAGGCAGAACGTGTGAGGTCAGCGGTCAGTGGAATTTCCCTTCTAATTCATTACAGGAGTGACGTCGTTCCTAGCCGAGCGCGTCTTTATGGGCCCTTCTAAAACTCGACATCCTGGCAGCCCACCTGTGTATAAAGTTCTTTTTCTCCAGGTACTCCATGGCGGAGGAGATCTGCGTGGCCATGTAGAGGAGCACCACAGCGTTGACCTCCTCTCGGTTGCACTCCCGCAGGTAGTCCAGCAAGTTGCCGTGGGTCATGAACTCTGTGATGATGTAAAATGGAGGCTCCCGCGTGCACACGCCTGGCCAGGAAAATACTCGGTTAGCAAAATCCCCAAATAATTTGTCGTGCTAAAACCGTTCACCAATAAACTTAGTCTTACTGGATTCATTCATTTTATTCCTGGCGTCAGACCAGCAATTTCGGTTTCTATGTTGCCTTGAGGTGCAATTCAAGCAGCCTTACCCAAGAGTTGCACCAAGTTGGGATGTTTGATCTCTTTCATAACAGCAGCCTCCTTGAGGAACTCCTCCACTTCCATTGTGTCCTCCTGCAAAGAGCAAGTTGGCTGTTGTAGTTACACCCTACAACCACTTGGCGGCAGCATAGTTCAACCAAGCTACCCTTTTGCCACCCTCTTACCTTGAGCGTCTTGACGGCCACGGTGAGGTTGTACTTCTTCCACACGCCCTCGTACACCTCGCCGTACTGGCCGCCGCCCAATTTGTGCTTCATGGTGATGTCGGTGCGTTCCATCTCCCACTTGTCGTAGTTGGGCGACACGCCGTAAATGGTGGGCTTGTTGCGTTTGGGCGCCGGGTAGTGCAGCGTGGTGATGAGGCCGTCGGCCACCGTGCTGTGGTGGTGCACCAGCTCGGCCAGCGTGTTGAAGCGGCTCTCCGACGACACGTACAGCTAATTGGG
This sequence comes from Syngnathus typhle, assembly GCF_033458585.1. Classification (NCBI taxonomy): domain Eukaryota; kingdom Metazoa; phylum Chordata; class Actinopteri; order Syngnathiformes; family Syngnathidae; genus Syngnathus; species Syngnathus typhle. The sequence goes on from NC_083749.1 coordinate 4,735,626, forward strand.
GGGGGGAGACAACAACAACAGGTCATTGCATTTTAAATTGAGGTGGAGAGGAGCACATTTGTCAGGGCTCAGTGGACACAGTCTTTTCCATTGTCCAAGTCTTACGTAACCCAAATCTGCTTGTTGCATTTCTTCACTTGTGAACAGGCTCAGAAGGCAAAAAAGTTGCTTTTGAAGCTGCATTAGGAAGTACAAAAAAAAAAGTGTGAGAGTTTCCACCTTGCCGTCGGATGCCGTGTTGATCCTGTAGTGGTAAACTCTGCCCTCGTAGCGCAAGGAAATGGACCTCTGTCCGGGACTGCTTTCGCTCTCGCGCACCAGGAAGCTGCCGTTGATGCCCGAGCTGAGCAAGTACTCGGCGGCGTTGCGCGACACGGGCCCGTGGTACCAGCTGTGCTTCTCCAAGCTGTTGACGGGCGTGATGTAGTTGGACGGCACCCAGCCTTGGCCATTTTTGGTCTGGGCCTCGCACCACTCGCCGTTGTGGTTGTAGCCCAGCACGCGCAGCTTCTCGCCTGCAAAATGCAAAAATGCCTTTCAGACGCTAATCTTGGGAACAAACGAGTCGGACCAATCTGCCAGATACTAGATAGAAAAAAAACCTTCAGCGTGGAACATTCCCTAGAAAAAAAATGCATTGTCCTGCCTCACACAAGAGCAGATGTTCTCTTTTTCCTTCCTCTGTTTTGTCCGAGCGATCCGTATTGTTTTTCTAGCGTGCGGCAAAAGAGGAACCCGCGTGAGGAAGTGCGAGTGGGAGTGCAGGACGCAGAACCGAAGAAGCACATCAGCAGATTGTCCGTACGCTTTTGAGAGCATCTGCGGAATGTTGCCCGTTGTTTACGGCGCCGCTCACCTTTGGTAATGCTGAGCGTGTTGTCGCCGCTGGCCACAAAGTCGTACAGCGCCACAAACAGATTGGGGTCATTTTCGCTGGGGCCGGCCAACAGGTTCTCTTTGGAGTTCCAGCGGGCCGCTTCGCTCAGACCTTGACCCTCAAAGTCTGGTCTCTGGAGAGCTTCTGAAAATGAGATGAAGACATTTAAGTTCATGCGTTAGGAGTTGCCGCGATCACGTGACTTGCGGTTTCATTTCCTGGATTATCCGCCGCTTAGTTTTCATTTCCTACCTGAACTACGAGAACATATCGGAGCGTGAGAACGCGTCCTTGCGTTACGCTGATTTTAGCGACGGCTAGCTTGAATGGTGAAAATGAGAGAACAACAACTGACTGCAGTAAATTGAAAATGCGAGGGGGGGGGGGGGTCTTTGAACGGCATTTTGGCCGCAACGTGCGCAGCTGTCGTCACATATGTTCTGAAAGAACGTTAACACCGTGCCCCCACCCCCGCAGGAATTTTTTCTGCTACAGGCCAAACAGCCCGAGAGATAAACAAGAAGAACCACATTGGATTGGTAACCTCAATGAATTCACGCATTCGCTGGAATGGCAGAAGAGATAGGTTTTTTTTTTTTATGAACACAAAATGAACCCGACGGCAAGGCTATGATTTCACCTCAAGGCTGCCCGAGACAAAAGGAAGCAGTCATGCGTGTGCATAATCAAAATTCCAGGCTCGTTTTTTTCTTTTCTTCCCCTCACCACCATGTTTATAATGGAGGGACAGACGGATATATTGTGCTTCATAATTAGAATCAAAGAAATGGAACACGAAAAAAAAAAAGGTTTGTGACAGCATTGTTGAGACAAAAAAGTTCTGTCCAAATATGAAAAGGGACTCAAAATGAGAAAAGTCACAAAGCTAACCAAGATGCTTCTTTGACCGTCACGTAGCGATGCATGGAGGGCAGAACATTCTTTCTGGCCACACTTTGCCCCGGACTCAAAGTGTGTGGGCGGCCCGGCCCCCGTCACACACTTAAGGTGCCGCAAATACCACAAGCCTTCGAGCGAGGGGTGACAATTCACCGATGCGACCGAGCAGGATCATCACTCCCACCCAAAAAAAAAAAAAAAGATTTAAAATGGAAAATAGGGTGGATTAAGGAGCAAGAAATGGCATAAAAACAAAGAAAAAAAGATGACTGTGGGCCTTCCAGAGTCGCTGCAGTGGGAGAAATTACAGCATGTCCTGGCCACGTTACTGAGATGACAACGAGATGATTAAGCGTGTGCGTGTGTGGCTTGTAAAGACTTTATGGCCGTGGCTGCGCCGCTCTGAGCAATAGAAATGCATATAATACTTGCGCGATGATGCAAGACACGCATCCCCTTCAAAAGACCGGGCGAGATGGAAACAAAGATGTGGTTGAAGAGAAAGGAAACCATGAAAGACCTGCAAAGTCACTGTGTCCAACCTAAGGCCCCCGGACTAGATTCGGTCCCCCGCATCATTGGATGTGGTCCGTGAAAGGAAATGATGTGTAGCGTGGCTCATGTTGAGTATGTGTGATGTCATTTTTAGTCGCCAGTAAGTGGCCAAATACATTTTTAAAAGGTATGAAAAGTACATGGAAAAGTTAAATTATTTACAGGTAAAATGTTTTACTGCTGAAAATGGCTACATTTTTCTACAAATACAATTTGCGTGGTTCGGGCTTGATGATGAAATCATTTGGTTGCACAATGTTTGGCTCTCCTTCCAAAACAAATTCCTCACTATGTCAATTATGCGAGGACTGCTCCGGTTTTCCTCAAATTCCTCGTGGGCTTTATTAGCCGCCGCTAAATCAATTAGGAACAAGCGGTGTTGAACACAATCTCAGGAGTCAAGTTCAACAAAGACCATGAACTCCCCTGAAACGTCTAAATGGATTCCGAAAGTAGGAAGATTTGGTCCGGGGTGCCGATTCGAGATTAGATGCACTTTCCTCTTAAACAACAACGCTGAAGTGGGACACGGCCGGGGGGAGTCAGATTTCCGTGTATTCTTTCTTTTTCCACTTCTTGCCTAAGCCGCGAGCCAGTGTGTCTGGCCTCGCTCACCTCCCCTGAGCTGAGTTTCCCCTCCCCATTCCGCAGTTTCCACAAAGCCAAAATCCTTGCGTGGTTGCGAGCCACTCTCTGCCCCCCCGCCCCCAAAAAAACCTTTCAAGCATCTCTTGCATTGAATATGATCAAACCAACACTCACCTTCCAGGTAGCAGCTGGAGGAGGACGAGAGTCCTTTCTTCGATTTACACCCCACCAATTTCAGGCAAATCTCCAACATTTTCATTTGCTTTCTTTCCCTTCCCGCTTGGAAACTCAAGCTTAGTATTCGATTTGCGCCTGGCTTTTTAACATGTGTCCCAACAGGAGAACCAAAAAAAAATACGAGATCTGATCCAGAGCAGCTGTTCAAACGTATTGATCTTCTTTGCCGTTGTTCCTTCTCATTATTCCCGGGGCTCATCCACTTACAAAAAAAACAAAAATGACAAACTTTCTGTCAGTAGGGTTTCCATGATTTTCCTTCCAACTCCTGCGATCCCGGTTAGCTCCGTTTTTGCTCTCTCTAGGGTCCGATCCAAAAAGAGCGGGGGACGTGTCGGCGATCCGTCCGGCCAGGAGAATGTGTCAGTTGAGTGGGCAGGCGGTCCGTTTGGCCGGTGCCATTCCTCTCTCTGCCGTTCCCCCTGCGCGAATGCGGAGCCGAGGCACACACGGACGCGTTAGCGCTCACGGCTGCCAACAAAGGGCCTCTTCTTTCACCATCGGCTCGCTGCACTCGATGACATCAGCTGAGCCCTCCCAACTCCAGCAACACACACACACACACATGCGCAAAAAGAGAGCAAGGCGACATCCACACACACACAAAACTAAGAAAGCCCCAAAAAAATCCAAATGAGGCAAGACGCAAACGCTCCCGAGTTGTTTTGTACAAAGTTGAGATTCTTCACAAAGCTTTCATGTTTTCCTTCTGCTGAAGTCATCCGATGCTTACAAGAAGCTCCTCCTCCTCCTCTTTCCCCCCGCCCCTCCCCTTTCTTTTTTTCCCGGCGCTCTCTGCTCCGTTCTGGAATGTTTACAGGTTAAGGAATTAGTGCCGGACAGAGCTGGGGGGGGCTTATTAAAAGACAATGCATAGCGGGCAAGTTATAAACTGGAAGAAGTTTCTCCACTCTCGAAAAAGGAGAGAAACTTTATCTTTTCAAACACGTCAGTGAGGGAATTTGGGGACAGCCGCAGTGGTTTGACCATATGAGGAAGGACGGGCTAATCCTTGGCAGGAGCCGAGCACTTGCAACACATGTTTAATCTCTTTCTTCTGTCTTCCCTCAGCTGTCCCGAGTCCAAACGCTCCATAATTCAAGGTTGCACTCCGAAATATAAACATTCGGAGCGAGCAATAATTGAGCATGCAAAAGCTAATTGTGGGTGGGTTGACGAAAAGATTTCGCCTCGATATTGAGCGAGTGGGCCCTTTGTGCTGGTATGGTAAACATTTGGGTTACTTTTACACAAAGAGCCCCCCCCCCTCCTCCCCCCGCTACATATAATTACGATCTACAGGCCTTTACTTACAGCCCATTAATTTACCGCAGTGCTATACAGGCTTGGGGGAAATGAGAGAATGAAGTACAATAGGGGCAATAAAACCAAGGTGGAAAATGGGGGGGAGAAGAAAAGAAAAAAAAGGTTACAGATGGAGGAACATGAAGAACATTGTTAGCAAGTGAGATCATAGCGGCGGGAATAATGTGATTTATAATCAAAGCCGGTGAGCTGACGTTCACGCGGCCGCTTTCTGGAACTTTTCTGACGCGAAAAGGTAACGGTGACGAGGGTTCTTTCCAAAGTCTCAGTGGTGGAATGGATATTTAGTGACTTGAGAAGATCACAGCCCTCCAGTGGTGATGGAGAGCTTAAGTTCTTCCTTCCATATGTTAAGCCTGGCAAGAGCAGAGGCGCCCGCGCTCAAACGGCTTTTGCGGCCGCTCAGTTCATTTTCCATTTTCCGAGGTGGCGTTTCAACAGACTGCAGACTGAAAGACGCGTTTGGAGAAACCTTCGGGCGAGTGTCTCGGCGGCAATCAGCGCGACGGAGCGTGTGCGTGATGCAGAGTAGAGCTGCAAAAATGTAAACGCATTACGGCATGGCGAGAGCGCAGATGTTTGCAGTTACGGTGGAGCGACGGTGCCGTTCGCTTGGCTCGCTTGGATAGTCAAGGATTAATGGAGGAAATTGAATCACATCAAAAATGAGCGAGCGGCCATCTTGGTTTGTCTCTACGAGTCGGTATAGGCAAGTGAATAAATACAAGCCGCCTTTCAGGCAGCCACATTTCATTCCCCAACTATCAATTACCGACTGGGCATTGCTTTCACGTTTTTATGCGCCGCGATAAAAATGAAACAAATGTCAGGCTTGATATGAAGGCACGCTCGATGACAGTCGCCACGACGAAAATCAGTAATGCAAAGTTTAACCTTGCTCCGGTGACAAGGACACGGCTAAATACGCAATTAGGGCGTCTCGCAGCGCTGGCAACGTCATCGGACGGTACTTGGCGCGGATCCCGTCGGTCGGGAGACAAGATTTATTGCACTATAAGCTTTCGCAAACCTAATTACAGAGGAGCAATGGAGAGAGGCAAAGCCGTGACGGTCGTGCCATGATTCCACGCAACACGGAATATTTGCTAGCAAAGGAGTGAAACCCAGTGCTAGCTTGACTTTTGTTCTATGACTAACTTCCTTTCATTTTATTTCTGAATGATGTGACTTGGAATGTTGTTCGAGCCCGATCTATTTTTTTAAATATTTTTTTTATTTTATTAATTAATTTTATATATACATCATTTTTAATAAGGTTTATTTATTTTTTTAAGAATAATACAAATAATAAAAAGTCAAGATACTAGCATAACCAGAATCCAACACAGCTACCATGTTTTTACTATATGGTTTGTGGGGGTGTACGTTTAGGTGTAGCTGTCTGAAGAATGCGTCGCAGATGAGGTTAAGAGGTTTTGGGTTGCACATAATTCCCCCACTCAAGAGCCTTCCACAGGGGGGTGGGGGGATCAGATAGTTAGGAACAAAACATCGGCAGCGCCAGTTCAAGGTTAAGTCCTTTAGCATCCGTCTGCGCTCGTAATGGCCGACCGATATGAATGAAATGTAGTTCTTAGCGCGCACTGGTATGGATTAGCTCAGTTCCAGGTTCTCCCCGGCCAGAACCTCCTCTCGTGCAAAGTGACTTATCGACTGTCGGCTCACCATCGCGCCGATCGCCAGTGCGGATGAAACCGGGCTAGTTAAAACCAGACGAGCTTTTTGGAAAGCCTTTTAAATAGGGCGACAAGAACCAGGTGATTAATCAGCAACCTCGCTCATTTCTCCAAGGCCCGGCCGGATAAAAAAGGGCCAAGAACACGCCAGGCCGCCTTAAGCGAGTCGAAGGTTGTAATCAAGTCGTATTCTGTTCTATTACTCAATTTGACTCATATTGTTGGCGCAAAACGACATATTTTCTATTCCGGGAGAGCCGAGCGCCGGGATCAAAACAGAAACGATGCATTTGTGTGAGGTAGATAGAGGCTTGTAGAAAACAAAACCTGCCTCGCAGACGAAGAATCATGTGGCCACGATTAAATCATCATCCCAAAAACATAAAGGCAGAATGTTTGCACTAAGACTAAAGTTGCGTTGCGTATGGCTGCAAACTTGTCGCACGCATGTTGATGTGCAATGGCGGCTGTTTTTGCGAGCGGAATGTGCAAACCATATGGAATGGAAAGCAGGTGGGTGGCCATGCAAGACAATCAGAAATCAGGATTTGCAACAACAACAACAACAACAACAACAACAAAAAATCGGAATGAATAGCAAACAAACAGTTCTAATCACAAGGTCAGAGGCTCCAACACAAGCCGAGCAGATGTTGGCAAGACGCTCAAGTTTGCGTGAAACCGACATGCCGACATCCACAATTGTTTTGGGCAAAACAATGCATGCCATGGCAATAATAACAAATCCAAAGTTTGGTTTGGGGGGAAACTGCAACATGACATGTAGAATATATGAAGAGACAAAAAAAAGGGAGCAAAGTGTGCAGCAGATATGCAAGAGAAGAAGAATGTTCCAGGGGATTTAGTTGTTGCTCAACCCATCTCTGGCGCAACGTGCAAATGAATCACAGGAGAAGTGCATCTTTTATAACAACGATAACGAGAGCCACAAGTCACGGCGGAACGCAACATTCACCCCGATATCACAAACGGGCCAGCAAAAAGATTATCAGGTGGTGTGGAGTGTACCAAAGATGATTCTACCGATGATACCATGAATATTTGAATACTATTTCATTTTGCACAAAAGTGATTTTTCCGTATTTACTGTTTAGTAGCCAATATATTGGGGGGGTATTGTTTAGTGATTAAGAAAAAGAAACTAATTTCAACTATCACACGTGAGGAATAAATGTTGCATCCAATCTTTGTCGAAGTGATTCGGTTACTGGTGCGGTTATTGTTTTGCGAAAGAAAAGCAGATGTTTCGCAAATGTTTTGCACAAAGGATCAGTCTGTTCACATGAATGAAAACAAACACTAAATACTGTTGAGAGGCTCACAGGCGCTATCAATTTACATTACTCGATCAAAATTGTTATCGATTAACGTGATGATCGATGAACCGATTAATTTTACTAGCTCTACAACTGTTCCTAATCTCCGAGACATCTGATCATTCAGCTTTTATCAACTATTGGTGGAGAAAAAAAAAAAGCCATTCATGGTGTGGGCAATTTAGACAAGCGTGTTTGTTTTGGTTCCTCGGGTGCAATGGCTCCGAGCAGGCCCAGCACATATTAACACACGCCGACGCCTGCCATATAATGTTATGGTTAACAAGTTAACTCGTTCAAAAAGAATGCTGTTTTGATTGCGTAAGAGTGTTACGCGAGGCTCTTCGGGGGGGGGGGGGGGGGGACAGACAACGGAAAGTCAAACGCCCCCTGTTGTCGAACGTTGACCTCATTTCCAAACAATTTCTAAGAAATATCATTTTCAAGAATGTTCTTAAAATGCTACTTCAAACGTTGCCTGTCCAAATAAGAAATGGTTTTCCTTCCATGATTTCCACGGGGGAACATTTTTGTTTCCCAATACCAACAAATTGTTGGTTGGCCAGTGTTTCTTTCGCATTGGATTGCGGTTCCGCTCGAGCAAACTTTTTCCAAATATCTTTACAAATTCTTCAAATGACATCAGGTCTACGTCTGGGGCGGAAATGCAATGTCATGGTGTGCTGACGGATGGAGGGGGAAAAAAAAAAAAAACGCCATCAATTGTGCATTTGTCCCCAACCGCATAGTTGGCATTGCGCTGCTTTGGCGCCGACGCTTTACAAACACGCGCACCTGTTTTAAGCGCTCACCACTGCGCGTCTGACTTCCTTCCAGGTGGACAAGTTTTGCGTGGCGAGGAGGGGCACGCCACTTGGGAAGAGCCCCGCTCAACCCCCGACAGCTGGGGAGCGTTGACGCCGGCCGCACGGGTGCGAAAGGCGTATCAAAAACACACTCATGCATATAATACACAAGGACCCGCGGGGGATCATTGGAGGAGTTCTGGTGTCTAGACCGTATGGATTCCACGGGTTTCCAGCCAAGAAAGAGCCGGTTACACAGTAAAAGAGATCCACTTACCGCACACACTTGAATGCAGCTGCCGTTTTTTTGTGTGTGGGGGGGGGTCACAGGCATGCACACAAATCAAATGATGTCGCTGATGGGATGCGCCACCAACATTGACACCGACAGTTGACGAGTTTTTTTTGAAATGTGGGAGGAAGCGGAAGTACCGGGGGAAAACTCGCTCGAGGTCGGGAAGAACGCGCAAATTCCACACAGGAATGCCGGCGCCACAAACGCTAACGGTGCAAACCGCTCGTGCACAGTGCTGCCCCCTGTAGGCCAATGCAATTACTAAAACTAAAGTAAACAGTCCCCCACTTGCATTTTTCTCTTCATAATACACTTTGGGCTTTGACACTTGGTGCTCGTTAGAATGAATCAAAGAATGAATAGAGAACACCACTAGGGGGCAGAATTCCAAACAACCCAACGCCCTCCAATCCAGTCTCCTGGTTTGGATAGTCAAGTCACTTTCACTGTACCGCGTCACCGTACATTCAGCTATCTGCAATTAAGCACATTGATGAGATGGCGGCAGGTCGCCGCTTGCCTGCACCGTCTGGCAGGGCGAGAGGTCCCAACCTGCCCGTGGCGAATCAGCGCGCCGAGAGCTCACGCACACGCAAAAGAAAAAAAAGAAAAGCAAGACATACAGGCAGATATGTCAAATAATGTGTTGACATTGCCCTCCGCTTGCACTGTGAGTCAAACCCCCCCCCACACACACTTGGGACGGTCCAACTTTCTCTCCACAGGGGCCAGAGGGAGAAAACAAAACGAGCGTCACTGTTGCTGCCCACGCGCCAAATTCGATCCATTTACCGGCAAACGCGCTGACTATTTTTCTGACCTCCCCTGTCCTGTCCAACATTAGAGCACCTCCCTCCACTTGCACGTTATGCAAGAGGCAGTGGAAAGTATTCCACGCCAAAGCAAAATCACAACTCTACACACACATTTGGTAAACTTATCAGTTCGGAGGACGCACGGATGGCAAGCATCCGGTAAAACTGCCAACGATTCTGAAAAATAATGGCAGTGGGATTCCCCCTTTCGCCTCAATATTGCAGTTTAATGTAAAAAAAAAAATGTTTCAAGGTATTCTAAATGTATTATTCCCACAAAAACACAGGCAATAAATTAATCTGCATTCCAATAATCAATATCAGATTTATTTGACATACATTCTGAATTAATATGAAAGACAGTTTCTACTTGATTTAGAAATGTTAGCTCACTAAAACACTTTAATTTATTTTTGGTGGCTGCCAATTACTTTTGCTGCAATTTTAAAAATATGAAGAAAAGAGAAAAATAGAATATAATACCCGTGAAAATAAATAAAAGCGCTATATTTGCAGCATTTAATATTGCAAGCACACTTGAGATAAAAATTCACAAAATTATGAGAATCTGATTGCAAATTTTAGAAAATTTTTTTTTAAAGGGCTTTTCTGCATTAAGACTTTACAGCGAACAATCTCAAATATTGATCAATGCTCAAACCCGACGAGCCACCTGAGCGCACTTAAACCTGCAAGCCTCTCTGGGATTTTGACAACCGGTAAGCGGTGAGCTGCCCGTACACGTTCCCCTGGTGTCGCTCGGCGCCGTTATGCAACATCTCCACTTTCTCAGCCACGGGATGGAGGAGTCTGCACTTAACGCAATCAAGCGGCGGCAACCCACAGACTGTTTTTGGAATTGTCTGCGTGGTGGCATGTGACAGACAAGCTAATCGCAGAATCAATTCAATCAATTCCGATGAGTCTCGTCTACATGAAGCAATCACGACGCGTGTGGCTCGCATCCTTGCAGATCAATATTTTTAGCATTTTTGAATGATTTGCTTTCAATTATCTTTCATTAGTTTGAAAGCCAACTGATGTCAAGGTCTTACCGTGCACAGCGAAGACGTTGCAGGGCTGCGCCCCGTGCCGCGTGGACTCCCTCTTGACCACCTTGATGAAAGCTGGCAGACTGGGTCTCCTCTGGTCCCCGGCAAACTTCCCCGGCTGCTGCCCCATAAGGGCACGGTGCCAGGCCGCAGCCGGGACTCTCCGGGTCGGGCCAGTGGGCGGGAGGGAGGAGACGAGGAGACGGGATGAGTCCTCGTCCCCGGCGCGGGGTGTCCTCTGCCGGTGCGACGCGGATTTGTCGTGCGGGTCCGAGCTACTCCAGCGGGCCTCCTTTTCTCACGCATTAATGGGATTTGGGTGCTTGGGGAAGCTGAGGGAACATGAGGACAATTTTTTTAAAAAAGTGCATCTTTTTGTTCTCTATAGCGATAAAGTTCTCACAGTCTCCAACAACCTTCCTCTCATCCTTCATACGTAGCCTCTTTTTTTCTACATTTCATCCTTCCTTCTTTCCTTTCATTCCATGCATACTTCCACCTTCCTTCTTAACAAAAGTTTTCCTTCTTTTCTTGCATATTGCCTTCCCTTCCACCCATTTTGGTATTTTCCCTTCCTCTCTTTTTTCTCTCCATCTTTCCATGCCACCTTCACATCATTTTCTCTACTTTCCTTCAGTTCAGCCTTCTTTCCTCCCTTTTCCATCCTTTCACCATTCAAACTGCCTCTCTTCATTTTGACACCCTTCTATTTTATTTCCATTTTTTCACCTCTTCCTTCTTGCCTTCCTTTTAGACATCCTTCTACTAGTCATCCTTCCATTTCATTCCTGCTTCTTTCCTTTTCACCCTCCTTTCTTCCTTCCAACTTTTCCCCCTTTCTTCCAACCGTCCATCATTCAATGTTCGTTTCCTTCCATCTTCCGTCATTCCGCAAATACGTTAATTCCCAAAAATGCATGACCACTTTTGGTCGACCCTGGGAAGAACTCGTAGAAACTTAGCATAGCACTGCAGGTATTGTTATCCTGACTTCAAAAGCTGCAAACTAGCATTTTATCGCTGAGCGAGTGGAAAGTGTGGTAAAATAACACAGCCAGTAAGACATGGATCTTGGTGGAATTCAACTTACGTGCTGTTGTAAACTTCGTTTCCGTAGTTTAGCCGAGCAACGCAAGTTACAAGTGCAGCTAGCCATGGAGGCTAGTTCGGGTTAGCCACTGGTCCTCTAGGAAGGCGCACGGAACAGTCAACAGTTGGTCGGCGGCGCCTCCTTGCCCGAGTAATTTTCTCAATAAAAACATCTTCAAAGTCAACACTTTTGCTTCTTCACAGTCACCGGGACACGGAGTTAAATGGCAAACTTCCGCGTCCGCAATTGCCCCGGACTCCACTCGGAGGAATACAGGCGACTCCTCCGTCAGCCGGACGCCGCCGACGGCTGCTGTCTCGCCCGCGTGGAGGCCGCCGCTGGCCGCTTCGCTGTCGCCGCGCTCCCCGTTGTCGAGCCGCCGTGTCGCACACGCCTACTCATCGCCTCTCAAGTACTTCGAGAAGCGGCGGCGAACTTTTGGCCGAAGTCTCGTCGTCGTGTGGGTCGCTGGGGCCGCCATACTTCCATACGCAAGGTGGTTTACACAAATATGTGGGTGGAACGACGTATGACGTCACGTGCGTGCGTGGGCTAGTAAAGTTTTTCAAGAGGAAGTTGTTGGAGCCTTGGAGGTTCCCGACTTACGACGTTTCGAGGTTACGAACGGCGTGAGACTTAAAAGTAGTTTCCAGAGATGGCAAAATAACTCACACTAAGTAAAAGTACACATAGTTGTGTAATTTTGCACGGTTGGGTCAAATTAGATGACGCGCGGGAGTCCATTAAATGTAAAACACAAACCCCGAGAAATCATTACCTGGAAGCCATACCACACTAAAAAGCATCAGACATTTTTTTTTTAAATACATTTTTATTACAAAAGTACAATTATAAGACTTTTACTTACTGTTACAAAAGCAGAGAGCATACAAAAACAAGCGACTCGACTTAACCTTCCTGTTCAATAAGCTTATGTTGTGTCAGCATTACAATCTCTTCCATCACTTCTGGTTTGAGGATTTCTTTAACCTGCAGAGACCACACATGCACACATTATTTAAAAATAAATAAAATAAATCAACCATACATACTGGCCGTTGCAACTTCCTACCTGGTGTTGAAGCGAAGATTCGTAGCAGTAGAGAACACTCGTGTCGAACACGAGGACCTTGTGCGCCGCCAAAGCCAGCAGGCAGTTCCTCAGCCTGGAAATCACCTCGCGCTCAGACAGGCTGACAGGCTGTAAGGAGTGTGAGGAAGACAAACAATAAAATCAGATTCCACAATTTCAAAATGAAACGGAAAGGTCTCACCTCAAGGCTGGTGTAGAAACCCCCAGCCTCTTCCTCCTGCTGTCCCGGTGTGGGATACAGCCACACAAAGCCGTTATTACCCAGGATGATGGAGGCGCCGCACGGGAGGTTGTGGAAATGTGTTTTTTGTCTCTTGATGAGAGACGGCGAAAGCTGGACCAGCACTCCCTGGCCGAGCTGCGATCAAGGATGTAATCAGAACCACATTCACAGTCAACTTTAACCCCATTTTGCAGTTCAACTTACTTTCCCGTATTTTAAGCTGCGAGTGTGAAGCGACAACGCGCCGTCTGAAAAGATTGACTGCACCTCTGCCTGGATACAAAGGTAAAAAAAATATATCGGTGAAACATAAAATGATGAATAAATGTTAGGAAATAAGGAGATGACATACACTGATGAGGTCGCCCTCGACGAGATATTCTCTCATCGTGAGTTCATCTTCTGCTGATCTTCTCCTCTGGAAGACAACAAAAATCCAAATCGAAACATATGCGACACATGTCAAACGCAAAAACACAGCCGATAAAGTCAAGTCAGGCAGCGTTTGTGGCTTTTTTTTGTTACCAGTTCTCCTCCAGGCAGGTTGACAGAAGACAACAAAAGGACCGAGTCCAGCCGGGAGTTTGTTTCCACTTTCCACCGTTTCTGTTGTACCTATACAAAAATACGAGAAATTTATATTGACTCATAATAAAGCATTACATGGGATATGTCTGGCGTAAAAGAGAATACCTCAGTGATTCTGCCAACTACCACATCACCAACCTCACCGTTAAACCTGCAATCCAAAGAAAATTTGTATTTTTAAACAAAACGAGGCAGAAGTTTAAATTCTCAAAATTATTTTATATTATATACGCATTAGGCAGGGATTACTTTGCATACCACTAGAGGGAGCCCACACCATAAGTAGCAGCGATTAGTTCACATACCCCTAGAGGGAGCCCACACCGAGTAGTACGAGTACCCAACATTGGAAATTACTTTTATAAAAGAGTTATAAATTATTTATAATGTACTCCTCTTACCTGGTCTTGAGTGGTCTAACGCAAATTAGTTTATCCACCCGCTGCACCTCTCCAGCTACAGAAGCCGTCAATTTCTCCTCATCCACATAAGTACCATGGCCCCTGTGTACAAATAGCAAACAAATAGCATGGCACCACTTTCCTAAAGAATTATCACACATATGTTCTTATTCTAGTGAGCTGGACGGACTTTTTGGACTGTCCGACACTCGCCAGTCAATTACATGGTATGTAAAAGACAAGAAATGAATATTTGACAACACATATAGGAAAATAATCAGACGATAACACAAAACGTACCTCATAAAACCAGAGTCTGACGTGATTACATCACCGGGCACAACGAGATCTCTTCTATCTCCAGTGGAATGAGAAAGAGATACTAGTTTTCGAATAGTTGGTAGTCTCATGTCAGCCGCCATGCTGCTTTGCATTGACGCTTTTCTTCTTCCTCGTTGTCTTGTTTCCTGCTGTGGATGTGGCAGTTTTACGACGATTGCCACCTATCGTCGTAATAAAGAACTGCAGTCTTTTAACGCTGTAACTCTAACAAGAAATACTGTAGTATATCATTAGGTAAATTAAAAATGACTAACGATTCAATTAAAAACTATTGCTCATTTAACTTCAATAAATATTTGAAAATAACATTTCCAACATAAAATACGGGTATTCTTTTTACTGAAGCCATCATTTCTCAACCTCAAATAAGTCAGATGTAATCAGTTTTTTTAAAAATAATTTGTTTTATGTACAAGGAAAAAAAAATAGAAATGAGTAGAAAAAGAAAGAAAAACATACAAGGGAGCTTGTGTTCACAGCACTTAGAATGTCTGCTGTATAGTATTAGTAGTACACAAGAAGTATTTAGTATTGTACTGATAGGTTAGAGTTTGAGTACCTCATCGAGACACGAAAGACCACTTTATTAGGTACACCCACACGTTGGGTTCATTATTGAGACGTGCTGCCCTATTCTGCAAATGAGTCCAAACATTCGAAACAGTGCGGGTGACGGTGCAGGTGTCCCTAATGTTGTGTCCAGTCCCAGCGTCTAAAGGAGTTACAAAGATCAAGGCCTCTAGACAAAACAAAACAAAATGTCTTTGGTTCGTCAAGTCAACGTGGGTTTTTTTTTTTTTCTTCCTCTCTTTTTCAAGTAAAGCGTCAGCATGACGACGGCACTGCTCCAACGTTTTCCGTCTGCGTTGCGATTTAACAGTAATCGTCCACTTAATAGGGTGACATTTGGTCAAAAAGTAAATTGTGAACCGAAAGAAATAAAGCCGAGTAACATTTGGATACATTGCACGATATAATACTGACGCTCTTAGACCACCTGGATGGATTTAAGAAAAAAATTCATTGTAAATAAAATCAAGGATTTGGAAATGATGATGCTCATAATTACAATAAATACTTCTCATAAATGTTGACCAATACCTTAAAATTAACTCCATGCACAATACAACGTGGTAAAAACAATAGTGTCCAGCGGTCTGGCCAGATACATTGTGGAAAATGATGAGAACAGATCCTTTTTTTTCCCCCCGTAGAAATGTTACTTTTTCTTGTTTTTTAATATATTCGTAAGAATCCATTCATCATGATTTGGTTGCGTAGAAAAATAACATCTGTCAAAAAATATGTTTAAAACCGTTATGAGGTATGAAAGTATGAAACATCGCATTTTGTTGTTTGTGAGGGTTCTTTCCACTCTGACGGCACTTCTTACAGTCTTGAGGAAAAAAAAATTAGAAGCCGTCAGAAAGGAATTTACTTCCTGTCGGGAGGGAATTGATTCCCAATTTAAAGAAGGGTTGATAATACTGGGTGTAGCAAGAAGCTCAAATGGGTTCAGGACAAGGTGCAGTCGTAAGCGCCCTCCTCCTCTGTCTGCTCCTCCGTTTGATCGGGGGTCCTATCCTCGTTGACCGGTTTGGACTCCAGAGAAGGGAGTGCCAGCAGTCCGAGTGGGGCGGCGGCCGCGCACCTTCCACCGCCGTCCTCGGGCCGGGCCGAGCCGACGCCCCCCGGGCCTTCGCCAGCGCTGAGCTTGGCGCTCGGGCAGGCGGAAGGTTGGAAGGCTTCTGGTTGCACTTGCTCGGCGGGCGCCGACGCCAACAGTTGCTGCAGGTGAGGCTGGATGACGTTGAGGAACGCTTTGTAGCCCAGGCTGCAGGGAAATCACAATTATAAATCGAATCAAACAATCTAATAATCGATCAAATTATGATCACTCACCAGTCAGTGGAGGTCCAGGCGTCCACAGCCAATAATCCGCTGCGCACGCTCTGCACGGTTTCTACAGGAACTTCGGGGCTGGCCAGGAACGCGATGGCCTGCTTGATGACATTGGCGTCACGCAGGATCAAGCCGATGATCACGCACCACTCCAGGCAGCCCGCCTCCATGAAAACGTGCAGCAGGTACCTGAAAAGGAAGATGTTAGAAAAGTGACGGTCAACGAGGCGGGGTGGCCAGACGGTCTTACCTGAGCTGCACTTGCGACTTGTGCGGCCCTTTGTTGGCCAGCTCCATAGAGATGTGCTCCAGCTCTGCCTGGCTCAGGTTCAGAGTGGACGAGTTCTCGTCAACCATTGTCCAATCGCCGTCCGCCACCGAGCTGCTCTCTGTCAGGTCTGTGGCCGAGCCGATGCTGTACTCCTCCACTAAGGGTGGTTAGGCGAGGTTTCAACATCAAATTCACTTCACATGACTTCCGATGGGAAAGGCAGTCAGCGTCATTGATTTCAACCTTTGTTGGTGAGCAGCGACAGAAAGGCGTCGTGCGTCTGCGGCGAGTGTCGGTTGGATGAGGACGAGGCGGCGTCCATGTCTTTGCTCCTCTGACTGAGGCCGTCCATCCAGGTGTGGTTGGCGGGAGCGGCGGGAGGGGGAACCGTGTCCATGTCGCTGTTCAGCAGGCTGTCGGCCGACTGGGACTTGAGGAGCAGCGTGTTCAGCACTGCAAAATGAACGCGGAATATTGTCACGAGAAAAAAAAAAAATACAAAAAGGAAAAAAAAAATGCTTTAAATTTCACCAATGACAAAAAAATAACAGCTGTAACTCTCACCAGGGCGACACCGACCATTCTTCAACGGCGAGCTGAGGTTGGCCACGGGAATGACCGGGAACGGCCACAGGAAGTCCTTATGGAGTTTCTTTAGGGCCAAGACGTAGTCATCCACGCGGGCCACGCGGTTGCGCTCGCGGCACAGCCAGCCGATGAGCTCGAAACCCAGTTGGGCGGAGAAGCAGCCCAGGTCGCGGAGGCGCACCTGCTCCAGAAGGTGGCGGGCGTGGCGCCACAGCATCATGTCGATGTACATGTTCTCGGCGCACTCGCCGTCCCGCCTGGCAGGAGGCAAGCAGAAATGTTCTCTCCCTTGTTATCTGTCACCGATCCGATTGCCACGCGGTGCAAGCCTACCCTTTGTTCGAGGGTCCGGCAGGCATGCTGAAGGTCTTCTGTAAGTTGAACTTGCCCGTGCTTACTGAATCAGCAGACTGGGACAAACTGATGCTGCGATTTCGGAAGAACTCGAAGCCGCCGGTTGAGCTGGGCTCCTGGGAAAAACACACAAGACAGTTTCCGTTTCATCTTGGCACTGAAAAACTAATGAATGAAAATGGGGGATTGGTTAGCTACACGGGTTCGTACCTGCGTGGTGGGCGTTGGGGGCGGCGTCTCCATCTCCCCTGAACCAATCGCCTTCAGGAAGCGGATCATGTGACGGCAGAGGTCCCACTTGCCCTGCTCCAGTGCCGTATTGAAAAGCAGCGTGGCGTGCTGTCTGCTCACAGCCGGAACCTCCATGTTCTTCAAAGCAAAGTAACACAAGTGAATAAGATTGGACCATAAAAAAAAAACTGCAGCTGATTTTTGCAAAAATCACAATTCTATTCCCACCTGCAGTATGATCAAGTACGAGGCGGCCGTGTCCAGGTCTTGAGCCATGAGACACTCTTCGAAAAGATCCTTGGGGTTCCCCACGGCGGCGAATAGGTAGTTCCACAGGGCGTACTCGGTCTTGCGGGCGCAGTGCACGATGGTTTGGAGGAAGAGCGGGAACTCTGTGATGAACTTGGCCACGGTGGGCAGCAGCGGGTCGGGGATGGGCTCCCGCGACGTGGCCTCCTCCTCCAGCACCACGTGGACCATCAGCTCCATCACGTGAGGGAAGTACGGCAGCGAGGCGCACGACTGAGCCAGCATCAGCGCCTGCAAACGTCCGTGTGAGACTTGCCATGGAATGCACGCTTTGTTTCCTCCTCATACCTGCTCGCCCAGGTTGCGAACCAGCAGCTGCCTGAGGATGTGGTGCAGGTAGATCTGCGAGGTCCTCTCTACCGTGCAAAAAGGAAACAGCGCCTCCAGCGGCTCGGAGGAACCCTGCAGCCCGTCGTACAGCACCGTCTCGTTGGTGGCGCCCAGCACCAACGCGTCCTCGAACAGCACGGCCAGCGGGTAGATGTTGATGTGGAAGGGCAGCATGATGCGCCGCGACAGGAACGAGTGCGGCTTGCGGTGGTCCCGCGGGAACAGAGGCATCCACACCTTCATGCCCGCTTCGCCGCAGGAGAGCCACAAGGCCTCCAGCAGGTGCCGCTTCTTCCTGTCCGACCGACAGGTGGTCCACACGTTCTCCACGCACTGGGCCAGCACCACCGGTGGGCAGAATGGTAGCTATGCCGGAGAGACCAAACAGAAATTAACATACAAAAAAAAGGGAACGAGCCCTCAAGTTGTTCCTTGGAAGTTCTCACCAGCTTCTTGTTGTTGGCAGGCGTCTCCTTCTCTCGTACCTGCGGCCCGGATCGGTCCCGCTGTAGCATGATCAACTGGCCGGCCAGGTTCAACATGATGCTCTCTGCCATGCAGGCCTGAGGTGGACCCAAGTAGCAAAAATGCCAAGACTGTTCTTCACCGTGCGTGTGTCTGCGCGTGTCGAGTGGATCACCTGCTGCGGGGCTTTCAGCGTGATGCCCGTCTCGGTGCGCACCGAGGTGAGCGTGACAGAGACCACCAGGGCGGGGTGGGGGATGTAGCGGGACATGGATACTTCCTGTAGCAGCTCCACACTAACTGTCGGGTTAGGACTGAAACATAACATCGCGTATTAATTTATTCCCGGGTGCAAAGTTGCGGTTCTGTCGTGACCTCTCCTACCTGTTGCTCCTCCTCTCGATGCTGTAGAGGCAGATGGAGCAGTCGGCTCGGAACAGGATGACCACGTCCCGGAAAACGTTGAGCAGCAGCGTATCAGAATGCAGTTTGGTGACCGACGCAAAGGCGTTGTCCAGGTTCGACGAGCGCTGATACAATCTCAGCTAAGGAGTGACACGCGTGCGTGACAGGCTTGAGCAATAATTATTGCGTGACGACAGCGATGCCTCACCTGCTCTTGCTGGTCGATGAAATTGTAACAGGCCACCACGACAAAGTCGTTCCACCAAGCCAGACCGCCTGTCACCGCCATGTTCTGCTCCTACGCGGAACCAAAAAAGGCAAATGTGACAATAGCTCTTAATTGCCCTCACTCACCACAACATTGCGGTGAATCATTTTCCAGGAAGCAAATGAAAAAATCTTGACAGTTTGTCAAGCAAGTTCTTAGCTACGACAAAAAAAGCAATTATAATTATTCACATTATTTTTACACACACGCACGCATACCTGAGTGATGTTTCCAAACAGTTTCCATTTCCTGGTATACAAGGAGTAATGTGCAAAGCCTCGCCTTCCTGCCACAGCCATGCACTGCCCTGCTGTGTCTATGGCTGCAAACTGGGAAGAAGCATTAAAATAAATAAATAAATAAATAAATTTGATTTTTCAGAACTCGACACGCACAAATGTAACGGCCAATACTCACCCGTATAGGCCAGTTGCTCTCTAAGTATGTGCTATGAATCTGGAGGAAAGAGTAAACCACTGTTACGGAGAAAAAAGAATCAAACTAGCAATGCGAAATGACGTTGCCGGTGCAACCCTACCTGGACCACGTGCCAGTGCTTGTGTCCCAGTAAAGTGCTAAGTCCCTGAGATAGGGGGGAGTTGAGGTGATGGTGAGGGTGCGGGGGGCTTTCGTCGTGAGGGTCCAAGCGTTGCTGATGCTGCGTGTCGGACCTGCTGTGGGCCTGCGCCATGTCGCCGCACGTCAAGTAGAGGCGATCCTCGCCGTGCAGCAGCACCTGCTCCTGGTTACTCTGATCAATGTCGCAGAGGTTGACTTGAGTCACGTGACTTGGCTTAAGGAGAGAGAATGAGTGGGGTCGGTGGGCTGACCGTGCAGGGGTTGACGGTGAGGGCGCTCTTGATGAAGTGAAACTGTAAGATGCCAGCTTGCGGCGACGGCGTGGTCATCTGCGCTTCCTCCGTCATCTCCTCCTTTTCCTGCTCCTCCTGTGTTCGCCTCCTCACCAGCTTGGCGGGAAGAACCCACAAGTGGTAGCCTTCTGCTCCCCAGCTCTGCAACACAACAATTCTTAAAATAAAAAAAAGAGCTGAACAGAGCAAATCAAAACTTTTGAGAACACAAACCATGGAGCTGATTTTAAGTGGATCCTTCTTGGTGCCGTCAGATCGATACCTGTGGAATCACACACACAAAGTACACAATCAGGATTTTAATTCTTCCTTTTTTTTTGTTTTGCGTTGTTGTGTGTCCACTTACGCAAAGTCCTCTCCCAGCGTGCAGATGAGCTGAGCGCCAAAGACGCTCCACAGCGATAGGCCGCCGCACTCCCACGTCACCATGGCGACACTGTAGTCAGGCGACCAGCAAATGAGCTTCACTGGACCCGTCTTGTTGTAGATGTCTGGACATAGGGGAGATTAGACAATTAAAAGTGTTACAGATTAAACAAAGTTATGTTTTGTAGGTGGGAAAACAGAAGGCAGTTTATCAAATAAAATGCAACATTAAACATTTAGATTTAATAAAAAATATTAAAGAAAAAACATTTTCTTAATAAAGAAGATGGAATTTTACATTGGATATTTCTTTATATAAAATTGTACATTAGGGCTGAATGAAATGATTGATCCACTAGGGGGAGCTGTGACATCATTCCACCCATCCATCTGAACTGCTGCTGTCGGATTTTCTGATACCTGGGTAGTGTTTTGGGGTCAGTTCCAGTTTGTGGGAGAGCTGCATAGACCCGGTTGTAGTGTCGATCATGTAAACCAGCACCGACCCGCTGGAAAAGAGTTTCACAATCAGTTCACATCTGTATCAAGTGCGTGATGCCGTTCCTTGACCCACCCACTGAGCAAATACATGATTACGTTGGAATGTCTTGCATTTGTTTAAAATACGTGTTCCCATTTTTTCTTCTTCGTGTTTCTATTCCTTTATTTTGTTAAATAAACAGCTGCGCCTACGCAAAGAGAAGAGCGGCTGACAACGGTGCTCCAGTTTCCGACAAGCACACGCGAGGTCGCCTGGGCAAACATTGCCTTGACACATTCTTACACCGGACTCTCTGTGGGACGCAAGCAAACATGCGGATGCTTCTTGGGCCGACGTTGTGGCACGCGCGCTCGGAGCTGGCCAAATGTTGATTGGGTCGCCACATACCTGGCGCAGCCAAATGCCATCAGTCTGTACTTGTTGTTGACAGCCACGCACGTGCCGTCGCTCACATCAGCGGCCCACACGCCCTGCAGCTGCTGGAAACGTTTGTAGGACTTTAAGCTACTTTAATTGATAACCAGCTCAAGATTTTTTGTTTTCCCCCCCCTTACGTCTGCAGTGATGGTGCTGCTGAGCGGCGTGATGAAACCCAGACGGCCGTCGCTGAGCACCACGGCGAAGCCGTCCAGCGTCTCGCAGTACTCCACGCAGCGGATATGAACGCCTTCCAGATCCAGAGACGGGCCACCTACGCACGTCGACACACGTATTGAGACACGCTTTGGTGTTCAAAATAGTTCTTTGTTGCCTCGTCACACCTCTGGCAGACTGCAGGTCGAGCGAGAAGGGGACAGCGGTGAGGCAGATGGCCTTGCGTCCGTTGCCGCCCAGGCCGTCCCAATGCAGCACGTGGAGGTAGCCGTCTGCCGTGCACACCAGTAGTTCCTCCTGGAGGGATTGGAGACTAACACAAAAGACACACGGTATAAAAGTTGAATTCTGCTTCAACTCTGGTTAGTGTCGCACGACTTTGAGTGCACAAAAGGGCCCCTGTGTGTACATGTGAAGCGATTCATTGTCTCCTGAAGAGAATTACAACAACTGAGCATCAACATGGGGGAGTGATTTTTTTTTTTTTCTTCCAGCAAAAAAATACAAATAAAAATAACACACCCACTCACCGCCCGCACGAGCAAGCTGAAAAGAGCGCTCGTCAGTGCGGCGGTGACAACCGCTAACGGCTGTCAAACGAATACAGCGGAGGGGATGACGGCCGTGAAAGGGCAATGAACAAAAAGGGGCTTGAGGAGGGATGAAGTGACAGCGCCTGTCCATCCGCCAACAAAGAGGATGCTCGCTAGGGAGAGGTTCAAGTGAGCTGGAGAAAAGACAGGATGAAATGTGTCGACAATATCACGCTTACGTAAAGCAGCAAAAGAACGAGTCGGAGTGAAGAGGGGGAAAAAAAAAAAAACACAAGCGGCTTTGTTCACAGATGCTCCTGTTTTAATCAGTAACCCCGAAGGTGTTGGTGCATATGCCACAAAGTGGAGAGTTCACTGTCAGTAGCAAAGGCAATAAATTGCACCTCATCATCTTTTTCAGACTCGCAGTTAAAAATCAAATTCCTCCAAAGTCCCTCCCACGTGATTCGAATCAGTAGTAAAATACAGATCAAGAATCGAGGACGCTACGCATTCTTTTGCTATGCCGATTGTTCGCCAGCCAGCTCGTTGACATATTTGACGACAGGTCAACCGGAAAAGCTTGAATAGTCAGAGGCTGGCTGGAAAGGGCCAGCCAGTAAAGCTCCTTTGTCTTTTCATCTTCCACCTTGGCTCAGCTCCACTTGCCAGAGTCAAGAGCCAGAGCAGCCAGAAGTAAAGCGACATGACGTGGCGATGAAGACGACGAGTGACGAAAAGGTCGGCGACCAACCTGGTGACGGGGGCCTCCAGATCGACAGGGTTCTTTATCTCCAGCGACAAAGCGGGGGCGCATTGCTCCTCCTTGTAACCCGGGGTCACCTTCACACGGGGGCTGCCCCTAAAAAAGAAAAAAATATATACTCGTGCCGTGACTTGTTCACATCTGCCGGTGTGTCACGTCGGGAATGTAAAGCCGCCAGCCGGAGAGAGAAACTCACTTTGGGTAGATTGGCTCGTAGAGGTTCTTGTCATCCCCAGCGCCCAGTACAGAGAACAAGAGGACGTAGCCTTTGGCGGTCTGAAAACAGAAAGAAACAGGTTCAGTCAGACAAGCGGCATAAGTACATCCTGTTTTTTCATTCATTTTCAGCAGAATATGAAAAAGGCCAAAAGGGCGAAACCATCATACGACTATCATAATAAAACGGAATTAAAGCTGTGTACAGTAGAATATCGGCTACCATTTAGACCCAAATAAGAGTTCAAAGTATGAGGTTCAAATCAGTTTTTATCAGTATCTGGACATATTTCGCATTCAAATTGCTCTTGGTATCTTGTAGTTATGACTGATGACACACAAAAGGTGTTTACTGTACGCACCGGAGGACTGTTTTGAAAACAGACTCTGTCAAAACAATCTTTCAAATGGATCGCAGCACTCTTCAAGGAGTGACCATTGCCCTGCCGAACAATGGCTGACGTCTGGATTATTAAGTGACTAATAAATCATCAACGCCGCCACAAAGAGAGACCGATCGCTCGTCTCCTGCCTCCATTTTTTATCGCGTTGAATAAAACGATGACTCGATTCATTAATGGGATAATTGGAGGATGTGTACCCATTGAACGGAGACACAGTGTACTCGGTGGAGACGCGACTTTAGAACCACAAAGTCTAATAAACGGGCCGGGGGACGTTTATTTTTTTCTCACTATATGTTTAGCTTTTTTTTGCCACTGGAATTTTCCAATGCGGTGACAGAACTGATCATTACTAGATAAAAACACGGAGCAGAGAGAGAAGGAGCACACCATGTGACCGAGACCAAGGTCTGCAAAAACAATCAAGAGCGGAGAGCTCCAAACCGAAAACTGAACTTTGCTGTCTCACAATAAGAGCCCTCCCGTGGCAGAGTCGAGACATGAAGCGTCGATTGTGTGACCGACGGGGGTCTTTTTGTCACCCGATGACGTCGACGGCAGCTTTTCCATCAATGGAGTCAAAGCGGCATTGTGAGCTTCCCTGCACGTCGTAAAAAAAAACATTACGAGCTCTCGCCGACGGCGTGTTGACGTGCTTGCTTTCAAGCATCCAAAAAACAAGTTCCACTTTTTTTATAAGAGGAAGAAACATTGCTGTGGAAGTGCTGACCCTGACCAAAAATGATGCTTCTTACGTGAACTTGGGTAAACAACAGACGCGTTGCGGAAATATCTCCAAGGTTTTCATTATTCTGCTTAAGGCAAAAGACAGCTTGCGGGACTTTTCCAAAACAAATCCAAAATTCCATTCTGTGGATTGGACAGCTATTTGTGACTCCTTCAAATCAGTACAGGAGAACCTCCAAAGTGCTAGTGAAAAAAAAAAAAAAGGACATTTAAATCAGGCACTCGGTCTTCTCAAACTGTCCAAACAGTTGCTAATGCTAATCTCGCCCGGAGCCCGACAAGCCTAAAGACAATAATGACGCCCATTAGTGGAATTAGACACAAAGGCGACACAGAGGGGGAGCGCTTTGAGTTACCAGTAATATGGACTGGGCACAAGGGGGTCCATAAAAGGGAGCACAACTATTAAACTCCAAAGAAGCTGGGAACCTTTTGGAGGTTGTTGAAATCCAAAGCAGAGTGCAAGTTCTTTTTTTCTCCTCCTTGAGTCAAAGGCCAACAGTAAACACACTCGTTGGAAGGCGACAAGCAATAAAAGTTCAGCTGGTGTCTCAGACGGGGTCTTAAGAACCGGAGGAGCCAACGAGAATATAAACAGCGGCATTAAAATGGACGCCTTTACAGCGGCACGTCGATTTACGACACGCGGGAAAACGTTTTGCCTTCAATGCAAGCTACCGTGGCCTTCTTGGAGTAGACAAATAAATAGAAGATACGGAGAATTAGTCAAAGGTTTCTGCGGTGGATTGCGATTTCGCTTGAAGGTCAGCAAAGGGTGTGAACATTTTGGCAACATCTGGGAAACATCTGGGGAACGTGAGGACTAAAGCTCCTTTTTTTTTCATGCATACAGTCTAAGTATGACCACTTTTCAATAAAATAGCAAGAATTAGTCACGGTGGGTATAAAATGTCGCAAGTTTTGCTATTGTGTCTTCACATAATCAGCCTTGCTTTTGGCTGAGGGCCCCGGCGTGAGCTCACTGTGTCCTCGTTGACCTGCGAGTACCAAAATAAAAAGCCAAGACGAAGGTTTAGGAGCCATTTGCAAAAGGAATCGCCTCAAGGCGTTCCTCGATGTGCCGCGTTCACAATAATGGCCAGTGGAGCTAACGCATTCCCTGGTATTTTTAAACTCCAGCCGCCGCTGCCTGTTGTTTTTGGCCAGGACCAAGCTGGAAATGGTTCCGACCTTCTTCCTGGGACATATTTGCAACATCCATCCGTGTGCGTTTTCACCCACAGGCATGACAAAAAAAAAAAAAAAAAAAAAGGGGAGGGGGCTGCAGGGTCAAAAGAGAGACGAGGGCGTTGGACGCAATCTATCGCTAACCTGTACTAGCTAGCAGTGGTTACACTTTTTCAAAACCAAACATCATTCAAATGGGCAATACTTGATGTGATGCATCACAGTCTATTTAGAGACAACAAGGCTATAATTTAGTTTAAAAAAAAGAAAGAAAAAAAACCATGGTCTCTGCTAAATTGAACACTTAAATGCAAATGTCCATGACTGCATTTCACAACACACTGCACATCTAGGCCGTCCGTATGAATGCGCTGATGCATGAAGATGCTAAACTGAACTTCAAAAGGCAAACGTTGATGCTAGCCAGATTTGGGGTTGGCTAAAACAAGGAGACCTGAAATACCGATTAGAAATTTGTGCTCCAACGATAACACTTCATTTTTTTAAAACTGATATTTAAGTTCTGATACTGTCAATTTTGCATTGGTGCAATATGAATGTTCCGATTTATTTCCGGAAGGAAAGTTTCGACACCTTCAGTTCTCCTTTAAGGAAACGGTTTCCTTGCACTTTCGATATAACAAAGTTCAAAGTTCAACCTTCTTCAGAAGAGTCTCAAGCCTGTCGTGTAAACACGGCCGTCAGCCGGCTGATTAACTCAGTGGGATGGAAAATACAAGATGGAAGGAATACAAGTCATTGACGACGGCATGAAAAAAACGTGGCTGCATACCCTTTATGACCATTTGGCCCTTTTACTGGCTACTGTTGTCCAAGGTGCCAATGGACTTTTAAGTTCTATCGGTAATTAGCAGGTAATGGCAAAGGTCCCTTAAGAGGAGACAAATGGGCACTGTTGAAAAGAGCTGGACTTCAGACAAAGGCGATCAGGCTTTTATGGGCCCTGCGACGGTGTGTGACACACTCTCCGTTCCCTGACTCAGCGCTTTGTTTGAGAACCTAGGATTTCTTCTTCTTGGAGAAGCTGTTGTTGAGTAACCCTGGTTGTTGTAATTAGGAAATTGGAATTATTTGAATGGCTGCTCCATTTTGACGCAAATAACCCAAAATGAATTCCACACAATCCGAAACGTGGAGTATTCACTTACCGCCACGGCTATCATGGAGTCGTCCGGTTTCCATTCGGCCTTCTGGTAGAATCCAAACTGCGCCACTGCCTTGGTAGACTCGACGTAGCTCGCAATCAAAACGCTCGGCTGCAAATAAGGACATAAATGATAAGGCTGGATTATTCGCTGCCGGCCATCTTTTGGTTCCAAATGAACGCTTCGGTATGGCTTCACCGTGTGGTGTCGCAACCACATAATTAAAAGTTAATAATGTCAGCGACCTCTGCGCACACACGGCTCATTGACATCTCGTCCGATTTTGCAATGCGGCAATAAAACAGTACTAACCGCCTGCAGCTAAAAATACAGCGATGTCTTGAGATAAGAGTGATGTGGCTTACAGTTTCGCTTCAACAGACAAGCCCGCTCAATTTGTCCCCATGTCCCTGATTGATTATCGTGGTGAAATGAAACTTTCCTCTCAAAGCACCACTCCACCGTTAGGCCACGTGTAAACGACATTGCAATAATTCCTACGCTGTCGCTTCCCTCGTACCTCGCTACAGACACGGCTAAGCTACTGTGCGACACGGATTAGTCATAACACCTTGAATGAACTGACTGTGGGATGGCTGGACTTCACGACTAAGGGGATTTAAAACAGTAGAGACATTTGCAAAAGGACGCTCACTAAATCAGGGCTGGAAATTGAGGGAATTCTTCAGAATGGAATGAGTGGAAATGCTGGCAAACTATTCCGCCATGAAACTATGTCATAAACTAAGCAGAAAAGAGAGTGTGGGGGGGTGAGTAACACCCAAAAACAAATAACTGAAACTGCACCTGTACAAATGTTTAGAAACCAAACAGCTCATAAAAAGTTAAATACAACTGATTGTACTGGTTCACTGCTCAACCAAACCATAAAAAGCCGTTTGTTAAAACCCTCTGACTGAATCTCTAGTTTGTTTGGATCCCAAAGAGATTTCATCGGGAAGAGTGGCCGAGCTAATCCGGCACGTTGGACCAAACACATGTGCTAGTCGCATCTGTCCTTTGCAGACGACGCCTCACCAATGCTGGCAAGGAAAGAACAAGGGGAAGCAAAACATGGTCACGTCCTGGCGCGGTGCTTATGAAATAAACAATGACCCTAGATCCATTGTCAAAGGAACCGAATTAGGTCGTCAAAGTATACAAAGCACTCAGTGGGCCTGTCCCCCATACCTGTTTATTCCCAACAGCTTTGCTGGTTATCATGCATGAATGATTTCTAATATTTGTAGAAGGTCTTTCGTCAGTTTTTTTTTTTTTTTTTGACACCAGGTGAACTTTAGACAAAATGAAGCCAGTAATCAGAGTAAAATCATGTAGTAGTAATAATACAGTAGGTAGAATAGGACATGGACAGAAAACATTCATCAGGTTGACTCTATTGAGAGTTCAGTTGTGCAGACAAGGTCGACTCATGCAGTGTGTTTGTCTTGTAAATGTACAACCTATGTGTTACAAAATACCTTGACATCAGGAATACCTTTACATTTTCCACAACACCGGTGGCGATGCATACAAGCACTCCTATTGCATGCTTGTGTTCGGAGTGATTAAATTATCTGGATGCTGCGGCTCCCTTACCCGACTGAACCAGATGCTGAGCTGCGTTTCGGAAAGCAGGGCGAAGTAGAAGCGCTGCGAACTGGGCTGGATGTGGAAGGGCTCCTCCGCGCTCTTCAGCGGGCACATGAGCCTCCGTGGCCAGCCGGTGAGGAAATACATGACAGCCAACTGGCTCCGGTTAGGCTGGTCCCCCCCTTTTTCTACTCCACCACTTCACTTTTAATCCACTTCACACATATTGGGTCATAAGGTGAAAAGAAAGCAGAAAAGAACGAGACAAATACAGAACGTGTTTTTGTCGCTGTTTTGAGTCCATGAATGTCCATGAGAACAATCCAGGAACCCGATGAAGCTACTCGGCTAGCTTGCGCGAGCGGAGCTTTTTCCAACTTGACGCTAACGAGCTACCCCTGAGGCCGAAAACAATAGCAAGCAAACCAGGAGCGGAAGCACCGACACCGCTGAGGATCACTTCCAGGTGTACGTTGGGCGATAAACATCAACTGCCGCCGTTGTCTCAATTGCAATGAAGTCGGTTCCAGTGGTGTTTACCGACCGTACGGCGCTCGGCTCTCGTTCCTCGGCGTCTCCTCACCGACGCCATCTTTTACTCGACGCTGATTGGCCACCGCGTCCAAGTTTAGGTTGTTGACATGTGACGTCAGTCGGCAGTGCCACGTTGAATCGGTTTGTAAACACTGCCACCTAGCGGTCATTGCCACTGCAGCGTTAAAATAAGGAGAAAGTAATGTTACATGTAATAAGTTGATGTACCCTCAAAAAAGATCACATATCCAAAACAAATTAATACCGTGGTGGAAAATAAATTGTGACGAAAGCATTTCTTTAATTTTTTTATTAATTACAACAAGTGCTCGTTTCATTCAAGCTTTATCATGTAAAATCATCCAATTATTAAACACATCCCAAAGCGACAATCCCAACAGTCCATCGCCACTCAAAACTGCATTTTTTTTTGTAACCATAAACAAACAGCAGTTAGAGGCAAAGTGTCAATTCCATCACACACGCACACGGTGAAAAAAAATAGTGTAAATTGGGGACGGCGGAGAGGGGAATGGGAAAGGTTATGGAAGGAATGAGAGCAAAAGGTAAACAAAGATAAAACCAAAAGTGGCTTTAGATGAGTTATAACTTGAAATAACAAAAAAAAAACATTAAGACATTCTGACATGGCTCCCACATCGTACTTTGTGTTCATTTTTTTCAATGATGTGCCACAAAGATGAGATTTATGACTTTAAATGGCCATTGCAGCACTTTATAAACCTTGAAGGCTCACTTAGATGTCATTGAGGACCACATTTCTAGTCCAAAATCATCCTGAAAAAAAGGCATAAATATTAGATTATCTGCTTTAACTGTTCGTTTGACTTTCAACTCGTCTTGTGTAGTCAAACTTATGTGACGCAGAACAAAAATGTTGGGACACGCCTCCCGCTTTTTGGCCTACCACCACTGTCGCAATACTTTTGTCCTCACTGTCCGCTATTTTGGCAGTCATACTGCTCAGAGGGTAACACAGAGTGCAAACAGTCGTATTTGTGTGTTTTTGTGTGCGAGATGCGTGACTGAAAAGTGACGTGTGTGTGTGTGGGCGTGACTCTAATATGTGTTAAGAATGCGTTTTAATTTTTTTTTTTTAAGAAATGTGTTTTTGTGTTCTCTGTGCCTTTGCATGCAAATTTGAATTCAAACGGATTATGATGATTGTGATGATCATCCTCGATAACTAGCTACTGCGTGGTTGGTTTCCCCACCTTGACATTTCAAAGATGACAACAAACACAAATGTGGATTTCACAGCTTGATATTTTTCGGAACTTCCCGGCACTCGCTTCTGCATGATTTAGCTTTCGTTAGCTTCAATGCTAACTTCTTCCAGTGGTGAGGGGACAAAAGTGGGAGGTGGGGGGGGAAAAAAAAAGTTTCCAGTTTCAAAAATGACTTGAAATCGTTAGTGGAGGAGAAGTAGCACCGTCATCAACATGCTCATTCATTTTAAACCCTAAGCTTGCATTTAAGCCCCAATTCAAAACTGCAACATGTTGTCTCTCTCTGTATCGGACCAAACTTTGCAACCGTCAGCTGTTTAACAATGTTAAGTGCAGTGCTGATAGTAGATTGTATGAAAAGGAGAGGTAGCACATTAGCATACGAAGGGGGAGGGGGAGAAAAAAAGGCACCACAGATTTTGAGATCAACAATACAAACTTTGCTCCGACTTGCTACTGACACAGTGATGCTGGGGGTCTCAGGCTGTGTGTCTGTGTGTGTGTGCGTGTAAAGGCATGGAGAAGCAATGTCAGTGCCTCAGTATTGGTACAAGTCGTACGTGCTGACCCAGAAGGAGGGGAAGGTCCACGAGGGGAACTGGCTCAAGACTTCCTCCAGCCGAGGCGTCGTCTTGTCGTCCCCAAAAAAGTAGTGGGTGGAGATGGCCACGGAGATCATCCCCTCGGGCTCGGACGGCGACCGGGATGACTCGCTGGGCGGCTGCAAGCAACAAAGCCACACTTGAGTGTGTTTGATTGCTACTGTGTAGCATGCTAGCTAGGACGATTGATGAGCCTCATGTGACAGCGGCTTGGAATGCAGTCAACGAATACTGTGGGCGCTACCTGTATTTCAAACCAGAACGTCCATGTGGGCGCATCCAAGCCATGCGAGTAGAAGACAAAGTATTCCCCGCTCAAGTCAAACTGTGGCGCGCCGTCTCCAAAGGACCACGAGGACAGACTCGCTCCGTGATGAGGCATCAAGTAGAGAGACATGTGGCTGGGCCCTGCGTGGCACATAAAGTGAGGAGACGAGGTTGGGGGGGGGGGGCGGGTCTACAAGGATGCGACCTACCATTGACACTGAATGTCATCTTGATGGTCCCCCAGCCGGTCTCCTCCTTGGACACCAGGCGGAAGTCCACCGGGAATCTTGGAGAGACATCGGGAGCGGGGAGGTACCAGTTCTTCCTGCCGAGAAGCAGCGGCGTTAAAAGGACAAGACGGCGCCGGGGAGGGGCAGGCGAGGAGACGTACTTGGTGAGGAAATTGACGGGCAGAAACCAGGGGAAGCCGCAGAAGGGGCGGTGCTCGTGGCAAGGTGGTGAGCGCACGCCGTCGTGTATCTGGGGCACGTGCGGCGTGATGTGCTGCATGCCCGTGTAGTCGAAGCTGTTGATCCACACGCCGGAATCGCGCGCCTCCACCTGGCCGTGCACGTCGTAGAAGGTGCGCGTCGTGTGCTGGGGAGCATGAGGGTGCAAACGTGGGCTTGGAACCAAAGCCTTACCTGGGCTTGAGGGCCGTATTCCAACTTCTAGTCTAACCAAAACCCTAATTTGAAAATTTGATTTGAAATCGTAACTTTCTGTGCATGCGTACCTGTAGGAAGATCCTCTTGGGGCGCGGGCTATCAGGACTTCCTGAATAAGGGAAGAAGATCCCGCTGGACACCAGCAGGAAGACCAGCGTGAAGACCGAGCCCAGACCCGCAAGAATCCACTTGGTGCTCCTCACCAAGTAGACAAAGTGGAGCTGCCATTGCAATGAGAGTCACAAAATCTGTCATGGAAGCAGTTGCGCCCAAAAAAAGAGCAGATACTCACGAAAAAGGAGGAGAGGAAAACAGTGGCGATGGTAACCAGGGTGGCCAGCACCACCTCGGGGGGGATCTCCGTGCCGCTGCGGCCCATGATGGGCGTGAAGATCTCAAAGACCACCCAAACGAGGAACATGATGTGTAGGTAGGGCAAAGCCAAGCCCGCCAGGTAGAGGACGCTGTACTTGAGCGACGCCCCTGCAGCGACACAAAAAAGCTCAAGTCAGGACGGATGTTACCGTGGGTCGCGGCGAGGCGCAGAAACGTGACCGGCCTCTATTCTTGAACTCGTTGGCGAGCAGGAGCTTGGTGAGCAGGGGGAAGGCCACCATGAGCATGGGGACGTAGGCCGAGCACAGCCCGCGCTGGGTCATCCACACCAAGCTGCAGCACCACAGCAGCAAGCTCACGTCCAAGTAGAGCTCGCCCAGCTCCACCATGCGAACGCCCTGAAACCAAACCCTTGTTAGTTACGCTAGCTCTGCTCATTAGCTGCTAATTGCATCCCACTTAATAAACAAAAAAAATCTTTGTTTTCAAGCATGACACAACACAAACGTGTTTGCACCAGTAAGTCTCCGGAGTGTATGAAGGAGAACTCATGACCTCACACTTCCTGAACGGAAGTCCTTAAACTCAACACTAACATTGGAAAAAAACAATGGGGAGGAAAAAACAATAACACATTTTAGATGACATTTCAACAAGTGTTTTTTGGCAGTTTACTCTTCTTCACATGAATGGAACAGCACATTCTAGAGAAGTTGTCTGGTTCCCTGGAGCAAACATTTTTTAGTGCTACATGTAACCTTCAATGGAGCACTTGTTTATTGTCTGGATCCACACGCGCGCACACACACACACTGACCACACAATGAACGTCACTGTTCTGCCCTCAGTCCGATGAAGAGGACGCTTTATCAATGTGACCTGATGGAAATCACAGCGGCAATGAAGATCTCAAAATTCAACCTCTGTAGCATTGAGGATTCCTATCCTGGTCTCCAACTGGGTCACATATAGTTTCTAATTTTGTTTCCTATTTTCTTCATGATTTCAGATCACCAATAAAATAAACAAAATATTTGAAGTTATCTGTGTCTTATAAATTCCTCTTTGTTGCTCACCTTGTAGTAGAGGTTCTTGGCCAGGGTGTGCACCAGCACCATCTTGCCGGTGGCCACGGAACCGTAAAGCACCACAGCGGCGTAGAAATGGGTGTACCAGAACATGGAGCGGCCCAGCAAGGTCACCAGCACGGCCACGATCAGAACCGACAGGAAAGCAACCACCCAGCCCAACAGCGCCACACCTGTGGCACAGGCCAGATCTCGAACGTAGCGCCCGCCTGTGGAAGATGGATGCAATTCATGGAGAAAAAAAAAATATAAAAGTGTTAAATGGCCTAAGTGGTAAATCACGACATGGTTGTCAGAAATGGAAACGAGCCTAAGCTTTTTTTTTCTGGCTCGGCTCAGGGCCCGGAACAATAATAATCCAAGTGTTATTTGAAACCCACCGCGGTTGCCTGGCAGAGAGGCTTTCCTGGCCAGGTAGATGAATGTTGCCACGGCGACCATGTAGTTAAGGATGGTGCCAACGCGGGCCGGGTACGCCACCACGGCCA
Organism: Syngnathus typhle; assembly: GCF_033458585.1. Classification (NCBI taxonomy): domain Eukaryota; kingdom Metazoa; phylum Chordata; class Actinopteri; order Syngnathiformes; family Syngnathidae; genus Syngnathus; species Syngnathus typhle. The sequence continues at coordinate 4,769,151 of NC_083749.1, forward strand.
CGCCCAGCACGTCGAAGAACACCATGTTGCCGTGGCGATACTCGGAGGAGTCGGCCAGTTTCTCAGACATGAGGAGGTGCTTGAGGACGGCCAGGATGTTGTCACCTAGGGATGAGTTTCCAAAAAAAAAAAATCCTCAAAGATTTCCGTATGCCATCTTTGCTCTTAAAAGTGTCATCTCATCAATCACTAAATCTTTTACTACCTTGAGATGTCACAAAGCTAAATAAGGCAACCGTAATATTAAAAGCAGATGTGGGCAAACAACGAAAACATGAATCATGTCATTTGTAAATAACGTTCATAACGTGCATATTATAACATTTTTAGCATTTTTCCCCCCCGTATATTAAGCACTGTTCACTGCATGCTTAAATCCTTAAAAGCACAACACCCGAGCGAGACAATGCATTTATTGTTCTCACTGGCGCCATTTGTGTTGCTGGAAAATTCAGGTTTTTTTGTTTGTTTTTTTTGAGTATGTGAAGGCTTACACCAACTTGCAGAGCAGCCTGCTTCATGCCAACCTAAAAATATCACGACTACACATTCTTCCTCTCTCTCGCTCTCGCTCTCTCTCTCTCTAATAATTCATGTCTTTTGCAGAAAAGATATGGAGGGTGAGGCAGAGCATCTGCCTATTTTTATTTATTTTTTTGCTGACAGACCGGATTGTCTGCTAGGCGAAGCGCAATTTTTCAAGCGGCATGCAGGCATCTAATGGAGCGCATCTGTGGCACGTCCGCTGGCTACGTGTGCATCTTTTAACGCCTCGCCTGCCAGATAATGAGATAAGAAAAGCGCTGAACGCTATAAAACAAAAAAACGTCTCGCAGAGAAGCCATGTCCTGTGTGCTCTGCTTCGTGTATTTTAAGGCAGCAGCTGTGCCTTTATAATTACCGTCACATCTATCTTTGTTTCCATTGGCCTGTCTGTGGAGTTTCAAATTGTTCACTTTACCGAAGTGCAGCAATGAGTGATTAATAAACATGCTCTGGTTATTAAAGAGAATACCTGCTCTCTGTATGGAGCCCGTGAGGATTCTATCGGCGGTGTCGTACTTGGTGTGATAGATGAAACCGTTCTCGATGAACGCCAGGTCAATGCCTGCAGAAACACAAATAAAAAGCATATTCAAATATATATTTGAAAAAAAAAAGACTTAAATAAAAAATAAAAAACATTATTAATAAAATTATTATATGAAAAGGAAAGGAAATAATTCGATGCGGATACCTGGAATGTTACCAAAGTCTCGGTAGATGCGGAAGTCAGTGTCGGAGGGGATGATGCCGCTTTGAAAGACCTCCTGGCCCACCACGGAGGCAAAGGGGTGTTTGGCGGCATGCACGTACGCTTGGACCAGCCACGGGTTCTCCGGACCTGTCGGGAGTCAAATGCAAAAGGAGACGCTCGGGGGAATTTAATACGTTGCTGTTATGTTTGTTTCCCTACTTGACGCGATATTTGTCAAATGGGACATGCGATAAAGCGGTTCACAATTTACAGTTCAAACTGGGATCACGTCTCAAACTGTTAGCTTTGCCGTTTTGCGTTGCTAGCATTATGCTAGCGGGAAGGCATAATTATGTGTGAGGGCAAGTGAGTGGATTGATTACCTGTCTGGAAAACGACCTCCTTGCCGCCGACGCCTGCCGCTTCCAAGTTAATAAAGGCTCTCACCTGTTTGGCCCACCGATGTTGAGTGATGAACCCGTGACTGGCCTATGCAGACCAGACAAAAAAAACATCTGGTTAAAAAAAAAAAAAAAAAAAGGCACACATCGGCAGGCTGGAGCCTACGTTACCTGCAGGACATTTTCTTCCGCCCCGTTAAAGAGGAAGATGACACCGTGGCGAAGAGGAGTGGACTGGTTGGCGAGCGAGTGGAGGACTTCCAGCATGACGGCGCAGCTCACGGCGTCGTCGCTCGCACCTTAAGACAAAAGAGAATGCAGAAAATGTCGACTTTGTTATTTGTTTATTGTTTCAGGTTACGAAAATAACAATCGATCCAGGGGGACCGTCATCCCGGAACAGATTGGCTTCGGCAACGCCAAAGGGCAGTTCGCAGTGACCTAGCAAAAAGAATATAAACAACATGGAAATAAAAGGAAGGAGGCCGCGTATGAAAACATGACAGGAATGCGTTGACCTGCTGGAGCTCCGGCTCCGGTTGCATTGTGTTGATGATGGCGAGAGAAAAGAGGCGGCGGGGGTGGTACCCCATGAGCGGAAAAGAACAGGGCATGTGATGCCGAACGTTTAGGTTAGTGTTGAGGCTCAACATTGCTCAGGAATAATTTTTTCTTTCTTTTTTGTTAAAGACCAAATCATGTGCTCTGGCTTTGCGGATTGAAGGTTTAGTAGTTGCGCGTCTGTCTGGGCTGCTGCCACCATCCCTCAATGAGAGCGACATTAACCCCCAAAAGATTTCAAATGAACCCCAAACCCGCAACCTAGCCCAGTGTCTTTGCTTCCATTGTTCACCGTTGGGTCAGGAAATAGTATGTCGTCAAGGCTTGTGCCACTTCCTGCTCCACACCTTAGCGATTTCCCTTTCTTGGCTCTGAAGAAGCACACGGCTGAGTGAATAACAAAAGAAATAAAATTTGGAAAAAAAAAGCTTTAAAAAACACACACCTTGAACCAACCGGTTTTGAAGTCAAACTGTAGTCTCGATCAGATGGCATGCAAATCCTTAAGTTAGACATTTAAAATTTTTTTTAAAACATCTCAGGGGAAAAAATTATACCTGGACTGTTGGCCACAGAGTCAAAGTGGCAGTTAGCCAGCATGAGATGCTCGGCGCCACCTTTGGGCTCCAGGCGCACCACAACGTTGGTGATGCGGTCATAAAAACTGGTGAAACCTCCCAGGAAGTCGATGGAGAAGGAGCCGGTGGGCCGTTGCACTTCCACGCTGAGTTGAAGGTGCGGGCCCCGCTCCGTCGTCATGCGAACTTTCTCTATCTGCTCTAGTAGGTAGTCCACCGTCAGCACCTCGTTCTCGTGGCTGCCCACCGGCCGCGGTCCCACGCTGGTGATGCGCTCCAGGTGCTGCCTGAATACAGACAGATATGTTCATTCTGAACCCATGTGATTATTTAAGGAGTGCCACAGGTGTCTGTTCTATGCCCCCCTTTTGTGTGTGTCTATTATCAGGGTGTGTATCTTTACTGCCTTGATATGTCTTCTATTGACACATCATAAAACTGAACTGTGTCAACTATCAAAGACAACATTGAGACATAGGCAACAAGGTTTGATTTAATTCAACTGTCGTTTTTCACGGGAAGAAAGTGACCAACACCATGACGGCTAATCTTGTTTGGCCAGAACTTTGGACAGCTGACCTCCAGGGTGCCAGTGTGGTATCATAATCCTTGTCGCTCCAGAAAGAATCCTTTCTTTACTGTCACATAGCTCCAAAGCCTGCTTTATGACACACTGACCCAACGCTATGATGAAAAAATTCAAAGGAAGGTCGGTCACCCAAAAAAAAAAGGGAAAAACTACAATGTACACAACTAAATATTTTGAATGATGCAGGATTTATTACATATTATTGTTTTCTCTATAAAATAATTTCGACATACATGGCATAGAGGAAAAATGAGGACATTTTGTGCACTACATTACCCATCAAATGACGTGTTTATTTATGAAAAATCAAGAAAGTCGTGCTTGGGTGTAAAAAATGTTTGCTATTACTAGCAAAGAATAAACTTAGGTACACTTGCAAGGCTTCAATGGAAATAGCTGTCTGAGAATTTGATAAGGGAACATGTTCTTGATGTCCATGAACTTTGCAATGGTTGAACACAACTATGAACTTTGCAATGGTTTAAAACAAAGTTTTATCCACCCACGTTTGAGTGTTGTTCGTTGAATACAAAGTACCTGCATGCCACTACACTTTGCAGGCGTTTTTTTTAAATGCGGGTTAGACTGGAGGAAAGGTTAGCCAGACCGTTAGCCACCATGAAGGCAACTCACCTGGCTCTCTCCGCGTTGAAATCTCCACTTGGCTTCCCGATGACGAGCTGCTGGAGGGACAACTGAACGAGTCCCCACAGAAGGAAAATAAACACGCACACCAGGGAAGTTGCCAGACCCTCTCGGAGCAGGTACAAGCTCACGTCGGGCTTCCTCTTCGGCTCACTCCAACCGTTGTTGTCCTCCCCGGAGGTTCCGTGGCCCGGCGCTACATAACTGTGCGTCCCGAATGGTGGCTTGATTCTCCGGACGGCAGTGTCGCTCTCCATTGTAAGAGGCAGCGGCACATCAGCAGCAAGCGTCGCTCTCAGGCGTCGCTGCCTTTCTTTTTTCTTCCAGCTTCCGGGATAGCGGACGGGAAGCAAGGAGGGACAAGCTGCGTATGGGGCGGGCCGACGTGATCTGTCACCATAAAAACAAACAAAAACGAATCAAAGCTAATAACTGATTACAATGATCGTACTGACATTTTATTACTCGTGTAACTACGTTTAATGTATACATACAGTGACAAAATTACGTTTTGCTCCTCTTTTTTATCTGATATTTTTTTCCTTTCTTCCACGATGACAGAAAGCGAGGAGGGACAAGTGTCCTGTGGGCGGACCCGTCACAAAAATAGCGATTATAAATGATTTACATGCAAAATATACAAACAAACAGATTACTAAATAAATAAAGTCGAGGGGCTGATAATTAAGCCCCCTTATTAGTGCTACCGTTATGTAAGTTTAATTTTGTTCCCTTGCTCCCTGGATAAATAAATACAAGGAAATATAGTTTTATTGACACATCACAAAAATTGCAAATATTAAAAAAATATATATATACCATTGGGTTATTGGTACTTGACTTGTTCATTCTGTGACTTCTGGGGATAAAGCAGCAACATCTAACATTCTCTTTAAATGTTAGGCAAGACTCCTTTCTGTTCATTTTTTTTTGTGTGTGGGCCTACATGTTTTGGACTTGAATAAATATGTTGAGTATTTCTATTCATGTTTTCATTTAATATTTGTCCAATAATATTAACATGATATTTGGAGAGGGGTTAAGGTATTTAAATGTGACCTAAATGATGAGAATACTATTCATATATAGAATAAACATTAGATACTTTGACAGCTGTTTAGATTATGTACTGTACAGTATATAACAAATAACTATCCCACAGCGTGTAGTCTATTAAACATGTTTTGATATATTAAATTGTGTTACACATAGAAACTTGAAATACATAGTAGATGATCATGTAATAATCAAAGACATTTCCAATTGTTAGTCACAACTGTACTTGTGTAAAGGCTTATTAATGCCTATAGTTATGGAAATGTTTTAACCTCATTTTATTTTCACAATTGTGCAGTCATTCGAGCTGAAGTTGTTATATTTGATTTACACCGCTAACAGCAATGATTTACATAAACTGGATGGAGGCTAATTGGCCCATCTTCCGCTTTTGTTTTCGACCCTAGTACTTTTCCATTTAACGTAGCCTAGCATTTAGCTTACGGCTCAGTGTTAATGGCGTACTACGATATTTCCCCAACGTAATTCTACGCAATAGGACCTTGTTACAAATTTAACATAATTAACGATATTCGTTTTACTGACTCTATTATCTGTCAAAAAGATGATCTTTCATTCGTGGGATAAATTGCCCAAGGCACGTATTAGCAACGTTAGCGTTTGACGTTTGGGGCAACGGAGGGTGATGCAGATACACCACGAGGTGACGTCATCTGAATCCTCTTTTTCTTAAAAAAATAAAAGCCTTATATTAGTAAAATGGCATAATGTCCGTGTCACAACAAACATAATAATCGGAGAAACGCTTTTAAATGATTGTCTGAGATTTGGGCAGCGGCACAGCTATACATTTCAGCCGTATTAATAGGTGGAGGTCACTTAATTTTGACGTCGCCGAGCTTCAAACGGAAGTGTGTCAACGTTCACTGGGTACCTTGACTTCTCGTCGCTCAAACAAGCTGCCTTCAACTTGCTCCGTCACTCATCAACAGAGCATAGCTGGGGAGAGATCAGTAGTTGGCCCGTCGTGTCTCTACCCGAGGCCGGATGGTAAAATCCAACCTCCAGCGGATCCTAAACAGTCATTGCTTTGCTCGCGAAAAGGAAGGAAAAACACAGACTCTCACTACCATGGCGGATTTGAGTAGCGGTATTTGTGATATGATTGCAAAGTAAGTAAGCAAGAAAGCTAGCGATGCTAATCGCAATGTGGGGGAGGGGTGGTGAGAATCTACTCATTTGAAAATAAAATCTTAATTACTATACGGATTAGTTCCAGTATTTCCTAACTTAATTTTATTTCTATTTGAAGATCAGACCGTGTTAACAAAGTGACATGTTAAATTGGGGATTTCTGGCCTAGCATTCGTTAACTCTCCATTACAATATGCGTAAACAGCTCATGTTATTCGGCTACTTAGCGTCAGCGAGCAGCAGGTAAAGCTAGTTATTAGAATAATAGTAAAATTGGTGTCGATTGTGAAATTCTGCTTCAATGTGGCGTTTTATGACATTCAAGTCATGACAAGTCACTAGTATCCTGCCAGTGCGTTTCAAGCTACTTCCTCGTTTGGCATAAATGCGTCACTACACGTGTAATAATAGGCAACTCAATGACCCCGGGTCAATTACCATGTCATTATCAATTTTATGATTTTTTATGAAAGCAGTAAAATGTTCCGGGTCAAGTCTGTCTCGTGAGTGGTGTCAGGTTGCAACTGTTATGTAACACACGGTTACAAGCTAACATCTTATTGCGTAATGACGTCTCCTGGGTCCTACCAGCGTACACCTAGCGTCACAGTGCGTAATGACGTAACACCGCTTAGCATGTAGCATCACACTAAAAAATATATGGCAGCAAGTACAGGTTTTTCCTCACGTGATTACAGCAGTCGATGCTAAATCACAGTTTTTTTTATTTATTTAATTATTTAAAGATTTCCATTTTGGTTCCAATGCTAATCCTGATTCTCTGTTCCTGCCTTCTAGTCTGTCCATGCACTGTTGTAGTAGTACCCGCGGCCCAGGGCCTCTGTGGTGCTCCTGATGCCCCTCTCCCACCCCTGAAGATCCCAGGTGGGCGAGGGAATGGTACACGGGATCACGCTCCTGCAGCTCGGTTGCTCCACTCAGTAAGTCTGCCTGTCCTGTCAAAAGATGACGTAGAAGGATTTAACCCCCCACTTGTCCTCCTTCCCACCAGGACCTGAAGTTGACCGTTAGTGAGGAGCCGGCGAGCAGCGGTTGCCCTAGGATACTCCACTTCCAAAGTCATCTCACCGTCACTAAGTCGGTTCAATGGGACGCTGTCGTGAGCAGCAGCGCTCTCTTCGTGGAGATACCTCTTGAACCGCTGCCTGAAGGCAGCAAAGAGAGGTGAGCCTTCCAGCCCGTTTCTATAGTTACAATCTCCTTTTAATATTCTTTTTTTGTTACAATTTTATTCTGTGTGCAGCTTTGCAGCTCTGCTAGAATACGCTGAAGAACATCTGAAAGTGGCCAGCGTGTTTGTCTGCTTCTACAAGAACAGGGATGATCGTGGTATGTATACACAACAGGCATCAAACTGAACTTTTTTTTTTTTTTCCCCCACCGCAAGAATCTTATTTCCCAATTTGTTTCTTTTGTAGCCAAGCTGGTGCGTACGTTCAGTTTCCTGGGCTTTGAGCTAGTGAAACCGGGCCACGCCCTCGTCCCGCCTCGACCCGACGTTCTCTTCATGGCCTACAATTTCGACAGGGACTCTTCCGACGAGGAGTAGACTCCCCTCACCATTCTGGCTCTTTTCCTCCTTTGTTTTGTGTTTGTTAAACTCTCAAGTTCCCCTTTGAGCATCAAGTTTGGATAAGAGGTTTCCCTTTGGCTTGCTTAGTGTTGTTAGATGTGATTATAGCTCTGCTTTGTTTACCCAAGGAGTCGTTTAGTTGTTTGAATGTACAACACACAAAGGTCATCATTTTTTTTTTTTTTTTTTTTTACACTCTGGTACTGGGGCGATTAAATGGCTGTCGTGTTTGAATCTTTTCAGGGGGACCATTGGTGTAGCACTAATATCTATTTGTTTAAAACCCCATTTATTGGTACTTAATAGCCGCACCATTTCAGTGAAGGCGTTTTGAGCATGTAAAGTGGATTACTTAAAGGGCCTTATTTTATTTTATTTTATGCTTTGTTCTGATGTATATCTCATTACAGTATATTCATATTTTGATTTGTGGATGGTATGAGGGGCACAAAAAGCTGTGATGTTATGATTTGACGGACTTTGCATCTGCATTCCTGTTTTGTTAAATGTTCACCTGGCAAACAGTGCAACTGTACCTATTGTACTTCTCTTATAATAAAACAAAATCCCCAAATCTATTCCATTGGTTCATTTGAGTGACTGCTTTTCATTTAGACCTCACATTTAAATATTGATGGAACACTTCTGGCCCATCGAGCATTTATCAATATTTGTGTATTAGTTGCTTGAAGTTTATAATTGGAACAGTAATTGTAAAATATGACAGTCTGCAAATCCTCATCAAAGAAAGAACGCTTTCTCGAATCCAAATATTTAATAGGTACATAAGTATTATGACATGTATAAAACAAGAAACAATGGAACCCCTCATCAAACAGGCGAATGCGCTCAGCAAAAGAAAGATTAAGTTGGAGGGAACGCAACTAAAAACCTATGGAGAGAAAGATCAGATATTGTTGAAGACTTACCGAAAAGAAAAGTGACTTGATTCTTCAGTAGAGTGCAATAGTCATTAAAAAGAGAAAGAAACGACACAGCACTAAAGCCAAGCGTCAACAAGACGTCTAAAAAGGTTTTTTTTTTAGCACTGTAGGTTCACATACGGAAGGAAGGAAGCCACTGCAGGAAGGAGCGCTATTTAGTTTGCCACAAACAAAACGAATCATTAATGCACATCACAGTTCGCCTTAAAAAGACCATTTAGAATTGCATGTTATGAAAAAACGACAACAACAACAAACAAAAACCTGAATGAACAGAAGCGAGGACGACGTCAGCACATACGTGACAAGCCCACCAGGGGGGGAAAAAAATATATATTGCATGACTAGAAAACGTGTCACGTGATCAGTAAGGAGGTGAACGTTTGAAACTCTGCCAACCGTCAACATTTGAATGCACCACACCAGGGAGGAAACTGGAAACTATTTGAAAAGTCAACTTCTGGAGAGAGAGAAAAAAAAATGCAATATTTCCAGTCGATTGTGGCATACAGTAAAAGACAAGTTGCCATTTTAGCAGTGCAAAAACAAATTGTCAAAATAAATTGACATTTCCTCAAATGCAGTGATACCATCAGCCTCCACTGTGCCTGCTTTATCTGGGTTGCCTAGCAACAAAAGTGGCCTTGAGTTATAATTCAAGGCAGTTTGGCTATCCAGGAGGACTGCTACTCATCTCCGTGAAATGTTTATAAGCCCCTGCTGAACGGCCTTCGTTGCTCCATGCTGATGTTTTTACGACGTATGCAAGCTTATTAGCAGCTAGCATGACGCAGTTAGCATGACGCGACAAACAAGTGCTTCCTCAACATTTTACTTGTATATAAATGCTTGTTATCTCTTTAGGGGGTCACTAAAATGCATTATAGTTAGTTGGGGGGGTGGGGGGTTTACTGAAAAATTAAAATCAAGGTCAACGAGGGTAGACCCATCAAATGGGGTGTGTCGTCAAAGACGCATCAAATATGTCAACCGGGCGTATCACACAAGATACATCAATTGGGCATATCATCAAGGATGTTCATAGTCTGCATCATTTAAGACGCAAGAGAAGGGAATATTGTCAAAGACACAGGAAGGTTGTCACCAAAGACACCCGCCAAAACAGTTGGGCATAACAGCCAAGATCAATTGGGTGCGTCTACAAACAAATGTCGACCCAGGCACACAGAGAAAAAAATGATGACACACATTAATTGGGTGTCTAGTTAAAAAGACATCAAGATGTGTCAAACGGGGGTCTCGCCAAAGACACATCAATATCAACGGGTTCCGTTATCTGAGCTGTGTCATTATGGTCAAAGTGCGTGGGCGCTCCATGGATGGTACACATAAATGCAGGTTGGCAGGCAGAAGACACGTACCAAATTTCCTCAAATAGTGGCCTTCGCTCGACTGAACACCTCCCTCCCAAAAAATTCCACATACTCTGCAGTCGAGTATTATTGTAGTATAGTTGTAGAGTATCTAAGTGTGTGCGTGTGTGGGTGGGCTTGCGATTGTGTGCGTACGTGCGTTCAAGTCCTTGGTTGTAAAATCTCAGGCTGGTGAGGTTTATGGAGAAAACGGATGAGGTCGGAACCTACTGAGGTGCTTTGTGTGCTCAATGATTGTATACGTGAAATGGCTGTGTGACGCACTATACATTTGCCCATTGGGAGAAAGAAGTGCAATGCATCTTTAAAGTGGAGCTCTCAACAGTTTACTGGATGTAGGTGTGTGTGTGTGTGTGTGTATGTATGTGCGTGTGTGTGTGTATACACGCCTTCTGGTTTACAGTGACCGGAATCTCATCGGCCTTTTGTGTAGCCGGGAAAGAACTGGTCCAGCAGAACCTGTAGAGTCTTGTTTTGTGTCATGACGTAGTCCTTGCCCAGGTCGTGGCGGCAGGCGGGGCAAGTGTACACCTCGGCCCGGAACGAGCGCTGGAGGCACGTCTAAGCACACGGAACAAAAAGGCATCTCATAAATTACTGTAGGAATATTATATTATTCTTGAGAAATAGATAAAAAGGTATGTTCATGTATTAGACTCCGAAAATTTGTAAAAAGTGTTTACAATAAAATGAATTAAAACTCAAAATTAAAATAAAAAAGGGAACATCATTTGTAAAAAAGCATTTGAAATAAAATTAATTGCAATAAAAAAAATGGAACAAAACTGGGAAGAGTTAAGAATAATGGAAAATAAAGTTAATTTGGGTTTACCCTAGAGCGCAAGAATGTGATTGGTCCAATCGAAATATTTTGGACAGCTCTTCACTGTTTTACCTTGCAAACGTTGTGCGAGCAGACGGTGGTGACGGGCTGGAAGGCCAGCTCCTGGCAGCAGACGCACATGAAGATTTGTTCCATCTTGCGCAGGAAGTTCTCCAAAAGCACATCAAGAAACATTAGTTTCATTTTGAGAGGGGGTGCAGAGATAACATCCCAAATTGGGTAGGCTATTCTGAGCAAGAAAGAACTTACTGGTCCCTCTGTAAGGTGTCCCAGGGCCTCGTCCCACAACTTCTTGTTGGCCGTGTCCTCTCCGATCAACTGCTGCTGCTGCTCCGACAGAACGAACGCCTCCTCCACCTTCACGCGCTTTAAGGGAGGCTCAGACGCTGGTGACCAATCTGGACGAGCGGGGGGAAAAAAAAATACAAATAAAAAGTAAATAACAAACGTAATGTAAATGTCTCTGTTCCCATGTCACACCAGCAGAGGGCAGCAATAATCCACGGCATCCTCAAATAATGGCATCAAAAACAAATAACTGCAGCTCAGTAAATAAAAATAAAAACGGTGGACTTGATCAATTTAAAAAAAGAAATACAATCTCCCATGACGACAACGCCACCCACCAGAGTCCTTGCTGGTTTTCTGATTGCCGTTACTCTGCGGCGCCTCCTCCTCGTCCTCTTCCACGGCGGCCATCAGATGCTCGTACTCTTCGTCCTCCTCTTCCGCCGCCTTCTCCATCTTATGTTCCTTCCGCGGCCGACCCCTCCCCCTCCCCCTACCTCGCCCCCGCCCGGAGTGGTGCTTACTCCGCCCGCCGCGACCGGGCCGCGCGACGGCCTCCTTCTTTGACTTGTTCGCCATGACCGCCTGATAGCCTGGTGGGTACTGTACACACATGGCCACGGTAACTAGGTAGAAATACTTCATATTTTTCAGGTGGACTGGCGGGTCTAACCTGGATCATTAGACCCAATTTTTTGATCCTCTCCAGTCCTTCTGGGGTCCAGGGTGCTGGTTCCAGATCGTCCCGTCTGAGCAGGTACCTCCACACCAAGTAGCCGCACTTGCCGATTTCCGGCCAATATTTCACCACCTAAAACGAAATCCGACAGCATCTAACACGTGTTCCGTGAAAACAAAAAGTGTCTCTTGACCTTGTAGATGCCGTCGTAGCGGTTTCCCTCCTCGGGGGCATATTTGCTGATGCGGCGACCTTTGGAGCTGCGCACCACTCTCACCGGCTTCCCGGCCCGCCAGTTCCGGGACTCGGCTCCGTCTTTGTCGTTGAGCGGGGCATCGCAGTTCAGCGCCAAAGCTCTGCGTATACACCAAACCTTTAGGACATAAACTGACTTGGCAGAGATGTGCAAAGATTCAGAGCTATGAACGGGAAACCGGACCTGTTCATGTGGGTCAACGTCTGGTCAAACGAGTGCTCTCCAATGCGTTTGTTTCCCGAGAGGTCACGACCTCCGCTGCCCGTGTATGTGAATTCATCCCCCCGGTCCTAAAGCAGGTCCAAGTGACACGAGTCAGATTTATTTTGCTCCCAAAGGGGAAAGGGGGGGGGGGGGGCATTGATTGGCATCCGCAATTCAATCAGCGTTAAACACACGACCTCACCACTTCATCCTCGAAGCCCCCCGCCAACACCAGCGAGTAGGACCCGTCGTTACTGCGACCGTGAATGCCGCCGACGTGCGGCCTGTGAACGCCTGCCTCGCTCACCTGAGAGTACAAAGAAAATGAAACGTGCCCTCTATAGTTTCCGCCCGGCAACCATACGGCAGCCAACCTGAACTCGGAATTTCCACGTGGTTCCGACGGGAACGCCGGGAATGGGTCCGTAGTGGTTGGAGGGAACGATGGTGCACTCCTTGGTACGTCCCACGCAGGCCATGCCCTGAAGAGAAGAGCATAAGCGCAATTAAAATGACCTGGACAAAAGTATTGGGACACATCTCTTCATCCACATTGAATACCGACTTAACTGCGCGTGTATTTATATCAAAGCGAGAATTCGGGACAATGCTTGGTATGAAGTCATGGCTGCTAAATGCGCCCACATAACACTCATAAGCTGAGCTGTTTTGAATTAGCTCACAGACGGAATGTTCCAAAGAAGAAAGAAAGGAGGTATTTTCCCCATGACATGTCCAGGAAAGTGTCTCGGTCACACTAAGCACCATTTAACTCATTACCTTAGAACAGGGGTCCCCAAACTTTTTCCTGTGAGGGCCACATAACCTTTCCCTTCTCTGATGGCGGGCCGGTGGCAGTTTGTAACAGAAAAAGTGTGACGATCGTAGGGGAGCTTAAAAAAATTATTGTTTTCCAGAAAGCCACACATAACCAAATAACGGTTATTTAATAACCCTTTCCAGGTTCTTTACAGAAAAAAGGTCAGGAAACAAATAATAACACTATTAATGAAATAAATAATAACTAAACCCTCTCTGAGTTCTTCACAGAAAAAACAGGAAATAAATAATAACTAAATAACTCTCTCTGGGTTCTTCATAGAAAAAAAACCATGGAACATTAACTTTCTGTTGTGCCATGCACAATCTTAACAGACAAAAGTTCAGCTCAGTTGTCAGAGCAGAACCTCTCTGACACATATGAGCAGTCTCTTAAAGTTCTTGTGTTCCTTCCTTATAATCCTTTTGTAGGTTCCAGTAGGCTTGTAGACACCGCTGTCTTTTTTGTTAAAGTTTGATAGTGCGTCATAGTCTGGAGTAAAATTTGTTGTGGCAATTCTTAGGCGAGATCCGAGGTGTTGGTCCGTTTACCTCGATCTGTGACGGGTAGATGTTGACGTTCATGTGGCTGAACGTCACGTCGCGTACGTCGAGCCAAATTGGCAACTCTTTTAAACGCTCGGCACTGTGTTCACCCTGCTTTACTTGGGCGACATTTTAACGGAAGGATTCCAGGGGAAGGTTTGTGGGTGGCTTTAGCGCAAAACTGCATCTGAAAGCTCAGCGCGCGAATTACAAGAATGCTGTCGTCACAGCCCACGCTCTAAATTCGGGACTGATACAAATAGAGCGCGAGTGCGCCATGTCCGTACACGCACTTGTGAGTGTGCACCGAGCTTTCTGACACGGCTTCCGGTAGTAAATGCGCAAGCGAGCGCTCCCCCTTCTACTGGGGAAACGCAGTCATTGCAGGCAAAATGAGCAAAAAAAAAAAAAAAAACAGTTTAATAATACAATTTATTCAGGGTTGGCGGGCCGGATTAAACGGTCCCGCGGGCCGTATCCGGCCCGCGGGCCGTAGTTTGGTGACCCCTGCCTTAGAAGGTGAAATGAAAAAAATGAACTCGCCCAAAAATAGTACTGTCTTTTCTTTCTTTTTTTTAACACCATTGATTGTGGCTGCAATTTGCCCCCTTTCCATTTTCCTCTTACCTTGCCCCAGTCTCGTTGACTCTCGGTCGTGGCTGATGGCATTTTGGCTCTCTTCTTGCTGGCCTTGAGCTTTTCCCCGGCCTTGACCACTTCGCTTGTGTCATTCTTACAGGTGGGACAGTACCTGGCGGCAAAACATGGGAGGAGCTTACACGATGATGTCATCTTGTAGCGCTTACAAAACAGGGGGAGCTATAAATAGAAACATGGAAGGCGGGGTCGGGGGGGTGGTGATCTTCTTGCTTTTCAGACAGCACATGGGATTAGATCACAGCATTATTTTATTTTTGGGACAGACGTCTATCAAAAGAGCGGATGAGAAGACTCACCAGTCCTCGTCATCGGGGATAGTGGCCAGGGGCGGGTTGAGGCAGTAGATGTGGAAGGCCATGTTGCACTCGTCGCAAAGCAGCTGCATGTGAGCATCCTGCTTGCCGCCGCACACGCAGCATGAGCAGAAGCGGCACTCGGCGTCCGGATCGGCTTTGCAGTGTTTGCACTCTGGCCCGCTCTTTCCTTAAATCCACACGGGGACAGCAAAACATGAGCGAGTCTATTTTGTGTGCAATTTGGAGGCCTTCGCCTCGTTCGGGGGGCCTGAAAGTTATTGTAGTTAAAGGTAATAATGGCCTCTTTCAAATCTTGAAATTAGCATCTCCCACTTATAAATCTGCTTCTATTTAGGGCTCATTCAAAATGGCAACTTCCAAACAAAATGGCTGACTTCCTGTTTGATTTGTGAGAGTCTTTTGGGCCGCTTGTCTTGAATGCCTGCTTCAAATAGAAGCTCTTTTGGACAAACTTAATTTTTTATCATTATTAATGATTCAAATTAATTTGTATTGGCCACATTCAAGTTGAGAGTGTACTCTCCGTTGTCGCTGTGGCTTCACGCAGCATACTTTTAAATTGTCCATCTGCAGCTGACAACGCCGAAGCCCCTGGTTTCTCCAGCTGGTAGATTTCATCCAAGAAGTGAATTTTGCAATCCCCAATTACATCGCCGGGACCCCTAGAAGAGGGTAGGGCACACAAAAACAATCAGAAGAGTGTCAAGGAGCTAAAGAAGCAGGTGACCCTCAAGATTTTTCACCCCAGAAGAATCTTGACTCGGAGCTCCTTGTTGGTGCGAGAGGCCTGATTGAGGGTCTGGATTTCCGCGTCGAACCAGAAGCCCCTCTCCTCTGGCGTCTCCATGTTGTAGTTGACAAACACATGCATGCCCACCATGAGTTGGTCCCAGCGCAGCAGGGTGCGGGCACGGGGCCGTATGTTGACCGCTCGCATCTCCACCAGACCATTCTCGGGGTAGCTGGCAGAAAACCAAAATGGAAAGAACTAATTATATAACATTCAGGGTCAATTCTTTAATTGGGGGATTTTTAATTGCCTTTTTATAAATGGAGAACGAGCAAGTCTGGGGCAAACACTCGATTGGCGTACACAAGGTATTAGCCGTGCCTAGGCGGCCATGTTTTAACGACGACACGTTTGCGGCAATTACAGACAAAAGCCGGAGGAGAAAAAGTAATGCTCCCGAGAACGCGGGGGTAACCATGGAAACGCCAGCTTGCAGAATTAATTTGACAGGGGGGAAAAAAAAAAAAAGAGGTTCCTGCCAGATACGAGTCCAATTTGTGTGCTGCCGCAGCTGAAGCACTCGTGCGTTTTTATCGCCGTACGCGATTTCCCGCTGCGGCGCAACATCTTGCCACCGAAGAGGAACGCAAACTCATTATCTCACTAGCAGGTAACAAAGCTCAAATGGCTAATGAACATTGAATTTTAAAATCTCTGCGTGTTTGTTTACAAACACCATCAGCCAGTATTTCCCGGCACGGTGAGACAGCACTTACTCCTCATATTTAATGTGATAGACGACGTCCTCTTCAGCGGAGTCCGTCTGCGATGTGGAAGCTCCGTTGCTCTCGGAATTTAACGCGTTATTCCTGACAGTGTCCGTGCTTTGGCCCGGGCCGAGGGGCTGCTGCCCCTGCTCGCCCTCCAGCTTTCCATTAGTCCTTTTAGGGGGCCGTCCCACCTTGTTCTTGATGGGTCCTTTTGGGGCGCGGGTCACGTTTTCTACACAGGCTTCAAACCAGGCGCCCACGGTCACGTCCCTGCAGTCTACTAGCTCATTGATCTGGAGGGGATGAAGTGATAGCAAATTTTCAAATCAATCTGAGACCTGCAAAACAACAACAACAAACATCCAACGGGGAGGCAGTGCCCCCATGGCCCCCCCAGCTAGCTCCGCTAGTGCTCCGCACGTAATTACACTGCAAAACAAATAAAAGGCACCAGTGCTTGACTTACTTTGTACTTCCCGATTCCCGGGTCCACTAGCGTGTTCTTGCTGGATGTCGGCGGTTGGGTGTCGCGCGGGGGACTCGGAGGCTTGATGCCATTTTTGGTGCTAGCTGAGTTATTAGGGGCAATGGCGTCCGGCTTACTCTCGTCGGCAGTCTCGGCCGTGTCGCTGCGGTCATTGTCTTTATCGGGGGAAGTTTCCATAGCAGCAGGGGAGACCGGAGCGGGGCGGTCGGGGCTTTCGGCCCGAGGGACCGCGGAGGCCGGGGCAGGGGTGGAAGTGCACGCCACGCTGGGGGGCTCCTTGGCCAGGGGGCTGTCCGGAGGATCTGTTTGTGAGCGAATCAGCAGCTGGACGATATCATTGAGACCCACGTTGTAGTCAAATAGTGTCTGGCCATCTTCCATCTTGTAAAAAAAACACAAAGACACATCAATTTTTCCCAATGCGGTTCAGCAGCCATGTTAGACTTGTGATTTAGTTGGAAGCTAATCACGGTCGTGAGAGCTACGCCGAAACAAATTGCTGAGAAGAAACGCTTTGACCTAACGCCCAACGAGCCGCCGTCGTCACACCAGAACAGCGAGGAGTCTGTCAAGGACAAAGAGGGTACGCAGGCTACATTCGATCATCGCTCTCTGGAGCTTACAGAAGGCGTTAGAACGCTTCGACAAGCACACCGGTGACATCTAAGGACGTGGCTGAATGCGTTGGAGAATAATCCAGCGGTCCATATTGCGACTGATTAGAAACATACGCATTTTGAAAATCAAAGTGAAGAGATGCAGAAGGGCATATCCCGTGCTGCTTTTTTTTTTTTTTTGCCGAAAATGTTATGAGGGGGAGAAACGGTGGGTTGCCATGACGACCAAATGAGAGCAGGCCCGATTTGCTACCCCCACCGCCCCCTATCTACGTTGAACCTGAATGTGTGAAGAATCAAAACTAACATCCGCCTTTTTTTTTTTTTTTTTGCAGACTTTGCAGAACGTACTTCATTACATTGAGCGCTCACTCGGGTGTCGGCCATGTCCACTCATTACAGTCGGCAGCCATTTATCTCCAGGTTCATTGTGTGCCGGCGAGTCGAGCGAAGCCGCCGCCGCCGTCCTTCCAGGAAGAGACCATTCGAAGCCTTAGTGAATCGGGCAGGGGTGGAGGCGTGCACCCCCTCCCCCCCCCATCCGGGTTTAAATCGTCTCGTGAATTTTAGAACAGGCTCAGCCTCGGTCTTCCATTCAAGTCCCTGTTTCACCTTCACCGGTTGACCGCAAGGATAACACGGGCGAGGTTTTTCACAATTGCATGCGCCGCATTAGAACCGAATGGCATCTCGGCGGCTCTCCCCTTTTTTCCCCCCAGCGACTTCATTCCCGCAATTTGTGACAGCCCGGTTTCCAATCCCGAAGCCGCTCAACAGTCGACAACACAAAGACACCCGTGGCGTCCAGATTTCTCCTCGTGTGACGGACCGATAGCGTGACCGTGATCTGGCCATGGGTACCTTCTATCATAAATAATGCAGTAGAACATAAACACACGTTGCCTCTGGTATCCTCATTTTATGACTCAGTCAAATGTCACGCGGTGTTCCACTTGGGAACGTCGGATTCTAATGAAGATTTTGGACGGACTTGAGACACTTGACTTCAGGAAAAGGCTGTAACAAACCACAGCGCAAGGCAAGCGTGTGTGTGTGTGTGTGTGTAGTGGAATGAAACGAGCCCTTCTCTCCACAGGGCTAATTTCTCTTCAGTTATTTTTGCAGGCAGCCTTTCAAACGGCGTGTCGCTCATTGTAGCGGATACCAAAGAATATCAGACAGAAGCTCAAACGGAGACAAGAAAAACGACCTGTGGCTCGAGTCAAAAACAACCTCGGCCATCCCAAAAAATAAATAAAAGCACTTCCTGCTGTGTACGGCGTGACCGAGGAGAATTTTGTCGAATTCGTCACATGATCCTGTTTGTGAACGTTCCGACGACAACACAAAGGGGTTGCGGGAAATTGACTTTTAAAATGCAAAATGTTTTAAATATGTGTGTGTTGCCGGAAATTTGTCTCCAATGAGAACACCCAGGCCGTGATCGATAGACTTTGAAGAGAGTGCAGGACAGCGACTGGAGTGTTGTTCTCCGAAAGGATTTAATGGTGTGAAACCAGAGCTTCCCCACACGGTGTTGGCGGCTATCCGAAGCGATTTTCGCTCTCGCCCTCCAACCCGTAGCCTGTCTCAGCGAAGGGCTGAGTAAAATAGGTCACATTTCCCAAAACAATGGCGCAGGCCACGGGGTGTGTCTGCCAATTCATGCTAGAAGGCTTCTACCCGAGATGTACTGCTTCAACAGTTAATGATACTTGAATCAACGTTCGTAGAAAAGACGATAAGCACGCAATAAAATCACTTGGAGGACAAAAAAAAAAATAATAAACAGGATTTTTTTTTTACTTGGACTCATTGTGCAAAAAAAATACTATGATAAGAAAAAAATAATAATATAAAAAGCTAATTGCAATGTTAGCGTCATAGTTGATCGTGAAATGTAGAGCTGTAAAAATTAATTCATTAATCGACAACTTATCAATTAATCGACAACTATAGTACTAATCAAGTCATCGTTTATCGACATTTTTTAATTCAACATTGTCCAAATCTATTCATGTCACCCTCTCAACAGTAATCATTAATTTTTGGGTGTCGTAGTCATTCACGGAAATGACGTAATAATCGATTGAATAATCGATTCTGAAATTTTTCGATAGTGGCAGCCCTAATGAAATGCGAAAGGCATTTTTAACACAAATTAGCTCACCACGGCAGAGTGGCTAAAGCTTTCCCTCAACCTGGAAGCCATTACGACACTTTTCCATTCCACACGGAGGTCAAGCGGCAAAAGAGACAACGTTGCGTTTCGACTTGAGAGCTTGCTTTGTCGTTGGAGACGACGAACCGTGTGCAAAGACTCCTCCTGTCTTTGTCTGCCGACTGACCATGAAGCGTACAAGTACAAACACGCGCGGCTGCATCAAACTGCCCAAAGTGGGGCCATCGAAATATCCGTGCGTGTGCAATAATCAAAACCGAAGCCTTAAGTAGGTCACGGCAACAGTGCTCGCGAGTATGCGCAAATTTGTGTGTTACGCTTTTCCTACGTGCCAACAATAGAAAACGGCTCACGTTGGTAACGCAAGAAACATGTGGAACCGTTTAATAAACAAGCCAACCTTTTTATTTTTTTATAAATTGTCTTAACTGAAAGCCCGCGTGGGCGTGGAGGTAGCAAGGCCGCTTGAACAACAGAAGGTGTGTGCGTGCCTATGTGGCGTGAAAAACGGTGACACGAGATGCCGCAAAGGCAAACACGGGTAGCACGGCGGCAAATAAAACACACAAAAAAAAGCGAGGGAAAGACTTGCGATGGCGTCGAGAACCTCGCGGCGCCTGCAGTGAGCTGAAGCGGGCGTGTGTGTGTGTGTGTGTGAGTGTGGCGGTGGGGGTAAACAAGACGCCATTTTGGAAAGGAATTAAGACAGAGCTTTTCCCGTGCGCGGGAGGGCACCATGCAGCTCACGTTGGACTGGGTGTCGCTGGCTCATTCCACGCATTACTTAGCGCTCGGAAATCCCCGAATCAACCCTCCCTGCTCATTTTCCAGCTAGACGGAGGAGGAAGCGCGGGATTTTGCAGTAGCGAAGGCCTAGCCGTTGCCAGCATGGCCAGTAACCCCCCCTCACCCGGCAACCCACGGCTGCTTTGTGACATAACCCGGCTAATAATTAAACCGCGGGCCAACTCCATGTCTTTTAATGACGTCTGTTTTTTTTTTTTGGCAAGCCAGTATACAGAAAGCTATTTTCAAAGGTTAAGGACAAAAAGCTGCCGTAAATAATAAAAAACAGGTTCTTTTTAATGTATATATTTATTCATTTTATTTATTTATATAGCATCATTTATATAGCAATTTTTTTATGTATATATTTATTTTATTTATAGAATGTCATGATTTTTTTATTTTATTTTAAAAGGTGATGTGATAAAGCCACAGATTTGTTAGCCTAATTGTTTCCAATCAGACTTGTGATTTTTGGATACCATCATTTGGTAGAATTTTGTCTTTTTTTAATACCCCAATTTCATCTCTGTCAGCAGAGTGGAATCAGACGTCGGCCACAGTCACCGTTTCCTTCATTGGAACCGATTTCCAAAACAGGAAATTGTATGTTAGTCACTTTCATTCATAAAGGACATTCTTTGCGAGTGATACGCATGTGACTGCAGGAAGTAGCACTCGGATGTAAACAATGAGAGTCCACGCACCGAAAGGTCACTTCCCGTGTCGACCATTGATAATAAATCTGTCGATTTGCACAATTTTGAATTCAACCATATCTTTGACATTATTAAGCAATTAAAAAAATAAATATGGAGTCATTTTTTTGAAGGATTAGTCGCGGATTAATCGACCAATCATTGCACCTCTGAAATCCGCAAGCATATACGATGAGGCTTGAAAAAATCGCTTTCGTAAGTTGTGGGCAGTTGCCTGGTGAATGCGTGAAAACGTGCGGCCGATCTTTTCCATGCCTGCATTCCTCCACGTTTGAGCCACGAGAGCACCGCCTATCCGCTTAAAATCTCTCTCGCGGCTCGACGAGAGGTTTTCAATCGCCACCGGCTAGCTTGCAAGCTAACAGGCCTGGTAATAAGAACTAAGTAACTTCCTTTTGCACCGGATAACCACTGATGCGAACAAAGGCGTGCAAGTTAGTGGGGGATGGGAGCGACTCGCCAACGTGCATCAATGGGCGCCATTTTATCCGTGCAAAAAACAGGCAAGGTGAGAAACAGTTTAATTAGATATCTCCTCAATTTAACCCCGCATTCGCACTCTCCCTAATCCCTCAAATTACAAACCAATCTCTCGATTTACTTTACAGCGTCTTTAAGTACATTATAAAATACAATCAGAAAAAGTACAAATAAAATGGCTGTTCTCTAATTGACACCTAACGAATAGACCCCTGGCGTTGTGCAGTTATGTAGATAAATCCTCCCCGGCCACGATCCGACGCACTAAAATACGATATATTAACCTCATTTAGCTACGTGACACGAAATAAAACCCGATTGAGAGGTAATGTTGTTGCCGACGAGAGTGTTTGAGAGCTGTGTGCAGATTTTACGACACCTAACAATGTGCTAGTAAAATTATGAAAGATCTGAAGAGCTGTCATAAAATAGCTGATGTATGTTGTCGTCTATTTTTTTTCCCCCCGTATTGGCTTCAGTCAAAACAGAAGTGAAGATTGGAAAGTCATCAAAATGTCCTTGCGGAAATGTTTTAAATGCGGAATACACAGTATACTACTGTCTGAAGAAAAACTGTACATAGGAGGAACAGAGTGCTAGTAAAAAAAACATAATAAACCGATTATACGCACAGCACACACTTGCCACAGTTTTACGTGTATCAGATAGACCCCTAAAAAAGTTCTGATCCTCTAGTAGGCTTTTCCTGTGATTTGAGTTTTAAATGTGGTGACAGAAGAAATGCGACTAGTTTCTCAAGGCGCTCACCAGGTCCAAACTAACAGGTCAGCGCGAGATAGTGGGTGTGCCCGACTGGTAATGCTTGACACCTCATGGGTCAGAGTCTCTGGGCAAGATGACCTGATCTGGCGCAATGGTTTCTTTTTGCACAATTTATATGAATCACATAAATTATGTTGGTCTCATTTTGACATCACATAAAACTGTCCATTGATCAAGGTTGTAGACTTTTAAATTCACACACTAATTGACTGCAACATTTCTCTGGATGTTCAATAGCACTTTTTATCCCAGAAAATATCAGTGCAAACATTCACTCTTTGAGTAGTCACTCTTTTCGACATAAAATTGAATTTCACACAATAAAAAAATAAATAAAAATAGCAACAAAGAACTTTCGAAATAACACTGGATTATTCGCCGATGTGTAAATCTGCTGCAGTATGGCGCCAATTACTGCTATCAATATCTTTTTGCCTTAAGTATCGGGGGCTAGTATCGACAGCTTCCTCGACTTGTCTATTTCTAAACAAAATCAGTTGTACTTGCAGTATGTACTCTCTATAACTTTTTTTTTTTACTTTTACTAAAGACTGTTTACTCGAGTCTCCGTTCTTGTACTTAAATACAGAAGGTGAATATGTTTGCCACCTGTGTTTCAATCATGCAGACATAAAGTGGGAAAGACCTCAGTGGATGCTAACATGTGCAAAGAGTGGGTGGTGCTCTCCTTCCTCTCTCTCAGTCTACCGCGTCAATGTAAACAAACATGTCCACGGCGCATATTGTGTGTGCACAGGGACTCCCCAAAACAACGACGTGACCGAGAGGACCACTCTTGAAAACGGGGAGAGAGAGGAGAGAGAGAGAGGGGCTGTTCTTGCGCAACAGCTATTGGCGAATTCCTATCAAAACAGGAAGCCATGGAGCCACTGTCATTAGTTTTTAACAGCATGAAAATACATTTGTGTAAAAGATCAGTGTTGCGTGATGAGCAGGGGAACCCTTACCTGTTTGCCCCGGTAGAAGAGGCGCTGTTGTTGCGGGCTCACATTGAAGATGTCCCGTATTTTCACGCGGAGGGTCTCGATTTTGGTCAGCCTGGAGAGATCGTCCACGGTTCGGGTCTCCTTCCCGTCTATGGTGCGGACCTGGATCCACATCGTCGCGCCGCCCCTGTTTTTAATACGTCTCGACAAAAACGAGCGGTTTGATTGTTATTCTGTGGAGAATGTTGATGTCTGAAAAAGGGGCGCGGTGGTTCAAACGGACACAATCCGAGTCTCCATCGCGCTTTTTCCGCAGCAGAGGCAAAAAACATCGGCCGGAGGACTAGTGTGTGCTGTGGCTCGTGCGGATGGTGTTCCACATGAGGTCGCGGCGCCAAGCGAGTCTCGCGAGATCTCACCCGCGAGACCTATCACTCGGTTGTTAAAGGCGCAGCTCACAACAACAACAAAAGCGCTCACCACCGGTCTGGTGAGGAAAAGTTAAATGTTAAATCTGTACCAGTGATTCGAAGCCTGAACACGTTTTCAGCGATGATCTTGTACATATACAATGTACCTAGAAACAAATATTTAAATTAATTTCCCCATCGTACAGGTTATGTTAAAACCGTTATCTCTTTTGGAGAAGAACATTTCTGAAAGCTTACCGGGTGATGTCCGTGAGCTTCTAGCGACATCTACCGATCGGAAAAAAAATGGCTTGTGGCGCGAGTTTGACATTTAACAACATAAAAAAAGGCTTTAATATTGGCATTCAATCAAGTCTATGCACTAAAGTTAACGGTGTCAACAATTAACCTATATAAAGGATGTTCGTTCAATTCCGAAACTACGGTGGCCGAGAAGCGTTAAATGGCGAATGACCCAAAATATCTCTTCGCTTTTGACGTCACTGAAATAAAGTCTGCTTGTTCATCCCTCACACGGGAGAATTGATTTGTCTGCAAAGATTGCATTTGTGTCATGCCCTCCTCGCAGTTTACTTTAAAAGCCCCCCGCCCCCCGATTTAGTTAGCCCCGACGGCTAGTCCCAATGAAATGCCGTTTTCTTGTCGGGACTCTCCACCGAGCGTTCGCCCGGCTAATTACGCCGCGTTAGCTTTAGCATTAGCCATCAGCGCACCGTCACTGACATCACTCGGACATGAGTTGTTGTACTCATAACTTTACTTTTGGCCCAAACGACGTTTAATGGCGTTACGTCGCGACCATGGAGACCGAGCGGAGTAACTGCAGGCCGAGTTCGGTGGTCAATAGCTAATACCTAGCTAAAGGAAATTGAACGCTTTTCTCCTGGAAAAAAAAAAAGTAGGCTTGCAGTGGGATTTTGGAGCCGCGTATAAAATGTTAAGGTACGTTTTCTGTTTTAATATGTTTGTATTTTTATCGTGTTACGTAGCGCCAGGTTGAGAGAGGAAACTTTTGTTTACTTTCTAAGCTAACTGCTAAATCCAAGCGCGCTTAAGTGGAAATAAACCAAAACTTGTGGTGGGTGGATAAAATGTACAAATGTCAGTTGTGAGCCCTCACATGAGGATTGATTGTGTCATGGCAGTGATATAAAATGGCAGTGTTTTGAATTGGAATGACAGGCACGAGCATTAAATCTCTACACTTGGCAGTCATTTTGACAGCAACATCAAAATAATATTTATTGGTCAAGTTTTTGCCAACCTTTGCCCGAGATTGATTGACAGGTCAGGCTTGATAGGCACCATCTTACCCGTGACCCTGAACTGTTGAGGTCACGGTTAAGCGGCATAGAAAATGGCAGGATATGTCAAAATATATAAGAAATGTAAATAATTGTGACTTCAAGTGTTTAAAAATACATAAGAAAAAACATTCTAACAGATCTGTTGGAATGTCATGCTTCTTCATTGTCATGTTTAATATTTACGACAACACATGTTTATATTTATGCTTATTATTCCCAACATTCCCCATCAGAGCAGCAGCATGGTTGACAGCTGTAAACACCCTGCAGGCTTTCACCTCTAAGGGTTAGGCCAAGTCATGTCTTCAAGTTCTGCATGGACGAGGCTTGGTGCTGATGACATGGACCTCGACACGTCCGAGGACGGTCTCAGCAATGGTGCCTCTGTCGCTCCCGGGGATCACCCGGCGACCAGCAACGACGGCATGTCCGACTTCTCCACCAGTGACATCTCACTCCCCGAAGTCTGCGTCACCACCAACTTTGAGGAGACAATGAGCCATGAAGTCCATCAAGCTTATAGGATCTTTTCTGGCTTTCTCCTGGACAAACACAAGGCAATTGCCGGACTGTTCCTCCACGCCGTGGGGCATCAGGAGGCCCAGTCCGGTGTCGGTGGCGTCTGTGCCTCGGGTCAGGCGAGGCTCAAACAGTCCATGTGCTTGCGCAGGATAGAAGAGAAGTTCATCAACCTGGAGTATCACAGCATAACGGAGTTTGTGGCTGACTTCAGGCTAATGTTGGAGAACTGCTACCGCTACCATGGCGTGGACCACTGGCTCTCCAAACAGGGTCAAAAGTTGGAGATCATGCTAGAACAGAAACTCACACTACTGTCCAGGTACACCATTTTTTTCACTGCACACAGTTCAAGTCAATTGATTTTAAACACTCATAATAGACGTGTCAAAGTTATTTTGAATTTTGTGAATAGTTGTCTAAGTGTGATCTCCCGCTATCTCCATCTGTCCAACGAGGACTCTTCGTGAGAAGACCACTTTGGCAGTGACCTCCAAGGGGCGTTTTGGCCCGGAGGAGGAGCGAGCTCCAGGAGGAACCTCCACAAGGAGGCGATCTTCATCTCGAAGCTTGACGACTATCACCGTGGGTGGGCATGAGTCGGTCATGGTGCAGGCCCTCAGGATGGAAGAGCAACAGAGGGCAAAGGAGGAGAAGAGGTGAGCTCCAATTAAATTGGTCAACACATTTTTCGAAAACAGAAATGCAAGTAAAGAAAGTTCCTTTTCCAGGCAACGCGAGCTGGAGAAAAAAGAAGCAGAAGAAATGTCGGCCAAAGCGGTGGAGGAGTGGGAGCAGACTTTACTGACGCAGGCGTCCCCCCACACGATAGACACCCTGTGGGAACTCCCCGCCATAGGCCACTTCCTATGCCTGGCACAGACGGTGCTCAACCTACCAGAGATTGTCTTCTTTGAACTGGAGCGCTGCCTACTGATGCCCCGCTGCAGCAGTCTCCTCTCCAAAATAATGTCAACCCTCCTGTCACCATGCCAGCGGCGGGCCACCTTGCACCGCCGACCAGCTCTGCCGTACCGCCGTTGGGAGGCGGAGCTCAGGCAGCGGGTCAAGGGCTGGTACCGGACTATCGGGGGTGCTCGCGATCAGCCGGCTCGGGCCGAGCAACTCGGACTTTGTCATCAGTTTTTCCACAACCTGGGCGAGGCGAGTCCCTTGGAGGAGAAGCCGTTCCACTCGCTGCCTCTCGGCCAGCGAGTGTGGCTCCTCAAAGGCTTGTGCGACCACGTGTACGAGACCAAGAAGGATGTTCAGGATGCCGTGCTGGCCCAGCCCATACATGAATGCAGGGAGTCCATCTTGGGCTATGACAGCAAGGACAACGCCTACATACATTTCCCCCATTTCTGCGGGGCGGACTTGAGGATCTACCGTCAGAGCCCCAGCGCACCTCCTCCTTTTCCTTTCCCTTCAGCGTTGGCGAGACGGCTCGACCTCCACGTTGAAGATACCGACGTGCTGAAAGACACCGCAAGGCACATTGACACCTCCGGTGATTTGGGGAACACATTGAAGTATTTTGTCAAAGAAAACGGAGACGGGCAGGAACACAAAGAGACGTTTTGGCCGGTAAAGAAGGAAGACGTGAGGTGTCGGTCACTGTCGTCGGATGGAGACTCCAGTGATGAGTTAAGCCGAAATTGGCGACCTAGCTGCTTCGTTTCAAAAGGAGAAATAAAACAAGAAACTACCGAATCGGACCGCCAATCCACAACACTAAAAGAAGGCCTTTCCTTGGGTTCCGCGCGTCCTATTAATGAAGAGACTCAAAATCCTTGTCTGAATGTAGGGGAACACACCTACACAGGTAGGTCACCTGCTCGCCGTGCGGACACCACCGATTCATCCAGCAAATCGTCCAGGGTCAAAACGGAAGGAGAAAACCTGAACACGGGACACCAGCAAACAACTCCCTGTTTGAAATGTCGAAGAACTCTCAAATCGGTGCGGCGAGGTTGCAAATGCCCGTCTGTCCAAAATACCAGCGATGAAGACGAGGTCCGCGATAGGATGTGGTCTAAAAAAAAGAAATGCAAGAAAAAGCGAGGAAGGGGGGGGCCACGGCAAGGGCAAAACCTTCAGGCAGCTGAATCAGCATTACAGGGAATTACCGCCAGCATTCAGAGGAAAGATAAAAGGAAAAAACAGAAAGAAGGTAAGAAAAGGAAAGTTCTCACGTGAGACTTGTTCAGTTTTTTTTTTTAGGCACTATAAGGAAAACAATTCTTGACTTGATCAGCTGTTTTCTTTTTTTTTTCATCAGGAAAAAAAGGTAAATCTGCGAAGAAAATTAAAGACGATCCTTCTGTTGAGCCGGCGTTTAAGGTAATCAACACAACAAAGGATTTAAAAAAAAAAAAGTGTTACTTATTTTTCCTACTCTTTCTTAATCTTCCATCACAGTTGGTTTGCACCAGCTTGCAGGAGTTGCGTGAGCTCATCAGCAAAATTGAAGACGAGCTCGACGAGCTGGAGAGCGCAAAAAATCAATTGGTAAGCTGACCGAGTCGTTTGCGGTTCGCACTTGGCGTGAGGAAAATAGTCATATGAATCTAGCCATTGTTTCTTGTTTGCATTTCAACTGGCAGGATCGATGGTTTTTAAGAAAACAATCTGTGAAAGAGCTCCACAGCACTCTAATAAGACTACTGAATGAGCTCTCACCCTGGGAACCGAAACTTATGAAGGCCCACCAAAGAAACAGGTGTAATGAATGACTATCAATAAAAAATTAAATTAAAAAAATCATATTATCAACAATCATGCCTCCTGTCCAGGCTTCGATTGAAGAAGGAGTTTGATGATTTCAAGAAACATCCAGAATATAATAACTTTATTCGAGAGGAGTGTTTGTCAACATCGTCCTCGTCATCTGAAGACGGAGAAGATATTCCTTTGTTTGATCGCCAGCCAGGCTCAGAAGATGAAATGGAACACGTAGTTCCGAAAGGTCTCTGGACTGGAGGTAATCTTTTTACTGTTGGATCTGGCATCCAAATGATAAAGTTTATTTCACTCTCAGCATTTAAAGAAAATTCTTATTGGGCAGTTTCTATCTCTATTTTTTATTTATTTCAGCAAGCACTAAGGACTTGGAAGCTGAATCTGTTGGTGAGAGATCACCCACCTTTGGAATCAACCAAGAAACTTCTGAACAATCGTCAAGAGTTCAGGCTGATGGCAGTTTTGCCCCCCCGGACATTGATACAAAGTCGAAATGTGAAATGATTCAGTCCGACACCGCGGGAAAGCCCGTCCAGGCTTCATCGGCATCCAAACTTCAAGTTGTCCACCTCAGCCCCGGACTACCCAAAGGGTACACGCCCATCCCCACCCTGCTAGCCAAGAGCGTGGGCAACAAAGTGACCTTAGTAAAACGACATGTCGATTACTCGGGGCTCAACAACGCTGATAGACAAAGCAAGGGACCGTCAAGCTCCCTGGCTTCATCTACAGCGGCGATTTCAAAACCACATCCACAATCCATTTCGGAACAAAACTCACTGCAAGGTAAATGTGCAATTCGACAAACCGCAACGGTCAAACTTTCAGCAGCACCGCTCGCGACGGATTGGGCTAAAGGAAGTCAGACTTTATTGCAAACTCCTCTCCAAGGAGCGTCGAATGTTCCTGAAGCCCCGGACCAACTTGTCAGACAAGGGGGAAGCAATTCACTGCAATCAGTTCTCGACTACGGCAGACAGGAGAAGATGATGCCGCAGGTGGTCATGATGCCTTCCAAACATGTCCTTGAAAATTCCAAGGAGCAACAGTCGACGGGACCCATGTACCTGTCCACCAGTGTGTCTGGCTTTACAATTCCTGACAACGTTCAGCCACCGGATGTCCGGACAGTGAAGACCCCTTCTCTTTTTTCCCCGCCTTGCCAGCAGCACAGGACCCAAAACATACCCGGGTTCCAGGTTGCACAACCTTCTCAATCAAGCACTTCAAGTCCTTCATCCATAACGTCGACAACCGCTTGGCCCCCTGATCTTCCAGAAGATAAACAGGAACTTAAGACAATATGCATCCGTGATTCACAGTCCATCCTCGTGACCACGAGAGGAGGCAACACAGGTATTGTCAAAGTCCAGACGTCATCTGCCCTGAATGCACTTGATGGTTTGTCCACCAGTCCCATCATCACCATTTCACCTCAGTTTAAAGCTTTCCTTGCGTCCAAAAGCGCTGAGGCGTCTTCTGTCCCCTTTCAGAAGGATTCTACCCCCACTACAACAGTAGCCCAATCGCAGAAGCAGCTTCCTTCAGTATTCAAGTCCTCTGCCATCACAAATCTTACAGACCCAAGTAGTTTGACTCCAGGGATTTCAGATGTTCCTACAATTACGAGAAACATCTACCACCCTTCGCAGACGTTAGCAACTCATTCTCTGGTGGTAAAAAATCCTGCTGATGTTACGGCACCAACCGAGGTAGTTGGTCAGTCCGGTTTGAAGCGACCCAACACAGAGGAGCAACCCAAAGTTACCAAATTTATCCTGGTTAATCCCTCCTCCTCCTCCTCCCCCTCCTCCTCTCGCGCCTGTACTGTAGCTGTTCCAAAAGAAACATCTACGAATCCGCAGCTTGGTTCAAGAGTCGTAGTCATCAACCAACCTTCCGTGACACCGTCCGGTGCTTTAATGGGAAGTGTTATAACGCAGTCCAAGACAGCTGGCGTGAAAGGACAACAGATGACTACGTCTTCATCAAGTCAAACTCAGAAGGTGGGATTAAGCCCCGTCTTCGACTCAAATGCGTTGTCAAAGAAGGTTCCGCTTCCAACAGGTGGGTTTGATTTAGGTTGCGTTGATTTATGTCATTGTGAAATGTTAATTCTTCAGGATGTGGATTCTGACGATGAAGCGCTTATGTAAACTTCAATCTTGCGTGTCTGCAGGACTTCAGATCCACTTGTCAGGGATGACGACAACCATCGGACAGAGCATCGGCGCCCTGTCGCGTTGCACTTCCCAAAGCACGCCGCCATCTGTCCCGGCAACCACCTCTCAATCAACCCCATTCCCAAAGTCAAATACCGTCACCAGCTGTCTTAGCCAGCTCGTCGCTAATTCTACTCTGACCAGAACCTCCCAACCCCAGTCCTTCACAATAACCTCCGAACTCGGCTCTTTGATTTCCAACTCTGCTGTTCACGGTCACACTCCCGTTCAGAAGACCTCCGCAACCGTACAAGGCAACCCAAAGCAAAGCGCTATGGCCACCCTTGCTCAACAGCCCTCACATGTGCTAGCTCAAGAAGCTAACCCAATTGTAACGCCCCTTCAAAAAGCTCCCAATCCAACCCAATCCCATGCAGTCACCAACTGTACACAATTTGTGAACTCTACCCAGCAAAGGATCGTCATCAACACTTCGAAGCCCCTCGCCGCCGGCACGCAGATCCTCCTTAACAATACATGTTTTGTTGTTCCTCCCCAGGGTTTAGGTCCAGGTAGCCACGTGCTCATTATCTCTAGCCCTTCTCCACAAAAAGTGCCTAAGGCCACCGTTAGCAGCATTGGCTCAGCAACACCTTTGCAAGGAGCAGGTCAAAGTCCAACAAGCCCTCAAACAACAATCTTAGCCAAATCCCAAACTAGGTTACCCGGTGTCCCAGTGGCGAGTTCCCATTTTGCAACATGCACCCCTGCTGTTGGTTCGACAAGCTCGCAGGTTTGTACCCCGGCGTCACCTGTGCTAGCCAAACAATCAGCCCACGTTTCCACAGTCCTAACTGGAAGTCTCGGTGTTGCTTCTGGACTTTCACCGCTCTGTGCTAAATGTCCCACCGCCATTTCCCCAGCTTTGTCACGCTTGCCTACTCCTTCATTATCTTTGCCCAGCCCAGTCGCCCCTCCCCACTCCATCTCAGACACAACGAGAAACTCGTATCCACAACCTACATCTACACTTACAGCGTCTTCCATTCAGGGCATCACCTCGGTCTGTAAGCAGGCACCGTCAGTCATTCATCAACCAATCAAAAGCACCATGGATGCGTTGGAAACGGCATACATGGTCACCTTGTCCCCACCCCCCGCCCCGTTTCAACCAGTCACGCTGCTGACCACAAACCCCATCGGCCTGACCAATCACACACTGGTTCCACCTTCTTTGCAGAAATCCACTTTAGGTATGGCAAAAAAGTTGCTCGTCAGTCCCGACGGCGCCATTTTGAGCTCCGTCCCGTGCCAGGCCCAGGCGGCTGAGCCTAGCGCGTTTCCAAAAGCGACCGCTCTGATTCTCACCCCGAACAGCTCCGGTGGCGCTTGGCATCACCAGCTGACACCTAGTCAACCAAATAACTGAGACCACGAGTCTGGAATGTTCATGCACTTGTTATTAAAACTGCTCGAGAAACCTTGGGTCAGACCCTATGGTTGGACTATCAAATACTGTTTGTTTTTTTCGTTTGATAACTACTGAGGTTAATGAATGATCTGTGTTTTAGACTTCATGGCCAGTAATGACAACTGGGGAAAAGGAGGTTAAATGGATTTCATATTTGATTATACTTAGTACTTTGAAAGCCAGCTTTTTTGAGAAGGTTCATTGGAACAACTCGCTACTACTTTAAATGTTTTCATGGAACATAACACTTTGTTTGTTGGAGTTTGAAAAAACAGTTTTGCATTGTAGGAAATGTATATAGACCTTGTTGGATTTGTACTACGTTAGAGCACATGTTAAATGTTTTGCAGTCACTTTGTATTTATTTTCTACCGTATAGATTTGGAAACTCTTTTGCTCGGTTCATTGAACAAATGTTGAGGTCAAAGCGTGGAAATAAACAATTCATCCGTGCCCATTGATGGTAGAGTTTTTAATCCTGGTTTGAAATCACATTGTGTAAATATTAGACACACAATCAGTTAGATTGTGGCGTCAGATGAACTCGTGCTTTATTCTCGTCTGGGCGTCGGGTTAGTTGTCCTGATTTTAAGGTGAATAGGGAGGAGGCATTGGCCCTGAGGAGATCTTTTCATAGGCTGGAGGAGCATTCGGCACCTGGAGGAGTCAAGACAAGCAATGTGTCATTTATACAAATATTATTTGTGACGACAATTAAGTGCGTGACCCTCACAGATCGTAGGCTGCCAAAATCAATCAGCGCCATCTTGTTTTCTGCAGAAGGTCCAGCCTCGGAATATTGGCCTCCTGTGTAAGTCGGTGACCCAGACCTGGAGCTCTGCATGAAGATAGTGATAATAAAATGTGATTAGGTACTTCACACCCTAAGATTTTGATCATTACAATGAAGGCCTCACCCTTATTTTTTTGTAGCCACCCCTCCTCTTAAAGTACCAACAGCCCAGGAGGAGAAGCGCAGCCAGGATGA
Organism: Syngnathus typhle; assembly: GCF_033458585.1. Lineage (NCBI taxonomy): Eukaryota > Metazoa > Chordata > Actinopteri > Syngnathiformes > Syngnathidae > Syngnathus > Syngnathus typhle. The sequence continues at coordinate 4,802,039 of NC_083749.1, forward strand.
TGACCAGCAGAATAATACCGACCGCCCTGTACAGCGCACATAACATCACTAAGATGCTTTCTAGTGACTTTTGCACATATATTTATGGCTGTAGAACAGTGATTCGCATTTATTGAGTCAAGGCACATAAGGAAAAAAATCTGATGGCAACCACCTAAAATTAAATGTCACAAAAGTAGAAAATAAATCATAATTTTGCCTCATATTTGCTCACTAATTTAGTTTTACTCTAACGCCGTTACAATGTTAACAAATGCTGCCCTCTAGTGGAGGACGATTTAATTGTTCTGCTTTTCACTATTTGTCACTGGCATATAGATATCAGCAAATATCTATTATTTGTAGGAAATAAATGTTTCTGGGATCAATTAGGTGAATTCAGATAGTTCCCTAATATCACAATTTTAGGAATCACAGCTTGTGATCACCATTATTTGTTTACTAATGCGTTTTAAAGGCTCCAGAGTGAAGCAAAAATGCTTGGCTTAAGTAGGACATACTCTTCAGCTCCGACAAATCCACGTCGGCTGCTGGCAAAATAGATGTTGAAGTCTCCTCGAGGCATTCCGTCTGTGCGGTTGCAAAGCATTAAGCTGCGACGACAGACAGACGAGGAAACAATTTATAGCAAGTACTAATTGTTCAAATGAATGCAAAGTAAAACATAGCTGACACCTCCATACTGAAATTTTACAGCGAAAAAAACTGTATTTCTTTGTATTTCCCAAGTCTGTAAATTAATTCTAATAGAATGAAGTTAAATGTATTTTTATTATTATTATTATTATTATTGTATTGCGCTGCATCTTACCAACGAATGTTTGACCACTTTATTTAGCTAAATGAGAGAGAAAAATATTTCAAACATCCCCTGTCAAGGACAAAGTACAACCACAATCATTTAAATATTGTTCTTTATCAGTGTTAATATAGATTTTAGATTGTGTACCTCATTTAGTGCACTCTGAGTCACCTTAATGAGGGTCAAATTAGGTTAAAAAAAATAACTTGACAAGAAAGCATCATTAAATGGAGATAATTAACTCATGGCTGTCACAATGAATACACGAACACAAAAAAGAGCCAAACATCATCTTACCAAATTGGATAATTCAATTGCAGACGATCGGTCCTCTTTCTCCCCGGTTTACAGAGTCAGGCCCGTCACTACTCCCCCGTCTTATTTCTTGTTTCACCCGCCCAGATTCCTTTTACTTCCAGGAGAAAGAAAAGGGGGGAACAAGGGCTGTACAATCCTCATGACGGTCACGGGTTAGAGGCTCGTGGATAAAGCCATTGAAGCGGCGTAATCACCATGAAACCCCTGCGGACATGAACGTAACATGATTATCCACTCGTGAGACTGAGCTGTAGTCAGCTGGTGGTATTCTTTTGTGTTTGTGCAGTGAGATTCTCAAACTTTTTTCTAAGCGCCTTGAAAAATACTTGACGCTCCAAATATTACAATAATGACCAACATCGAAATACAGTAACATTAAATAGAGACTTAGAAAACCTGGATCTAAATAATGATTCATCTGAAACGCATTGAAACCTAAATTAAAATCTAAAAAGCAATCAGTTCGTTTAAGATTAAATACAAATGTAGCCAGGGATTCTTTACATACCACTAGAGGGAGCCTGTGTACTTCCTTGATGCAGTTCTACTTTCGTCCGGTAGGAGCTGCTGCTGGCCGAGGTTTTAATGTGAATAAAACCATAAAATATCGATCTATCAGAATCGAAAAGGTCCAGAAATGATTGTAGTAAAACGAGTAAAGAAATTCTAATTATGAATTTGCTCAAAAGGAAGCTGGGTCCCGCTTTATTGCTCAGGCTGCACTACAGCGTCTATTCACAGGCGCGATCCCACTACTGAGCGGCACGGGGGCTTTGACCTGCTCCGTTTCCGACCTGGGCCGGTGCACCCCTCCTTAGACGACCTGGTGGTCCCGAGCTCCCTCAGGAGCACCATATCGATACCGAGCTTAGTGCGGACACCCGATCGACATAGTCCGATGCAGCTCAGAACTCCTGAGCTCAAACGATCCGCCAGCCTCAGCCTCCCGGTAGCTTGGATTACAGGCGCGCGCCACCGCACCCGGCGAGAAGTACCAGTGCTCATTGGAGTTTTGTCTTTCACAAAGATGACGTAGGTTAGTGACGTGAGCACCCGGAAGTACTCAGTAGCCCCGTCGTGTGGCAACTAAAGGGAAAGCATGTGCGATGATAGTAATATATGAATGACATGATAAATGTCGACGGTCATGGGAAAAAAAAACCATCCTTCCTTTAGTTTCTTATTCAATTATGAAAGGTGGATGAATACAGAAATAGATTGACACGTAATAATCTACTTTAGAGGTAACGTGAAATATTATTTGTATGATACATCTCTACGCAATTTTAAATTTGCTCTATTTGAAGCATCTTGCTTTCACTGAATTCTGCTCTTTGTTCTTATCTATATGCATTGAATACACAAATGTTTAGAACCGTAACTCGCCTTCCACCATTGCTTCCAATAATTTCGCAGTTCATTCTTGCATTAAATATAAACTATTCGAAAAAAGTAATCCCTTCCTTGTTCCAATTCATTTCACGGTTGAATCACCAGTTATTTATGAAAATCCCATTTTATTTTGGGAAGTCTTTTCCCAATCCCCTGTTTGTTAGTCGACTGCTTTTGTTGGGGGAAAACAAAGTTTCTGTTTTTAAATAGCCTGATTTATTTGCAGAATTTCGTTATTGGTGTGTTTTCCTGTCAGTCTTCATCTGCATTGCCTGTCTTTCTGTCAGGCTGTCGTCCCTGATGTGTCTCCAAGCGGCGGCGGTGGTGGATGAGAGTGGGGGTTTCCGTGGTCCCCGTGATCCACCACCCCTCCCGGTCCCGGAGGAACTGTTCGGACGGCGGGACGGAGAGGGAGCTAGAGTCTCCTCTCTCCAGCTGCCATCCGACTGCTGCTGCTCCTCCCCCTCCGCCGCCGCCACCACTACCACCTCCTCCTCCTCCAACGGAGCCCCTTCTTTCTCATCACATCCCGAGATAAATAGGAGCGGATTTAAATCTTTTCACATACAAGGGCTCCATCCCCACCCCGTGGAGGCCGCCTCATCGTGTACACCAGGCGGCCCTTTGGACGGTCGCTCTCCGACACAGCTAGACGGGAGAAGCTCCCGGACGGTGATTTGGTGCTTTTGTACCCCCTTCAACGTTTCCTCCCTAGTGGTCGGGTCGGGGTTACGCTTCCTCCTCTGGCGAGAGACGCCAGATTTTGTGAGGGAGGTGGAGATGCGACGTTGAAAGGCCACTGCCGAGCAAGCGAGGTGAAAACCCCGAGACACCCACCCGAGCCTGGCCGAGATCCGCAGGGCTAAAGCGGCTAGCTGGTTCCGATCCGGTGCCAGGGGGGGGGGGGGATGCAACTTACGGGCTAGACCTAGCCAGCTAGCCAAGCTACAGCTCCAGGATGTTGCTAGTCGGCTAACCGACTTACTTTTTCGGGCACCGCTTCTATTATACGTCCACTACGACATTTAAGTCACAATAAACAACTGGTTACGCACTGTCAAGCGGCGTTAAGGTGAGATACTGTCGCCAATGTGTGCTCGGAGCGTCCCCCGGAAAAAGCCTCAGTGTGACGGCGTAACAAAAGACAGGAATTGAGACATGGTTTGGTGGATTGGCCATCCTTTCTTGTTTTGTTGTTAGCACGGACATGCTAAGCTAACTCGAGACACCGAGGCAAAATCCTTCACTTTTCGCTTATTACCGTATTATACGCGCTACCAGGTTCCTCTAAGTTTATATTTTGTGGAAGGCTACCCAATGGAGCATACAGAAGGATGAAAACGCTTATGATAGCAGCACCTTCTGGGCCACATATCCAAGTTACCAAGCAGGCTAGCTCGGAAGGCCTCCACACACTGTTACACGTAGAAATAACACAAACTAGTAGTAATCATTGTTATTACACTCTAATAACACAGGGTGTTTCGGAAGTCACTATGCACACTTGTCTTTTATCAGCCCACGTTTCAATATAGAATATATATGTACCACCAGTCCATAATTCTATATTTATGATTGGTTGTCGCCTTCTTAAAAATCCTCAAAAATATCAATGCTCTTTTTTTTCCACCCTAGCATTTTGGAGATGTGAGGAACGGGAAGCCCCTTGGTGATATCGAGCAGCATTTTGACCTTATCTTCAGTATGAATGGTGATATGCCTCATGTTCCCATCACTACTCTCGCCGGAATTGCAAGCCTCACGGACCGTGAGTCCGCTTCTTTCTCCTTCCAAAGTGGCATTTAATGAGCATCTTTGGTGTTTTTCTTAATCAATTATTTTGGTTTGTCGTCTCGCCCCCGCCTCACCTCCATAGTGTTGAACCAACTTCCACTACCCTCACCTCTCCCTGCCACCACTGCCAAGAGTCTGCTCTACAATGGACGAATCTCCGAAGAGGTCAACAGCCTGTTGGTGTGCCGCGACGACAACCTGGTAACTCAGTTGGCGCACGGCCTCAACCAGGTGTCCACGGAACACATGTGAGTATCTGGTATTACTGGGTTGTGGAAGGGGATGACTATGCGGGTGGTGGGTCCAAATCTGTTCCCTGATCAGAAATCACAATTGTCGACCGTCTGGATTTTGTGATTGTCCTCTTCCTTTTTGTGTACTTCACAGAGAGCTGAAGGACAACTTGGGGAACGATGAGCCCGAGGGGGACATGCCTGTGCTCCTACAAGCTCTGCTGTCCAGAAACCCCAAAATATTCCGGGACAAAAGTATGACCATGCAGTCGACAGCCAAAGACATCTTCGATAAATCGAACAGTATTTATTTTTTGTCGCTAACCCCCTCCCTCTATTTCTCTCAGGTGTAATCCAGCAACCAGCAGTACAACAGTATAAGATTTCTCCAAACCAGGTGCACAGGAGTCCAGCACCAAATTATCAGCAGTCCCCAGTCACTCAGAGAACTTCTGGGTAAGAAGCAGATATGCCAGAATATCTTTTCTTTTGAACTAAAACGGCGTTATTTGATTTTTCAGATGCTTCAGCTCGCCACAGTCCGGGTCCGGAGCCCGGTTCATATCACAGCAGCAGCATTCCAACAGCCCCATCCCCAGTCCCTACACTCCTCAAAGTCCTGCTGATTACATGCAATACAGTCCTCCCAGTTACTCGCAACACCATCAGACGCAACAAGGTGCCCCCCCCCCCCCACGTCCTCCATAAAAATCGACACAATGGCTCAATCACTAACTAGCAATTATTAAAACTTACTTTATGTTTCAGTTGGCGGTAATCTTAGGAATCTTCACCACAAGGTGTCAGGACAGCTATCGAGCAACGCATCCAATCATCATGCCAAAGCAGGCTCGGATGACGACTATGTCAACATTGCGCACAGACTTGGGAATGAGGTATAGAAAAAATGGAGAGCAATTAATTAATGAGAGAGTATAAAGGCCAGCCTGAAAGAAAATTACTCTACGAGGTTACAGGAATCAAAGTTGTGTTTTGAGATAAAATAGTGTATTTCTTTTTTTATTGAATTTTCTTGTAGTTTATAAAGAATTAAATAGTATAATTTCCCAGGCCTCTTTTATTGACATTAATGCTGAAACACAAAAAAAAACTAACTGTTTTGAATTTTAACAGGAAAATGAGCACTCCATGATGGCCGCCTTATTTCCAGTCAAGTCACCGCAATCTGTGTGTTCCCCGGATGAGAACGAACCATCTAAATGTACGTTGCCCTAGAAACCATCAAATAAATCCTAAGAAATACATTATTATTATTTAGTTATTATGTGTCTTAATTCTAAATGAAATGAATCATTTTTTAAGTAACAATGTCATATATTTAACTGTCATTCAATTGGACAAATAAATGAAGTCAATCCAATCACAAGGCATATTTTTTCCAGAATTTCCACCTCTCCATCATTTCCTTGTGTATCAATAGGGTCCAGATCTCTGCTCATTATGCAGTCGCCTCCCTCCGACGTCCCCCCCAGCATGGCTCCCAACATGCTGCTCTCCTCCAGCGAGCGAAAAAAGAAGCAGAAGCAAAGGAGCAAGGCGGCCGATGAGCAGCTGGAGAAAAATGCCTTGTATGACATAGTGAGCACCCCCGTGAAAGACTCTGCCAGGCTGACGTTGAAGCTGTCCAGAGTGAAGAACGCACACAAAGAACAGTACGAAGTGTATTCTCCCAGGAAGGACGCGGCGCCGCAAGCGTGCCTGACGAACAGTAAAAACGCCATCCTGAACTCCAACCAGGACTCGCCATGCAAATTTGCCGCGGAGGAGTCACCAAACTGTCAGCAGGTTCCGTTTCAACCAAACGAGACCACCACCGCCGTCTCGGCGGTGGTGCTGCTGGATGACGCCGAGGCCGACATTGAGGCTTTGGCGGAGATCGAGAGGACCGAGCGCGAATCTGGCAGCGAGAGAGAGCGATGGTCCAAAGAGGTCCAGGATAAAGGTATCCGAATATTTTACTTCACTGCCATTGACGCTTATAGACGTCATTTTAACCGATGGGCAACCTTAGAATTTGCATCCTATGTCTTCATTTCATGTTCATGTCATTTTGCAGACAAACCGCTGAAAAAGCGAAAGCAAGACTCATACCCTCAGGAACCGGGAGTGGACCTGACTGACGGTTTCGCTGGACAAGGCGGCAACCCGACAACACCCAAGAAGAAGAACGCGGCCAGCAACGGTTCCGGTCGTCCCGCTCTGATGGTCAGCATTGATCTGCAGCAGGCCGGCCGAGGATTACGGCAGCCCATCGTGGTGCTCGAGGCCAAGCAGGTCCTGGGTTCTGATTCCGAGACGGAAGCGGAGAAAGATAATACCTGCCAACTGACCGTTAGCAAACAGCACGTCGATGACTCCGCAAAGTCGGACTCGGATATCCGTCTGAAGGAGAAGAAGGAAAGCCTGCGGGAATCCAAACACAGAGCCGACGGATGGCGCGGAGACTCGCCGAGGCCGAAGCAGAATCGAGACCCGGAGTCTCGGCACAGGGAGGAAAAGAACGACAACGGTCACTGTCATCCCGACTCCCTGAAAACCTCCAGCAAAGCAGAACGGAACGCCGATTGTTATAACGAAGACAAAGGCAGGGAGAAGAAGAGGACGAAAGATCACGACACGGAAAAAGTTTGGAGTCGGGAAAAAGAGAGGGACCAAGACCCGCCGGATGTGGGGAAAGAAAAAGAGATAGACAGGAATAAGATAAGAGATAAAATCAAAATTCGACAAAAGGATACAGACAGGAATAGGGATAAAGAGAAGGAGGTGGATGGGGAAAGAGTCCGAGACCGGGAGAAGGAGAGAGACGCTGACAGAGTGAGAGATTGCGAAAAAGATCGAGGCAGGGATAAGGATCAAGGTAAAGATCGCGCAAAGGAAAAGGACAGAATCAGGGAGAAAGTTCGAGCTAAGGAGAAAGAGCTGGACAAGCAGCTAGACAGGGATGAAACTCGATTAAAGGAGAAAGAGCGAGATAAGGATCAAGATAGGCAGAAAGATCGCTTAAAGGAGAAGGAGCGAAATAAGGAGGCGGATAAGGAGAAAAATCGATCCAGGGAGAAGGAGCAAGATAAGGAGAGGGATCGATTCAAACAGGAGAAAGAGCGATTCAAGGAGAAAGAGCGAAATAAAGAACTGGATAGGGAGAAAGACCAACTCAAGGAGAAGGACAAAACTCTGGAGAAAGAGCGAAATAGGGAGAAAGCCCGCGAAAGAGTGACGGGAGAAGGGAAAGAAAGAGTCAGGGAGGACAAGGCCAGGAAACACAAAGCGTCGATGAGTAACAGCAACAAGCGGGAACAGTCTCCGGATGGGACGGCCAAACAGGACAAGGAGCACAAAATCAGGCAAGATGGCAGCAGACACCTCAGTGACCTCAGCGCTCGTGAAAGGACAGACAAATCCAATTTTTTGAATAAAAAAGAGAGGAAAGGCGGCGATGAAAGTAAAGAACCCTCCCTGGTGAAAAAAAACAGCGAATTTGAATTTCCTTCCTACTTGCTGGGGGGCAACTCGGGAGCGCTCAAGAACTTTGTGATACCCAAAGTGAAGCGGGACGCCGTGGAGAAGTGTCCCGCCGTTTCGGGCGACTTGCTCGATGTTTGGAAAGAACCTCGCGTCGTGCTGGAGAGGAAGTCGCTGGTCGAAAACCTCAGCAAAGGCCCGAAACCCGTGGTGAAAGTGAAAAGGCTGAATGTTGATGACATACAAAGCATCAAGAAGGAACTCAAGGAACCGGACAAGTTGTGGGATTTGTCTTCTAGTCACAAATCGAAAGGTAACGATTGGCAGGAATTGTTTTTGGAGGACAGCACGGAACGATCTACCGTTTGCGAGCTTGGCTACAGTATGTGCACTTTTTTTTTTTTTTGCCTTACAGATGTCAAGCGGCGGCACAGTATGATTAGTAAATCCCCAAAATATACCGAACGCTCCGATGAAGAGAAGGAAGCAAGCGATGATGACAACAACAACTCGGAGGATGAAGGTAATCCACCAAAACCCATTGCAGCTCTGCTTACCTTTAAGGTTGCGTTTCACTGGAAATGAATGGAAAGCTGGAAATTGTAACCATATACTTAAGTCAGTCAGTGAAGAAAATGTTGTGTAGAACACGCTTGTCTTTGCTGGGTTTTAGTGATGAAAAAGAAGCGAAGGAAAGAGCAGAACAAGTCGTGGAAGCGCGAGTCCAAAAAAGGTCGCCAGCGGCAACAGGACTGGAGCTCAGGGGAAAGCGACGGTGGGGCACCGCCAAATTTGAGCGACGGTGAGTCACTCAAAATGTTCTGTTTGTGTGTGTTCGTTTTTTATGCTCAGTGTGTTCTTTTTTTGTTCAGTGGCCAGAAAACTGAAGAAAAAACATAAAGAGAGAAAGGCGTACGAAAAGATGCGACCTGAGGGTTAGTACATTTTTTTTTTTTTACATTTTTCTATTTTATTTTAGAACTGCTATTATTATTATTACTGATCCATTGTTTGGTGGCCTTAGCATTCCTAAATAAATTGTGCATCCTGATGAAAATGTATTACGCAACCCCCCCAAAGTGCAGTTGTCCAACTTTTATGCCGCAGATTTGATGGACACGTCCACTTTCAAGAGATTTGCCGCCAGCGTGGACAACATCTTGGAGAGTCTTGAAGACGTGGACCTAACTGGCGCAGGTAAACAAAAAAAGTGAACACCAAAAAAAAAACCTCTGGTACTCATTTGAGAACCACACCAAAATATTTGCGCGCCTCAAGCTTCTTCATGCCTTTCTCAGGTGACGACGGTGATGATGAAATACCAGAGGAGTTGCTGCTCGGAAAGCACCAGTTGAGCGAGTTATGCAGCGATTCAGCCAAGATGAAAGAGATGGGCATCTTTTATAAGGTAGGTGCATTCTTTCCCTTGAAATGTCAGAAAAAAAAATCACGTGATTTGTATTTGCTTCTCCTCGACAGTGTTCGTCTCAGAAATTGGTGAAATTCATGAACGTCCTGGAGAAGAACATTCAGGACAGTGTTAAACTGTCCACGTTGATGAACCATGTAAGTTATTAGGCTGACTTCACGAGTAAGCAGTTTTTGGTCACAGTTTTGGTCAAATTCCACTTTGTCGTATGGAAGGGTAACGATTCCATGGATGAGGAGCGGCTGTGGCGCGACCTCATCTTGGAGCGGGTGACCAAGTCGGCCGACGCCTGCCTGACGGCGCTCAACATCATGACCTCGCCGCGCGTGCCCAAGGTGGTTTTCATCGAAGACGTCATCGAGCGGGTGCTGCAGTACACCAAGTACCACATGCAGAACTCCTTGTACCCCCACTACGACCCCACCTACCGATTAGATCCCCACGGAGGTAAGCAAATCATCAATCACCCCCTTGGCTCTTTTCACAAAGGTCCTTTATGATGGATTTGTACTTTCTCACCCAAGGTGGCGGGCAGAATTCCAAAGGCAAGAAAGTCAAAAGCTCCAGCCATAAGCAAAAGACAGTGCTCCAGCTCTACGGCAAAGTGTGCGACATCATCAGCAACCTTTCGGAGCTGGTGGAGATCCAGCTGCTGACCGACAACACCATTCTCCAGGTGAGACTCTTCAGCTGGGCTGGTTTTTCTTAAAAGACCAAAAAAAGTGTCTGATTGTCTCATTGTCGCATAGGTGTCCACCTTGGGTATCACGCCATTTTTCGTGGAGAACGTCAGCGAGCTGCAGTTGTGTGCCATCACTTTGGTGACGGCGGTAAGTGTGACCTTTCATCGTCGCCATTTCAAAGTCATTTGGCATCAAATGTCCCCTTTTTGCTCCTCTGCAGGTGTTCTCCCGCTACAGAAAGCACAGGCAGCTCATTCTTGAAGAGATCTTCAACTCTATGGCCAGGCTGCCGTCCAGTAAACGCAACTTGAGAAACTTCAGGTAAACCACAGGAGATCGGAGTGATGGAGCGCCCCTCCTCTAAACGACTCCTTCTGACAGATTAAACAGCTGCGATGGAGGCAGCAAGCATATCCAGATGGTCACCGCCTTGGTTCTTCAGCTCATCCAATGCGTGGTGCAGCTGCCTTCCTCAAAGGACGGAGACGACGAACACAATAAGAAGGCGGGCAGCGCAAAGCATCTGTCGTTTAATCCAATCCAATATTTCGAATCGTACTCACCGTCTGTTTGCTTTTTGCAGGTGGACAAAGACGTCCTCATCACCAATTCCTATGAGACTGCCATGAGGACTGCTCAGAACTTCCTCTCAGTGTTCCTCAAGAAGTAAGTCCATGTTATATCCAAGTGTAAATTCGATGTTGAGTAGCAAGGTAAGAGTTTTTGCTCTGTTGTGTCAGGTGTGGCAGTAAGCAGGGCGAGGACGACTTCAGGCCTCTCTTTGAAAACTTTGTCCATGACCTCCTGTCCACTGTCAACAAACCCGAGTGGCCCGCTGCCGAGCTGCTGCTCAGTTTGCTGGGTCGCCTCTTGGTAAGCCATGACATTTGAATCGCACGTTTTGGAGAAAGCAGCCTCTAATGGTACAATTTTATCATCCTCCAGGTGCACCAGTTTAGTAACAAGCAGACAGAGATGGCGCTGCGGGTGGCGTCGCTGGATTATCTCGGCACTGTCGCTTCTCGCCTGCGTAAAGATGCCGTCAGTAGCAAGGTGGACCAAAAGGCCATTGACCGCATCCTTAAAGAGGTACTGTAGCTCTATAGTTGTGTTAAATTGAATTAAAACAAATGACATCAGACATTATAAATGTAGACTTGTGGCTACAAAAAAAAAAATCTTAAATTTCAAAAAATTTTGACTCGCTCTCTCTAATCATCATCTTTGCAGTTTCCCGGGAACGACGAGACGCATCAACTCCAGAGGGCCCTGTTGTGCTACATCGAGGGGAGCAGCGAAATCGATCCCGCTCTCGTCGTGAGCATGTTTTAATTCCTCTCGTTAATCGTTGGCGCTCAGCTCTAAAACCGGACGCTCACCGCTGGCACTGCGCCCTCCCCGCAGTTTGCCAGGAATTTCTACATCGCCCAGTGGTACAGGGACATCACCAGCGAGGCGGACAAGGCAATGAAGTCGCACGACGACGACGACGACCCAAAAGCTTTATTTGCCGTCAACGACGTCGACTGCGCCGAGGAGATTGTGCAGCGGGCCGAATCGCGGAAAAAGTTCTTGCGCAAGATTATCAGAAACTCTCACACCAGGTAAAAATAATAAAAAAGACTTTCTAGTTCAGTCACCTTGATCAAACCGTCTCATTTCTATTTCAGGATCAGCTCGGACGCAATTGACTACAGGGACTCTTGTTTGATTGTCCAATACCTCGCCTCTATGAGGCCGTTCTCACAGAGTTTTGATATTTATTTATCACAGGTAAAGTAGTCATGTCCGTTGTCGTATAAAAATAGCAGCAATATTTAAATGGTAGCCTCACATCACTAGCCCCGCCCCCTTTTTTGAGACTTTGCAAGACCTGCATTAGATTCTGAACATAGTGTTGCTTTAACAATAAATGGTATCTGTTTGAAGTTTTCATTTCCTTCGATGTACAATCAATTAAAATCGAAACTGTCAAAATAAAAGCGATGCTACTTTCTTGTAGATCCTGAGAGTGCTCGGTGAGAGCGCCATCGCAGTCAGAACAAAAGCCATGAAGTGTTTGTCCGAGGTTGTGGCGGTGGACCCGAGTATTCTCGCAAGGGTGAGACGCTCGCGTACTATTAAATCCGCCGTAGGGTCTTTCTCAACCACTGACAAATCTCCCTTTTCGTGTCCTTCAGTCCGACATGCAGCGTGGCGTTCACGGCCGCCTCATGGACAACTCCACCAGCGTGCGCGAGGCCGCCGTGGAGCTCGTCGGACGCTTTGTGCTCAGTCGCCCCGAGCTCATCGAGCAGTACTACGACATGCTCATCGAGAGGATTTTGGTAACTTAAATTAAACACCCGTGTGCTGCGTAATTGAATTTAAGATATGTTCACAATTGAACCTTTATTCTCACATTTCGTCCGCAATAGGACACGGGCATCAGCGTGAGGAAGAGAGTCATCAAGATCCTGAGGGATATTTGTCTGGAGCTGCCGGATTTCCACAAAATCACCGAGATGTGCGTCAAGATGATCCGAAGGGTCAACGACGAGGAGGGGATTAAGGTTTGTTTGAGTCAAAACAGTCTCAGAAGCTTTATTTGATTTACCTCTATTTACATAAGATGATTGGATTCTTGCAGAAACTGGTGAATGAGACCTTCCAGAAAATCTGGTTCACGCCAACACCAAGTCATGACAAAGACGCCATGATCAGAAAAATCCTGAACATCACCGACGTGGTGCGTAGTTGATTTACGTGCAGAATTTGAGTTTGATTCGAATGTGCGATCTCGTATTTGCTCTTTGACCGCAGGTGCTCGCGTGTAAAGATTCCGGCTACGATTGGTTCGAGCAGCTTCTCCAGAATGTAAGCTTTTGTATTGGATCTGATCATCCGTACCTGTGATTTATGCTAAATTGTATGTCTTCCGCCATTTTTTTCCCCCCAGCTCCTTAAATCAGAAGAAGCCGCTTCTTACAAACCAGCTCAGAAGGCCTGCAGTCAACTAGTGGACAATCTGGTGGAGCACTTAGTAAAATATGAAGAGTCCATTGCAGGTGAATAGACAAATGGATTTGTTTTTGTGCTTTAAAAAAAAAAATGGGAGTCATCAAGCAATTTCAGTTTCAGAGATTGAGGACAAAGGCGTCAACTCGGGTCGCCTGGTGGCGTGCGTCACCACGCTGTACTTATTCAGCAAGATCCGACCACAGCTGATGGTCAAACACGCCATGACCATGCAGCCCTACCTGAACACTAAAGGCAACGTAAGGAGCAACTCCTGATTTCTTGTGCCACAGCGCCCTCTACTGGCGACAATAACAAACTGCCACCATCCTGTTGCAGAATCAGAATGACTTGATGTTGATTTGCAACGTGGCCAAGATCCTGGAGCTGGTCGTGCCTCTGATGGACAATCCCAGCGAGAATTTCCTCACTACCATCGAAGAGGACCTCATGAAGTTGATTATCAAACACGGAATGATGGTCTGTTTCATTTTGCGACATTGGTGCTGCGTGCGAAGCTGGCGGTGATGTCAATCGTGCGCTCCGCTTCTCAGGTCGTGCAGCACTCCGTAAGCTGTCTCGGGGCCGTGGTAAACAAGGTCACACACAACTACAAGTTTGTTTGGGCTTGTTTCAATCGTTTCTACGGTAAGTCCATTTTCCCTTTACTTTGGCCACCACGCTCCTTCATCCTTGATGGGACGCTTCAGTTTGAAACTCGTGCCTTGCCGTTGGATAAAAATACAAATCAGCTTTTTCCTTCCCCGAATTCTAGGCGCCTTGGCCAAACTCAAGACCCAGCACCAGGAGGATCCCGACAGTCCCACCTTGGTGACCAACAAGCCCACACTGCTCCGCTCGCTATTCACGGTCGGTGCTTTGTGTCGACACTTTGATTTTGACCAAGAGGAGTTCAAGGGTACCAGTAAGGTAGGATTCACCACGCTGATTATTTCATACTGATCATTAACTTTTCCAACTCTTTGTGTTCTAGCTCCTCATTAAGGACAAAGTCTTGGAAGTTCTTTTGTATTTTACCTCGCACAAAGATGAGGTGGTCCAAGTCAAGGCCTTGATCGGTTTAGGTATGTCAGCACATCTTCTATTGGTTTTCCCTCAGCATTTACATGATTTCTATCGCTTGAAGGCTTCCAGTTCATCATGCACCCGGAGCTAATGTTCGCGCAGGACGTGAAGATTCTCTACAACAACATTCTGTCCGACGAGCACAGTCTGGTCAGTTTGAAGGTCCAGGTGCTTAAAAACATGCAGACATATCTACAGGAGGAGGACTCGAGAATGCTGGAAGCCGACCGTGACTGTGAGTTCAAGGCTCGATCCTTCGGGCGTTCTCGCTCTTCGTTCCATCGCCTTATCATGTGTTTGTTTTTTCCTGACTCAGGGAAGGAGAAGGCCAAACAGGAAGATCTGAAAGAGATGGGCGATATCTCGTCGGGTATGAGCAGCTCCATCATTCAGATCTACCTGAAGCAAGTGTTGGACTCCTTCCTGCACGCGCAGTCCACAGTCCGCCACTTTGCTCTCAGCGTTATCACGTTGACCCTCAGTCAGGGCCTCATCCACCCTGTGCAGGTACTACTTTTTTTTTTTTTCTTCAAAACATAACCCGCTTCTATTGGCAGAAAATCCTGCCTATTAACAATTTTCTATATGGTTCAAAACGTTGAATAAAAAAAATAAAAACTAGACTTGAAAAAACAAATTTCTTTATAACAACAACAATTCTTTATTTTAAGTGCGTTCCCTACTTAATTGCCATGGGAACTGATCCGGAGCCAACCATGAAGAACAAGTCTGATCAACAACTGGTGGATATTGACAAGAAGTATTCAGGCTTTATTCATGTAAGTGTGCTCACAAAGACCGTTGTTCAAACATAATCGAGCATGTGAACTCCACACACTCAGTCTGCTGTTTTATGAACTGACCAGATGAAAGCCGTAGCAGGGCTGAAGTTGTCCTACCAGATCCAGCGGGCCATCGCCGGATCCAAAGAAGCGATCATCCGAGGCTTCCGTCACCAGGACACCGACGCGGCCCTCTGCGCTCATCTGTACACTTTGGTCCGGGGGAACCGCCAACATCGGCGAGCCTTCCTCATTTCTCTGCTCAACATGTTTGACGACAGCTCCGTAAGTCGATTATAGTCACCGGAATCCTAGTTGGGTTATTGATCAATGGATTCATCTTTGCCTTCTTCAGAGAGCCGAAGTGAACTTGCTGCTATTCGTGGCGGACAACTTGGCCTGCTTCCCATACCAGACGCAGGAAGAGCCTCTTTTCATCATGCACCACGTGGACATCACTCTGTCAGTTTCTGGCAGCAACCTGCTGCAGTCTTTTCAAGAGGTGAGAAGAGTTTGCCCAGCTCCATGTGCAGTATCAATTTTGTCTAGACGGAATAAAAAACAAAAAGAAATTCTGATTATTCAATTTATTCTTAGTCTTTAAGAAAAGGACCAATTCCAAGGCCGAAGAAAATAAAGAAGAAAAAAAAGAAGAAAGAGAAGAAGGCCAAGCCTCGGAAGATGCGAGACAACTCTGACGACAGCGAGGAGAGCAGCAGCCAATCCAGTAGCAGCAGTAGTAGCAGCAGCAGCAGCAGCAGTGAGGAGGAAGTGGAAAAGCTCCACACGCAATCTGACTCCGACATGGATGATGAGGATGTGGTGATGGCCCGCCTACCCGAGGACCAGAAGCCTCTGTTGGACTTTTCCCTGGCTTCGCAGGGAATCCTACTGCTGCTCATGCTCAAACAACACCTCAAGAATTTATACGGCTTCTCAGACAGGTAGGCCAACACTGGAATGTTCCACGAAACCTTATATGGTAGTCTTGCTTGAATGGTTTGATTTAAATCAATATATTTATGTATAGATGGAAAGTCTTTTGAGTGCCAGTACTCCAGTTCGAAGAATATTTTGCTTTTGTCTGACAGCAAAATCCAGAAATACTCACCAACGGAATCGGCTAAGGTGTACGACAAGACGGTGAACAGGAAATCCAAGGTGCACTTCAATCCTCGCCAGACTCTGGAATTCCTGAAGGTCGGTCTATCCAACTCCGACATCAGCTACGAGACCAGGAAGTCTATCGTCAAACAGTATTTACACGTAAGAATGCTGTTTCCGAGAACTCATTATCTCCTTTCGGTTCAACCGAGTCATTAAATCAACGTTTTGGAGATAATTTCAGGGGTTAGTTATGACCTTTTATTTTCGTCATAGTTCAAAGTGCTGATGGACCACCTGGACCGCGAGGAAGATGAAGAGGAGGGCGAGGCCAGCGCCAACGCCAGAAACAAAGCAATCACCTCGTTGCTCCAGGGCCCCAAATACCGAAACCACAACCACAACAATCACAGGGCGCAGATCGAGTCCGAGGATGAGGAGAGCGAGGATGAAGATCCCCCGGCGGTAAGGAAACATCTTAGCTCTTTTATCAAATCCCTTTATTGTCTACAAAAAGCCAAACAGGGTCTTGACAGCTTCTTTTTACCCACAGCAGAAGTCACGACGAGGCGACGACTCTGCGGAGGACTACGGCCACATGAACGAGAGGGTGGACGTGACGGACGTGGTGGCCATCTGCTGTCCCAAATACAAAGACAGGCCGCAGATCGCCAGGGTGGTGCAGAAGACCAAAAGCGGCTACAGCGTACACTGGATGTCCGGCACTTACTCAGGGCCCTGGGTTGTGGCCAAGAAACGGGACGGTCGCAAAAAGGTGCCTTGGTTGGACAATATTAAGGAGGCGGACATTATTTATAAGAAAATCTCCTTAACAAGCGGACAAAAGCTGACTAACAAAGTGGCACAGACGTTACGAGCACTATACGCCGCCAAGGACGGGACTAAACATTAGACAATACTCTGGCAGCGCAGCACCACATGGATCCCTTACGTTACAGAGACGATCAAAGCTCTTTCTATTTAAGGACCTCATTGACCAAGTTGAAGTTAACACACCAGGAACAACTGTTTCAAAAAAACATTGGGTGGGAGGTCCTTCGCTGTTGTGCAGCAACCCGGTTCGTTTTTACTCCCACTGACTGTATTATAGTTGAACTAAAAAAAATATGTTTATATCTGAAAATAATTCTGTAAAAAGAAGAAAAAAAGAAAAGTGAATGTTGGAAATTAGTGTATTGACGTTCTTAATAAAGTGTTTTTGGACTTTAAATGCGCAGCAAGCCTTTTTGTTTTGCAGTTTTTTGTGTGTTTGCACATGTGTGTTTGTTTATTTTTGCATTTTTTCCTTTTTGCTTGCAGCATTTCTGCGTTCTATCCGTTTGCAGCGCCACCGCATTTTGGACCCCCTCGACCGCCGTAGAACAGTTTCTTTTTCTAGGTCAAATAAAACAAAAAGAATAAAATTCTAAATGTGTTCAAAAGTAAACATAACATTCACAACTGCTTTTGAAACAATATAAAACCCAGTGAATTAACTTAGAACGTCATTACAAATATCTATTTTGTTATTCTCAAACATCCGGAAGTAAAAACTTTGACCCCGGCGCTCGCGCATGAGGTTGGCGGGCGGCAGGTTTTGTGTTTATCAATTTGATCAATTACTTTCCTCTACTTTTTTCACATTGCATACTAAAGCAACTGCCATTGGAGGATCAATTCACTTAATATCTGGAATCAATCCCTTTTGGGTAAGATGCCAAGCTCTCTCAGAATGGCGCCTATTCACACTTAAACCACGCTAGAATTTAGCATCCCTGCTAACACTCCAAGAATCTCAGCAATTAGTTAACCACTCATCAACTTGTAACTAGTTCCACGTCATCCACGTCAACTCAGTTTTAAACACAAAGTGACGTACACAACGCGGGGTGTATTATTCAATTTTTCGTTGAACTGAACATTTTTATCCATTCATTTATCCATATCATTTAGCTTCGTCGGCCAGTGGCAGTCTGAAGTCATGCCGTCCACCGCCGGACCCAGCAGCCCCTCCACTGCTCTTGTCGAGGCACTCGACAGCTCGGCCCGGCTCGTCGACCGGCACCTGCAAGATGACCGCTGTTTCCCGGACTTGTCGGAGCTCCTCAGTGTGCCCTCTCATAGTGAGTTACAGCCAGATTTACCTGGAGGACATAGGAGTAGAAAGGACTAGTGACTAACAAAAGGTTTAAAATAAATAAATAGTTAATTCAAGTAAAGAGAGCTGAACATTTGACTGAAAGTACAGTACCAATGTTACTTCCACCTATTGATGTACCCATTGCCTAATTACAACATAAAAAAAAATATACTCATCTCTCCAAGTATGTTAAAATGATGTCATCTGTGCTATTAGATATACCTTCCCTCTCCGGAATGTCCGAGATGGACTATCCCCTTCAAGTACCGGGTTTACTCAGCGTGCCTAACCTGCCAGAGCTCAGCGCAGTGCGCCGAGTCCCGCTGCCGCCGGAGCTGGTCGAGCAATTCAGCCGTATCCTTTTGATTGAAAATGGTAGTTGGATGCAGAAGTCTGGATTTACTTTGCGTTACACACTTCATATTATTTCTATTCTGCTCTCAAGTGGCACATTTATAAGGTTATTGCATGGACTTGCTTAACACCATATCCAGATATGCAGTTCAACTGCATGATGGGAGTTTTTCCCGAGATTACTCGAGCATGGCTCACGATCGACAACGACATCTTCATGTGGAATTACGAGGACGGGTTAGTACGATGGCGAGCGAGCGATTGGAAGGTATATTCCTGATGTGTGAATGATTTGTGGTAATATGCCTCACAGTGGAGACGTGGCCTATTTCGACGGACTCATCGAAACCATTCTGGCAGTGGGGCTGGTGAAACCAAAACAAGGTACGTTGTGAACTGTCGTACACCTATTTGTATCTTTGTTTCCCTTTTCAATGCAGCGTTTATTTTTCTTTTGATTTTCCCAGGGATTTTACAGCCTCACATCCATTACCTGCTCGTGTTGGCCACGTCCGTGGATGTAGTCATCCTGGGAGTGAGCTTCCCAAGGGTCCAAGGAGGTGAGTTTGAGGATCCACACGCCATCCCCCCTTTTTTTTTTTATTCCTGTATAAATGCAAATCATTGCAGCTTGTGTATTTTTGTGTTGTCTCAGGGCTGAACGACAGCATGTCAGGCGGCATCCAGATACTTCCGGACCACCTTTTCTCCATCCCCACCGACAACACCTACATTCTCACTGTGACATCCACCGACCTGGGTCGCATCTTCGTGGCGGGGAAGGACGGCTGCCTGTACGAAATCGCCTACCAGGCGGAGGCGGGTTGGCTGAGTCAGCGCTGCCGCAAGATCAACCACTCCAAGAGCTCCCTGTCCTTCCTCGTCCCTTCTGTGCTCCAGTTCTCTTTCTCTGAGGATGGTACGCTCACACTGAGGAAATAATGGGTTTGTATTTATCATCAAAAATGTTTTTTTCTGCTTTCCAGACCCAATTGTGCAGATTGCTGTGGACAACTCCCGCAACACACTTTTTACACGCTCTGAGAAAGGAGCCCTACAGGTATTACTGCAACTTTGCATTTTTGGGGAAAAGCAAATTTTAGAACAGATGCATCTTATGAAATAGGCAGACAATATCAAAAATATTTACTGTGTAGTTTTAATGTCAGCTATTTCTATGCAAACGGTATTGGCGGTTGTCAGCGTGCTGCTGTAAATCACCCTCATTTCCGTCTGTCAGGTGTATGACCTGGGCGTCGACGGACGATCCATGAGTCGCGTGGCCACCATGTCTCAAAACGGCATTGTCGCAGCCGCCGGAAAAATCGCCAGGTATCTTCGCAAGGAAGCAGACGTCACCAAGTCCATCTTTTACCCTTCTATTTGAAACTATTTTTCATGTTCTGCTCCCATGCAGGACCATGGATCGTTCTGTCTTCAAGACCATCGTCCAGATCTCTGTGATAAGCAGATCAGAGTCATCCGATGTTCACCTGCTTGCTGTGACGCATGCAGGTAAATACGGGGGGGGGGGGGCCGGGGGGACAACACACAAGAACAATGTTGTCAATACGAGTTAACACACGTGCTGGTATTATTTTCATTTTTATTCCACAGGTGTGCGTCTCTACTTCTGCACTACACCTTTTGCGTCACCGCAGCAAAGACACACGCCGGCCCGACCTTCATTGCTCTCTCTGGTTCACGTTCGCCTACCGCCGGGCTTCTCCGCGTCGTCCACGGTGCAGAAACCCGCCAAAGTCCATAAGGCGCTGCACAGTAAAGGTAAACCCCCGACCGACCACGCCGGCCTTTCGTCAGCGGGAATTTTTCATAATCTTGGATAATCCCCGCAGGTATTTTGCTGATGGCGGCTTCTGAGACGGAGGACAACGACATTCTGTGGTGCATCAACCATGACTCTTTCTCCTTCAAGAAGCCCATGATGGAGACTCAGGTGTGACCTGCAAAGCATTTCTGCTACCTTCACATTAGTCTCATCACTCATGCTAGCTAGCATACTAGCCCGAATAACATTCTCACTTGATTTGTTTTCCACGCAGATGATGTCGAATATCGACGGACACACATGGGCTATAAGCGCCATCAATGAGGAGAAGCCAAGCAGGATTTGCACTCCCCTGAACAAGGAAATGATCCCCGTCACTGACTCGCCCATGGTGGTCCTGCAGCACAACACCCCCCCGCAGAAATTTGTCCTCCTTTCAGCAAAGGTTTAAAGCCTCTTACCATACCAGACAAATTGTCAAGTCCTGGTTCAGAATACTGAAGGCGGACTTCTCGCTCCTCTACAGGGGAGTCACATTTTCCAAAAGCTTCGTCCTGTGGACCAGCTCCGTCACCTTCTAGTGAGCTGCGCCGGAGGAGAGAGCGAGGAGATCGAACGCTTCTTCAAGCTGCACCGGGTAAAAACTTTTCTTGATGAGCGCTCTCGGAAGACTTTTAAACATCTCTTTGCCTCTGTTATGTTCAGGAGGAGCAGTCCTGCGCTACAGCCTTGATCCTGGCTTGCTCCAACGAAGCTTGTGACCGAGAAGTCTCGCAGTGGGCCACCAGAGCCTTCTTCAGGTCCGATAACAAAGATACACTTCGTGTCGAATGAACTTGAGCGTACCTCATTATGATGGGCAAATGGAGAAAAGAGGAAGGCAAGCTTGTTAAATGTATGCATGTGTCGTCAGATATGGAGGAGAGGCACAGATGAGGTTTCCCGCTGCTATGTCACCACCCAGCAATGTTGGACCCATGATGAGCTCTCCAGTACCGGGTAAGTGTTTGCTCAATATGACTGTGCATGTAGAATGGAAAAGAAGTGTGTGATTTTATTTTTATTTTTTTCCCCCTGTCCATCAGGCATTTTTCCCCCACCTCTGGCCACGCCCTATGCGCCAATGCACACGGGGTCCGCCCCCATCACTCCGATGTCAGGCGGCCCAGAGGTGATTTTCTCCGGGAAGCACAATGGCATCTGTGTCTACTTTGCTCGCGTTCTCGGGTCAGTCTAGTTGGGATCCACACGATCATGATTGATATGTGTTGTCCTGTCCTCATGTCAAACTCATGTCGAGGACTCATGTTCTCTCTATTTTGCTTCTTCCTTCCACACAAACAGAAACATTTGGGATGGGAGCCTAGCAGTGGAGAAAGCAGTCAGTAAAGGAAATCAGACTGTCAGTATTGTAAGTTTCATTTCTAAACTGCCTTCTGGTGCCATTTGATTGGTTGAGAGTACAACTTGCAGGGGCGTTCAGATCATCTTCTTTTTTTTAATACATAAAGTTCTCTTAGCAGTCAGAATGGGTGCAGATTTTGAGTAAGGCTTTACTATTCCTCCTCAACATCATCACAGTTGGAAAGCAGCGTTACGTCTTTTGATCTGGAGTCGGTCCTGTTGGAGCTCTATAGGCTGAAGGAGTTTCTGGATAAAAATTCTCTGTTCAGTCCCTCCTCTCTCGGTGGTGCAAGGTAAGACCAACATTGGGTTCCTATTGAAAATCGTCCTTTATGCTCACTATTGTGATTGAACCTGATCCCTTTGTAGTTTCAGTTCCCCTGGTAACTTGCAGCAAGGGCTGCTGGGATTTATGCAGCCGGATGGCGCCAGCTCTCAGCAGGTCCAACAAGAGCTTCAGAGGAAGTACCACAGTGAGTGTTTGGACAGTTTTGTCTCCCCCCCCCCCCCCCCCTCTTGTCATGAAGCTAAATCACTGCAAACTACGAACTGAATCTTTTTTTTTTTTTTATCTTACCATCATTTTATAATTCTTTTTTTCTAGCCAAGGCTCAGGTCTACGAGAAAGTGTCCCTGCAGAGCATCCAGGCGTTAGTCCATCGCTCCTATCAGACTCTGGCCCTCTGGAAGCTTCTATGCGATCATCAGTTCAGCCTCATCATGTCAGAACTGCCCAAGGTAGCATTTTCACAAACCGCCTGAAGTATGTCACTCTCTAAATATCGCACTTTTTTCCTTTTAGGATTTTCAGGAGCAGATGAAGGCAGCAAGTTTCAAGGATATGGTGATCCGGGGGAAGGAGCTCACAGGAGCCCTGGTCACGGCGCTCATTAACGTCTACATCAAAGATAACGCCTCCGTGGACGCCATCAGTAATCACCTGCGGGACGTGTGCCCGCTGCTCTACACCACAGAGGACAGCGTCTGCTCAAAGGTACACGGCAGAGCCAAAAGATTTAATTGACTGTTTGAGTTTACAGCTAGACCAGTCTGGTCTGGTGGCGCCCTCTGCTGGTTGTTACCAAGTAGTGTGCTCCAATTTGTTCTATATGCCTCTAATTTCATGTAATGCTCTATATTTAATTTTACTCCCATGAACCCAATCCAGCAATAACTGAATATCTGACACATGCCCTAGTAACAATACATCATGCATATTCCGGGGTTTTTAAAATGTTGATGTTTTTCCACCAAGGCCAACGAGTTGCTGCAGAACTCCAAGCAGATCCAGAACAAAGTCGATAAGGAGAAAATGCTGAGGGAATCACTGCGTCTCTACCAAAAAATCTGCCAGAACACTGACCTCCCAGTGGTTTGCTCCCAGTACAGGCAAGGTAGTCTTGAACTCGACACCGCCGCCGCTCACGACCGCCCTATGTTGAATTGATGCAAATGTGCCGTATCTCAGTACGTTTTTACGAGGGCGCCCTCGAGCTGTGCCTCACGGCGGCTGACAAAAGGGACCCCCAGAGGCTGGGGCCCCATTTTTACAAAAATGGAGAGCCAGAGGAGGACCAGACGGGACAGCTGGCCTTCCAGGAACGGTAAGATCTTTTTTAATATCCATACCCACCTTCACTCCCTAGCCTAAATAGCACGCTAGCACACGTTGCTGTGACATCACAGCCAATAAAATAAGGTGTGGATGGCTTTTGGTGCTGACATTTTCCCAACCCCGCTTGCAGGCTATTATGTTATAAATGCATCACAGACACCATGCAGGAGCTGGTGAACCAAAGCAAAGCGGCTCCTCAGTCCCCCAGTGTCCCAAAACAGCCGGGCCCTCCTGTCCTCACATCGGATCCTAACATGCTAAGTAACGAGGAAGCTACGGCCCACGTGAGTGAAACAGCCATGTTGATTGTGTACTTTTTTTTTTTTTTTTTTTCTGTTTGCATCTTTTTCTTAAATAAGAGCCTCTTTCCACTACAGTTTGAGCAGATCTTTGGTCTGGCTCAGAGGTCCCAAGATGAGCTATTTCACATCGCCCTGTACAACTGGCTCATCCAGGCTGATTTGGCGGACAAGCTGCTCGAGGTACCGAGTGTTTTATTAGCGCCACAGTACTTAAGTCCCATGGATATAAAGTCAATCGTTCCCGATTGGATCCTCTCTTGTCCAGGTGAATTCGCTGTACCTGGAAAAGCATCTCATGCATATAATCAAACAAGATCAGAGCAAAGTGCACAACATGGACCTGCTGTGGCGCTACTACGAGAAGAACCGCAACTTCGGCAAGGCCGCCCACGTGCTGGCCCGCCTCGCCGACATGCACAGGTTTGTCAAGGTGTCACG
The DNA here is from genome assembly GCF_033458585.1 of Syngnathus typhle. Classification (NCBI taxonomy): domain Eukaryota; kingdom Metazoa; phylum Chordata; class Actinopteri; order Syngnathiformes; family Syngnathidae; genus Syngnathus; species Syngnathus typhle. The sequence goes on from NC_083749.1 coordinate 4,826,184, forward strand.
CGTCTAATGACGACCATGTCACCAAGATTCATGCCGTGCTCATCTGTCCACACGCGCAGCTCTGAGATCTCCCTCAAGCAGCGTCTGGAGTACTTGGCCCGGGCCATCCTGTCCGCTAAGAGCTCCTCTTGCATCTCCGCTCAGGCGGCAGACGGCGAGTTCCTCCATGAGCTGGAGGAGAAGATGGAGGTAGACCCTGTTTATCCCGTGAAAATAAAGTTTAAGTAGTGGGAGGAAGAATCAGTCCCATAGCTGCCCGAAATATAGAAATCCTATTAATAGACTGAAGTAGAGTTAAGTTGTTTCTTTTTGAGACAAGTGCAAACCCACCTCCACACATAACAGCGCTTTGCTTTCTTCTCCCAGCTGGTGCGCATCCAAGTTCAGATTCAGGACACGCTAATCCGACAGTACTCCAGTCACCCTTCGGTGAAAAACGCCGTCTCTCAGTTGGATTCGGACCTCATGGACATCACCAAGGTAACATGCAACAGCTCCATGATTGTTTTTTATTTTCTTAATAAACAGTACATCTTCAGGTGTCTACATATAGTGACAGTTTGAATCAGTGCCGAAGTACAACTCGATTTTATTTAACTTTGTTTTTTTTAGTACTTTTGCATCTGGGATTAGCTTGAATTAGTGTTCATCATTTTTTTGTTTGGTGGTGTGAATATAAAATCTGCCTTGGCTCCATACGTGCAGCTCTACGGGGAATACGCCGACCACTTCAAACTATCCGAGTGCAAGCTGGCCATCATTCACTGCGCGGGACACTCGGATCCAATTCTGGTGCACTCGCTTTGGCAGGAAATCATAGAAAAAGGTCATTGCCCTACAACACAAAAACATGGTTTATTTTTTTATTTTTTTTGCTTTCATCATTTTGTATTTTTACTGATTTGCTGCTTGCCAATCTTGTCTGGCAGAACTGGCAGACACGGTGGCCATGAGTACCGTGGATAGAATGAGATCGCTCAGTTTGAAGGTGGTGTCGCTGGGCAGGATGTACGCGGGAACGCCGCGATATTTTCCACTGGGTTCGTGTTCTCTCGTTTTGTTGTAATAGCGACATAATTATGATTCCTCTTCTCTTGGGAGTGTTTTGTGTCATTACAAGCAGCTTGTTCAAGCATGTCCTCTCTGCGGCCCTTTTGCGTTCGATTCAATGTAAAGCATCGTGGTGCGTTTGCAGAATTCCTGGTGAAGTATCTAGAGCAGGAGGTGTGCCGCCTCAACTGGGACGTGGGCTTCGTCACGTTCACCATGCAGGAGATTGGGGTGCAGCTGCCACGCCTTCTGGAGGTCTACGACGAGCTTTTCAAAACCAGGGTACACACCGCAAATCACGGCCCCTCGCAGTTGGCCGTCATTTTTGAAAATAAATGTGTCCGGTGTAGGATCCTTACTGGCAGCGCCTGAAGAAGCCTCTGCATTTGGTAGAATGCATCCACATGCTTTTGTCGGGTTACGTGGACGACCCCAGCAGAGTGCCCACGTATGACAGGTGAGCCACTTCACTAGCAGTTCAACCTCTGACCGCTAGAGGGAGCCGAAGAGTCAGACATCTGTCAAATAGCCTGTTTCTCACTGGCAGTGTATACTGATGACATTTCTTGTAAAATTCCTCTTTTCCTTTACTTTGTTCCCATTTCCAATAAATTCTAAATTCTGTCCCAGACGCCGCTTCACCAACGCGTGCCTGGACAGCATCTGCGGCTACCTGGTGGAGCTGCAGTCCCTCAGCCCCAACGCGGCACTCCAGCACACCATCGGCAACTTCAAGTCTCTGCAGGCCAAACTGGATAAACTTCACTGACGCTCGCTAAGCTCACGTTTGTACGGTGGCGACGGGATTTCGGTATCTATCGGCGTGTCACGCACTACTCCGGAGAAGTTAAAGGCCAAATTTGAGAGCAAAGTTTTGCAAAGGTCAAATTGATTTCATCCGTCAAAGTTCTGGGTACGTTTTAGGTTCATCCTGAAATGTACTGCGAAAAAGCCCAATTTTTCCTCACTTCTTGTGAGTAGTGCATCATCTTGTTTTCTACTAAAGTGCCCAGTCTGACTTTTCATGACAGCAAAGAGACTGAAGATGCAGGTTTTATAACTTATTTTATGCTCGATCGTGTCCCAAAGCACAACATTGTTAAGTGTGTAAATATAGATCAGACACTCTTATGCGTTTACAAGAGGAGACAAACACATCACCACTTATATTTCTTATTGACAATGTACATAAACATTTGATTCTTTTTTTTAACGGTTTTCCGTACAGCTCTAGCCCTTAAAATGGCGGCCATGTTGCTCGTAATGTGACACCGCAGAGGGATGTCCCTTTTTTTTTCTCTTCGCGTAATTACATTTAATTACAAACGCCACTCAAGGCTTCCCGTACAGTCATCACAAAAGGGAGAGCTCAAATTGTTGTCTTTTCCTACAACTTGATTGCTGGTGGAATCATGTTTGTTTTAGTCTGGTAGAAATAAAGAAGTTTGGATTGATGTTTTGTTGATTAGCAAAGCGTCAAGTAATTCACAACACGTAGTGAAATAGTTCCGGATTTTATTATTTTAACGATTACAACATAACTATCAGATTGAGGATATTGTGAAGCAGATTTATTTTTTTCTATCTCTTGCATGAGCATGTGAGCTTTTTGACTCCGTGCAGGAATATGTATGGTATGATGCAGGTGTAGGAGGCCGCGATGTAGCTGGCCACCTCCACCACCAGCGAGGAGGTGTGGAAGTTATTGGTGATGCGAAGCAGCAGATGAGTCAACCAGCACACCAGGAAAACACTGGCCACCGCCACCACGCTTTTGGCCGCACGCACTTGAGAGCTGGTGGTGGACTTCCCCGACAGCACCATGGACAGCTTGGGTGGAGCTCCGTTGGCGGTTTCGGCGCTCGGCCCGGCAACTCTCCCGACGGCTCCTCCGTGAGCTTTCTCCTTGCCGAGTTCGGTGTTGCGACACCGGATTCGCTGCTGGTTCTTGAGCAACGTCATCACGATCTGACCGCTGGCGAAGAGCATCCCGGCAAGGGGAAGGGCGTTGGCCAGCGTCAGGTAGAACACCTCGTAGGTTTTTCTGGAGATGGCATCCGGGAAGACATCTATACAGTCTTCCCCGCTCTCGTTGGTCCCCTCCACGCTCACAAAGAAAAAATGCGGCACGCTAAAAGCCAAAGCCGTGAGCCAGCTGCCGACCAGCAAGGCCATCACCAGGCCCACGTTGTCCATCTTCACGGGGGCGCCGCCCCGTTTCAGGGAGCCCACCAGCTTCTGGTGCCAGAAAGCGCTAATGAAGAAGGTGGTGAAGATGCTGCTGGTCTCCGACAGGTCCGCGCAGAAGCGGAAGACGCCGCAGTAGGCCTCGCCTAGGAACCAGCGACCAGCAAAGTCGGCGATGGTGTCGGGAAGGTCCACCAGGTAGTTGGTGATGAGGTTGGACACTGCCAAGTTGATGAACAAAAGATCGTTGGTGCAGATGGCCGACCTCTTGGAAGGGATGGAGCTGATAGCCAACCAGTTGTTCCCGATGATCCCCGCCAGAAACATAAGTGCTCGGATAATAGATTCAACCAACTCCTCCGTGTCCATGCTGGATAGATTGATAATGAATCCGACTTTTGGACTTTTATAGACGAGCAGGAGACACCTTTGCACCAATCAGCTTGTTGTGAACACACCCTAAGGTGGCTTTGACCTGAGGGAGAATCATCTTGTGATGACAGATCTAAACAAGTCACAGCAAGGCTGGAACACAATCAAAAACGCTGATTGACATTTACAACCTCAATTCAAAGTCCCTATCTTTACATCTTGGCCCAAGTCATGTTTATTTCTTAATGTGTCAAAAAAGTACCAATCAATCTAAAAAAACTCCGAAAAGGCATCACTGCAATCCATTTTAAGAATCATTTTGCTTTCAAAAGACAGATTTTTTTTCCCCCAGTCAATAAAAATAACACATCGGAGGCTTGAAGAGCAGTGTTGCGTGGTCAACTTTCACGTCACCCGCGAGTGAAAGCTCCACCTTCGGGCTGAGCCGGAGGCAACGTGCCCGCTCCGCTGGAGGCATGAATCCGGAGGGAGCGAGCGAGCGCGCGCGCGCGCAGGCAGTCGCCTTTCTCTCATCCTCCGCTTTTCACGACCTGCTTTTTATCCTCCCCTGCTCATTCCTATACCGGAACGCGTTTAAACATGTCTGTATTGTTGTTTGAGGGACTTTATCCACACGCCGGCCGGTCTGAGACTTGAGAAGACGGACGATGGAGCGGACGCATAGGATTGCCGGCACCGGCGGTGGCGGCGGCGGCGGCTCGCTCCGAGCGTCCGCCTTCATCCCGGTGTGCACGGCCGCCTGCCTCCTGGTGGGCTCCACCTCACTCTTCTTCGTCTTCACGTAAGTGACTCTCTTGGTTATTCTTGCAAAAGTGATTTAAGGGTGTTGAGCTACTGGCCGTGCAGGCTGCATCAATTTCAATCGTGTGTATTTTAAATTGATTTAATCCCCCGCATATATGTACACCAAATTGGACTGTAAATTTGGGAGAGTTTTGGAAAACACATGTTCTTTAAAAAAACCAAAAACTTTTATGAACTAATATATAAAATCCTCTTTGCTTCTCCTTTTTCTGTCCTAATAAGAGTTATAATAGAGTTAATTACCCTTGTCCATAGCTCCCCCATCTTTAATATTAACACAAGCACATGACACAACAACCAGCTCGCTTCTCTCGTCCCAATTCAAATGAAGGTGATGAGGGTGGATGGATGAATAATTATCACGTGCCCCCCCGCCCCCCCCCCCCCAATCCAAAAAGGAGCATATGCCGCCTGTGTGCCGTGAAACTGACCCGGTTGGCTGTCAGCGGGTCGCCCTGAGGACCCACAGCTATGTAGCACACTTTTACCGATCAAATATTTTTCCCATCAGTCTGTTGCAGCTCGCCTTTTCACATGCACATTTCAACACGTTTGAACTGTGACAGTTGGTATAAAGGTTGTAATCATTCCTCGGAGCTGTATTTTGACCTATTTGTAGTGGGAGCTTGGAAAGAGTCCACTTGTGGTGTGTGTGAACAAGATTCGGGTTCGTGTATTTGGTACCTGTGTGAGTATTCATTTGAAAATGATTGAAACAAAACGGCTCCATTGCTAATAAATTGAAATTCTGAATGACCCGTGTGACCCCACTTATAATCCATTTCAAATGGGTCTTGTTACATTTATCTTTAAATATAGAGATTAACCGCTACAAAGAAATAAACATCATGGATGTAGTCGCTTTTGGCTTAGTGCATGAATTGTCCCACCTCTCCAGCTCCACTCGGGAGTGACCTTTGAACTGCCCCACTTTCTCTTATACATATACAATATGTCCAGGCCTTTTTACATTGAAGCATGACAGCAGGTTGGGAATGCAGAAGGATTAGGATCTGATCTGTCCACTGGTTGAGGCTGGAGTCTTTGACTTTGGCATGATGCTTGTAGATTTTTTTGTTAAATCTGCACATTCCCCCCCCCCCCCTCTCTGTTTCAACAGATGTCTTTGTATATAAAAAAAAAAAAAAGAAAAAGCAGCCTTCCTCTTAACTCTTCCTTGCTACCTTCCTGCTTTTGTTCTGCAGACCTTGAACTCCTTTTTAATATTACTGCCCACCCCGCCCAGAATAAAAAGGAAATAGGAAACATAATTCCTTTGCTTCTGGCTTTAGTTAAACCCTTTTCGTAAGCAAGTGAGAGAATAGAGCGTCAGGCTTGCACCATGAGGATAATCATTAATGTGTGTATTCGGAATTAGCCGCTAATATGAACTGGACGGTGTGCATGAGTGTGTCATCCAACAGTGATGTCATTAATGTAGGAGCCATACTATTTGACCAACTTGCAGCTCGACTGACTGTCTGCTGTGCCACTGACCCACTGTGGGGATGAGGGCGACGTGAGCAGCTTACACTGCGTGAGTGTGTGTGTGTGTGTGATTTAATACAGCTCCGGCAGCCGGGCTCTTTTCATTAGGTGGGGCTTGTCTTGTTGGCGTAATGAAGTGTCCCTCCCGCGGTCCAGATGGTCTTCCGGGTGGGCCCAGTGGCGTCCGTCCATCCTCATTGTAATCTGGTCCTCAAGAAATCGCTCCAACGATTTGTCACAACGTGATCCAATTAGTTAACGGTCGAGCACAAGCGGCAATACAAATCATTTGATTGGGGTCACTTTTGTGTACCGATTCGAATTTGATAGTGTAATAATTAATTGCGGCTTTTATTTTTCAATTTTGATGACGTCATGCAGCCTTAGTTGAATGGATGAATCCGCTCCCCCCCCCAAAAAAATTAAATGAGCATTGATGTATAGGAAAGAGTATATATGCCGTATAGACGACTGTGAGGATTCCACAATGGACTGTCAGAAAAAGCCTGTAATCCAGAGTTGATAATCCTGTGGGGAAGGAGGGGGGGGGGGGATTAGTGTGCATCTGGCATGGCATCAGCAATGGGGACCCCTCCCCCGCTACTTTACCCTCCCATTACCTGCACCCCCATCCCATATAACCCACGCTCGCTTCCGATTGATTGACAGCTCCTTAACAGTCCTGAACACTTTGATTATTATGTTTGTGGTATCAACTATTTTCCCTCAATTTATCCATCTCAATTTATGAACATTCCCGGAAGGTTCTTTTCGTACTCCCACTGTGTAACCTGATTACTCAGATCCGCCGTCTAATCTCACACGCCGGTGACATCATCAAAGTACTTGCATGTACACGCCACAAAAAGAAAGCGACGGGGAATACTCAATACAGTATGCATGTATTTTATCACTTTTATTAATCGTGGTCGACTTTATTTTTAATCCATGAGACAAAAAGCGCCTCGATAAAAAAATTAGCATATAATCAACAGATTAATCTGCAGTGAAAATAATTGTGTCGCCGCAGCCCGGAGGGTCCCTGGGTAATCCCCGTGATGTGGGAGCAGTGATGAACATGCGCTAATACTTGCTTAGCTTTCACTGTAAACAATTACTTTTTGGATCCGCCGCTGCTGCCGTGGGAATAAATGGGATAAAGATTATCCTCACGTAGTCTTTGTTGAGTTAAACTTAACCTGAGCGGGGACGGATACACTTTTTGTCAACACGTTGTGGGGAACTGATTTCTATTCAAATTAGAAGTCGGCCATTTTGATCTGAAACTGCCATCTTGGGTAAATGTTAGGCTTCTTTAAAACATTGTTTGTGTTTTGATATGAATTTGCAGATGCCCGTGGTTAGCAGTGACCTTCTGCCCTGCCGTGCCGCCGTGCTGCGCCGTCCTTTTCCTTTTCGTGCTAGCCAACTTCACCATGGCGACATTCATGGACGCCGGCGTTCTTCCGATGGGTGTGTGAACAAATTGATACAAAACCCAAACGCGGTGTCATATATTGAACGTTGTCTTTTTTTTGTTAACCGGCAGCCAATGAGGATGAAGATAAGGATGACGAGTTCCGGGCGCCTCTTTACAAGAACGTGGACGTGAGGGGTATCCAAGTGCGGATGAAGTGGTGCGCGTCCTGTCACTTCTACAGGCCGCCGCGATGCTCGCATTGCAGCGTGTGCGATCGCTGCGTGGAGGTCGGTCAAGTCATGTATTTATTAAGATTATTTGCTTTTCACCATTTTATCGTATTGCATGGTATCACTCATCGACGTGATGTATCGGTCTACAGATTGGATTAATCCATTTTTGAAATGAGGAATATTCAAGTATGTTAATGATTGGCCTATGAAAGACAATAAAAAATGGAGGATGGTTGTGTAGCGATGATTCATTATTACTTTTTTAAAGAGGCACGGTAGGCTTGTATTTTGTTTTTAGGGAATAAATCAATAAAAAGTATTTCTGTTTTGAATGACGGGTAGAGCGTGATGAGAGAGAGTTAGCGATGTCATTAATCAGGTTAATCCTTTGCTCTCGTACTTTGGAGCCTCGCTAGAAATTCAATTTCTCAGAGAGGTGGGATGGTGATGTTAAAAAAAAAAAAAAAAAAGTTGTTTCCAATCCACTGCAGGATTTTGACCACCACTGTCCGTGGGTGAACAACTGCATCGGGAGGCGCAACTACCGCTACTTCTTCCTCTTCCTGTTGTCCCTCACCGGTCACATGGTTTGCGTGTTCAGCCTGGGCCTGGTCTTTGTGCTGCACCACATGGACCAGCTGTGGAAGCTGCATTGCACTGTCACGTATCCTTGCCGCTGTCACGTGGAGGACAACCCAACTCAGCCTCACTAAACCGTTTTTTTTCCTTAACGGCGGTCCAAACAGTTTGGTCGTGATCAGCATATCGGGCCTGTTTCTTCTCCCTGTTCTGGGCCTGACGGGCTTCCATCTATTCCTGGTGTCACGGGGACGCACCACCAATGAACAAGTCAGCCCCTATTGTTATGTAGGCAGCTATTTAAATATAGACTAGAAGTGCTGAGTCCAATCGTGGACTGCCCCCTAGATGTCGGAAGTGGAACTGAAGCCTGATTTAGACTACAGTGTCCAAAATATAGGCAACAATGTTAGTTCTGAGAAGCTCATTTGTGCTTTTGATGTTTCCATAGGTCACCGGGAAGTTTCATGGAGGACCAAATCCATTCACGCGAGGTTGCTGTAACAATTTGGAGTACCTAGTGTGCAGTCCCATCTCTCCAAGGTACCACATTCAAAATCGGCCATCATTACATAGATTGAGACTATAGGAAGGATCGTTTTGATCTCCAGGTACTCAGCCAGGCCTCGCAAAAAGTCTGTGATTCACATTCAGCCTCCCTTCCTGAGACCAGAGCTCGACAGGCAGCTGTCCGTCAAAGTGAGCGACAACGGCAACCACAGCCGAGCCTCCGCCGGACCGGAAACACAGAAAAGTCCGCCGCCTTTGCCGCCTAAACCAGAACACGGGTTGCTGAAAAGTCACCTCGCCGTCATGGAAGGTACAAAGTCAGCAAGGCTTTTTGTGCTGTACATTCCTGTTCATATTTTTTTTCTTCCTTTCTTCAGAGATGGCCCTGCGCACCAAAGCCATCATCCCCGTCTCCATTCCCACTGTGCCTCAGCTGCGACCAGTCCTGGAGGCCATTTCCCGAGGATCGTCGCCCATTCCTCCGGAGCAGGTTTGTCCATTTTCTGTCCCGCTTATCCTCATCAGCGAATAAACTAGAGCCAATCCCAGCTGTCTTGGAGATGTAACAATCCCTATTTTTGTCTTGTTTTATGGGTTGCTCATTTGTCCCACCTTTTTAGTTTGAGTTCTTTTTTGATCCTCTCCTCCAAACATCAGCTGGGATTGGTTCTAACTCTGTATGGTTGCAATCTTAGCAATATTTCCAATCTCAATGTGTAGCTACTGAAGACCTCAGAGGCTCCGGGAGACAACAAAGGTCCTGACCTCCGCTTGAACACTAACGGAAGCCCTTCCAGGGGAGCTTTGCCCCCTTCCTTGCCCCCCTTGCAGGCCGCTACCCTCTCTGGGGCCATGACGCTCAGTTCGCGCTCACTCAGCCTCAAACAGGGCGGCCGGCACGTGAGCGCCAAGCCGCAGGCTAATCATAACGCTGGCAGCGGCGGCTCCTATGAAAACCTCATCCCGACTGTGGACCCCCAGTGTCGCCCCCACAGAGGGCCCCCCGCGGTGGGCTACTTTATGAGCCTGGGTGCCGACGTCGGGGCAGTGCAGCGCGGCCCTCACTCGTATAGTCCAGTCTTTGTGGGTGTGGCCCGACATTCCCCTCAACCCAGAGAACCGTCGCCTTCTCAGCACGGTCTCTCGTCCAGAGACCCCTCCCCTTCATTCCCGGGGTTCATCCAAAGAGAGCCTTCGCCAGCTTTCCAGGGCCTCATCTCCAGGGATCTCAGCCCGGCGAGTCTGCCCCTGAAAACCCAAAGTCTCCGAGACAGCCTCAGGGACGGGACTGTCACCGCCCCTGCCACGTCGTCCCGAATCGACGGCCTCTCTAAGGCACTCATGGCGTCCATTCATGAAAGGCGTGAGATGGAGGAGAGAGAGCGGATGCTGCGCCTGCAAGTCCGATCCCAAGCTTTGTACGGACCCGATGCCAGCGTCTACGACATCCCCTGCCGGCGGAGTCTACCGCTGGATCCCGGGCAGCCTCAGGGCGCCCGGGGACCCACCCCGCCGGTATACGGCTCCCGGGAGTTCCTGATGAGCACGGGCATCCTGGGGTACGGCCCCAGGACGTCGCCCCTCTCCGCATCGTCGACATCATCGCTCGCCCGAGGACCCAAACCGCGCTGCTTGGCTGGGTACCCGCCCTCCGAAAGACCGCCCGCCCCTCCCTCCACATGCACTCTGCCCCGTTTACCCACCTCCTCCACGCCTCCTTACGCACTCTACGGGACGGCCAAACGCTCCTCGCTCACCGCCTCCACTGAGGGGAAGGACTCGTGAGTAAAACTGCTTCTAATGTTGTCAAGGAATAATCCGTGCAGTGTTTGTGAGTGAAGAAACTATATCATCATTTGTCAGTGTTAGATTAGGGCTCTTAATAATTAGGTTGGGGAATTGAGCTAGGCCGTTCTGTCACTGTGACCTTTCCTCCTGGCTGGGCATCTTCTTATCTATGACATCCTTAAGGCCGTCGAGCCGCATACAGTCTGCTCCCTTGTGGGTGGGAGGCCAAGAGTATAAGAATCCTGGAGGTGGGGGTCGACCTTTTATTGTAGTCTCGGCGAAAAAGGCTCCACGGCCGTGTCTCGATCTTTCTGGTATCCCACTGGAACTGAGAATATGGAGTCTCTTGGTAGTTAATGAGCATTGAAGGAACTTAACTCAGAACTTTGATGGTAAAAAGATGAATTGCTGGGCCCAAAAAAACCCAAAAATTACTGCGCGAGTCTCTAATACAGAGAGAATACAATCTTTTTTTTTTATGTGTTTTGATATTGCTTTTTTGTTGTCTCCCAATTCATAGAATTTGATAGTTGTTTATATGAATAATAAAAATGATGTAACTCTCATTTTTTGTTTTATTTTTCATGTTTTCAGAGTTTAAATGCAGTCAATTAAAAATGTTCACCATTGTGTTGAAATTATGATTCATCTTGGCTCTAAGATTGACCTGATAAAGTTAAAATTAAAATACAGAATTTCAATTTATACTCAATCAATAATATATCTTTTTCCATTCGTAATGCTATTGTTGCAGTTTTAGAAGTTGGCATTTGGTTCCCTCTTGTGGACATTTGAGGGAAGGTCGTGCAGCGTCTATTCAGCCATAAAGTATTGAACAAAATGGTAAACAAAAAAAAAGAAATTAAGAAAATATATATGACTTTTATCAATATATATATATATATTGTTTTAGGACTCAAGCCGCCGCTCAAATGACTTTTTTTTTTTTTTGCTTTGAATTGTGAGCAAATATTCGACATAAATACACTGTATGTGAAGGCTGCAGTGAGCTCAACTAAAAGTAGGCTATTTCCAATCTCACCAATCCTCAATACAGTAACATTTGACTCCCTTAAAAAAAAAAAAAAACTCCTTTGATTTTCCTCCTGTAACAAGTCCCCCCCACTAAAAAGTGTGTAGATACCGCTCGCTGACCTAGATTTGGGCGGCTGACTGCTTTGCTCAGGGCTCATTGATATGCTTGATTGTCATTTCCCTGCATCTCCCTCTCCTCTTCCCCCATCAGACAAAACAAAGCTGCATTAAAAACACGCTTGGATGCGTCAAATCAATTAAGATTCAATATACCAGTCATATTTTTCCTACCTACTCAAATATACAGTGGGACTTTTTGGTGTCTTCATGCCAAGTGTGACCTTCTGCAGTGTTAATATGCAGCAGTGGCCTCATATGAAAGTACACACTAGTGTGTATGTGTGTATTAACTGGAGTCAGCCTCAGTTGTGCATGCCAGCCTGAGCACAGCAGAGCAAGGGCATTGTGTGTATGCGTGTGTTGGTTTAATTAGGACAAAAATCTACACTGGGTCCACAGGAAAGAAAAGAATGAGAAAGACCCTGCGGAGTCTGTGTGGGCTTTTCATCGCCATTAAAGTGACGATATGCGCTGTGATGTTGCAGTTATTCGCTGGCAGATTGTCATCGTGCACTTGTTACACTCGGCTGACATATAATGAGAAAAGATGTCATATTTTATATACACAGATAAATATGATACGTTGGATAGGATATACATAGATTAATAACGCCATTGCTATATAGTTCCATTCATTTTTTTGCACTTCATTTATTCTTAGTTTTAATAGCGTAGAGTGACGTCAGCATTTTTATATCCTCTGATTGGTTCGGTTAAATAGCGCTGATTGGTTGAATGCGCGCATTCATTTTCAAGGTATATACTTTTGATGATGATGAATTTGATTCCTTTCAATACTTTTCGAGAAAAAGTTGACTTTATAAGGCTAGGTTAACCAGCAACGTTGCTGAATTGTTTGTTTCAACACGGAAATAGAATTTGGGGGTCCTTTCAGAGCAGCATGTTTACAGCTAGTTTGCACAAGAGTGGAGGCCTGCTTCATCTGCGTCAGCATCTCTGCGTGGTGAGTATGTTTCTATTTTATTTCAAAGTTGTTATAATGATAAATATTGATAGTGAATTGCTTTGCTGCAGTGTGGAAAATTGGAAAAGAAATGTAGCATTTTAATGGGGAGGGCCTCTGCCCGCCATCAAATTCTAATGGGCTTTTCTTCTGTTCAAATAAATGTGTTTTGATGATGATAAGCACAATGCCGAGTGTGAGACACAAAAGACCAAATGCACGCAATTATCCGTGGTTTGTCATTCCAGTCAAAGGAGAAGAAAAGGCACGAGAAGCAATAGACACATTTGTGTATGTAAAAAGGAGTCTGCTTGGCCCTGAATCACAAAGAACTACAGCAAATATAGAGCTTGACATGTCCTTCATCTTTTTTAAGAATTGGGGAGGCGTGCAAAACATTTCTTTTCACAAATCAGACAAATTCCAGTGGAAACTTTCCTCTGCGCATATAGGAAATGCTCATTTGTGATCTAATTTGGGAGATGAAATTGACAAAAGTTTTGGTACGCCTTGTCTCTTGCTCTAAACTTGACTGAGTTTGCTTTTTTTGATGAGAAAAAAACTAAAAAAAATACTGGAGGCAGTATTATGCAAATTCTGCAGACACTAACAGAAGAATAGCACTTGTATTTGAAGTAACTCCGTACGATGCTAGCAATTTTTCACAGGGGATAAAGAATATATACCTCTATTGATTATAAAACGCAACTATCAACGCTAATCAATTAGCATGTCAATTGGGCTAGCATTAAGCTAGTGGGCCATTGTTAAGGCATTGACTCTTAATTCCGAGATAGACAGTGCTTTTGATGTTGGGATTTCAGATAGGAAAAAATGTGAATAAGTGAGTTTGTGAATTGTGGTTGATGCGTGGGATGACCGTCGTGCAAGTTGTGTTTCCTCTCCATGGATGCAAGTTGCCATGTTCATCCTCGCTGCCTCGCAACCAAACTAGAGCGGGCATCTCCGGGGCGCCAGCTGCATCTGCTTGCGAACCCTTCGGGAAGCTTGTGTGTTAGTGTGTGTGTAACTATGTGTAATTGTGTGTGTGAATTTGATTGCTCCTACGTGTGTGTGAGCAGATTGAAGGGTAGTTTTTTTTTTTTGCACTTACCCTGAGCCATTCCACACATGTGGATTCAGCACCTCGCTAATAGCGCACGCATTAACTGCAGCTCATATCAAGAAGGGAGGTGGAGGGGGGAGGAGGTGGGGTCCCCTAACTCCCACCCCTTCATCATTTGTGTTGGACAAAATGTGTGCATGCCTTTGCGTCTGCCTGCAAAGTGTGCGTACTGCTGAGGGAGGGTGTGCAGCAGAGAGGGAGGGTGTGTGTGTGTGTGCGTTTGTGTGTGTGTGTGCACTGGATGATGTTTGAACTGCCTTACATGCTCACAGGCAGGAATTAGGCAGAGGAGCGAAGGAGGAAGAGGAGGAGGAGGAGGAGGCACCTCGTGCATCAATCTGCAAGGGAGAGGGGAAGGAGGTTCCACCATGCCTGCACAAGTCAAGGAGGTACGTACATGTGTGTGTGTGTGTGTGTGTCCTCCTCTTCCTCCTCTTCCTCTCCTGCAGAGATGGGAGCGTGTATTGTGCCTCTGTCATGCAGGAGGCGTCAATTGCCTGCTGTTCGATGCAGTCTCCTTGTGTTGCATGAGGAGAAGGAGGAAGAGGAGTAGGGCATGATGCTCACATCTTCATCAACTGTGTGTGTGTGTGCGTGTGTGTGCGTGTGTGCGCAGAGCGCATAAAGAAATACAGGGTGCTGATCTTTAATTGTGTCATGAGATGTTGACCCAATAGGTAGCGATGGAAAGGAGGAATAAAATAGTGCACACACATGCACTGGACATTGTGTGGTGAGTGTGCTGCCATGATGTATCACATTAAATCTGACCATGCAGCATTTAACTATTTGAGGGTAGGCCAAGCAAAGTGGCAACAATGGCAACTTTTACTGGCTTTTGGCTCAGGGGAGGGCAGAAAAAGACGCCATTGTATGTGTGTTGGGTTATGGAGTGGGCTGTGATGGCAGTACATACCATCTACGTTGCGACTTGGAATGCTTAGCATTAAAATGTACTAATATCTCTTTTTTTAATTTTTTTTTTATTTTTTTTATTATTTTTATTTTTGATTTATTTTTGAAAATTTTATTTAAAGTGCAGTACATTTGATTTTTATATTTACTTTTTAATTCAATTTAAAAAGATCCTTTTTATTATTTCCTGTTACTAATCTTTATTAATTTTCTTCTTTTCTAGTAGATTTGAGTTAAATTGCCAACATAATAATTACTGACTCCAAAGGCAATTTTCCACAATTCTTCATTTAATTAATTTTCATGAAATGCATTGTAGCTTTTTCTAATTAATTTCACGGCTTATTAGACGACAGATCCTTTGCTTCCCCACGAGGCAGTCAAGGTCCAATTTTGTTTCCGAATTCCCGCATTGTTACGTCGGAGGCGTGTACGTCGCTCGACGTGAGCGAATCAACGGATGGCGGCGCAAGGAAACAAGTTGTGACATCATCGCGTTTGAGTGAAATGAACAATGACACCATGACCGGCTGTTCAAGCTAATATGCGTGAATTTTTCTTTAGGATTTATGCTGAGTTTGGAGGTTTTATATGTTAGCCGTGCCCTTGAGCTGGATACTAAAAGTTTATCGAATAGACTTGCTGCAGCTGGTTTCAATAAAAATCCTCCGAATTTTCCTTTATCAGCATCAGCAATGACAAAAAATACATGAAGGACTTAAAAAAAATAATCACGTTAAATCGTAATATTGAGCTGGAGGGAAAAAAATTGTTTTCCAAATTTTTCCCCATTTGTTTTTTCCGAGTTCCTGTCAGATTGTGAGGGATTGTCTCGGCCTGTTTGGACTTTTTAGTGACGCTGCAGTGGCTTATTTGAATAAGCTTTGACTCAGAGCTGGCCCGGCGTCCCCTCCGGAGCTTGACTCATCAGACCGAGGGGACAAGAGGGGCCCTTGTCTGACCAGACGTCATCGCCCCACCAGTCCCTCATCATCCCGTCCACAGATAAAAAAAAAAATCCCTCCCTCTCATGAAATACCCAATCAAACAACCCTTGGAGTTTTTTTGGGTCGGATGGTTACAAGATACTTCCATCTCCACATTTGGGTTGAGGGGATGAAAGGAAGAAGTGAAAGCTCTTGTGTTCTTTTTTTGTCATGCAGCAGAGTTGAGTTGGCCACTTTAGAGCCGCGAAGCGAGGAAGGGACTGAGAGAGGGAGCGGAATTGGTGGATTGGATTAGCTTTGAGCATTTTAGCCGCACGCTTGTGCACTCTATTGCGCCTCTGTGCATATAAATGATGAATTTCACATTAATCTGCTTGTGTCCAGTGGGATTTTGTTTTATTTCATTTTTATGACCACCTTCAATCTGTTTTCTCTGGCAGCAAACCTCACATTGAACAGTCTCATTATAAAGCCGGCCATTTTTTTTCCTATAGTTTGTCCTCGTTAGGGTTGGCATTTTGCCCATTTAAAGTTGATGCACATGATTTGCTTTCATGGGCCCACGGTAAATGATGCGGCGGACCGAATCTGGCCCTCGTGCCTCATGTTTGACACCGATGCTTTTAGCATTTTCAATTGACCTTAGCTGACTTTAGGTGAGAAAAATGGCAGACTTCCCGGAATGGTCACGAGCCAATCGCAAGACACAAACAAAGCAGTAAAACAGGCCAAAATCCAAAATGGTTGGCCACTGCTCACCTGTGCTGTGCCTGCTTGTATTAAATTTAAATGCATATAAAAACAAACGAGTCCCTTTTTTCCCCCCGCCACAGCTCCATCTGCTGGATGGATCGCACTCAGCCTTAATATAAAATCAATGCAGCATATTTCTTATGGAGCTGTCAGGTGTTATTTCTTTTCACATTTGTCCGGGAAATGATATCTTAGACTCTACGTTTACTACATTTAATCATCCCCCACCGTAATGGTGTCATGGATCATTTGTCCTCGATATTCAACGGATGCAATCAAAAGGCTGTCAAGAGTGAAATGAGTGGAGCAGACAATCAGATAAGGATGAACTCGTTAGAAGTTTTCCTCCCACATACACATCACGAAAAAGTGACACCTATTTAACATTGATCGGCAAGGATTTTCTAAATCCTCATCGGTAGACACAATTAATTAATTAATTTAACATGCCCTCAACTTGACCCATAAAAACCAAGGTCCAAAGACTTTTTTTAATTCAATTTTTTTCCTCAGGAGCTTCAATTGAAATCATTTTTAATGGGCCTTCAATTGTGATAAACCACCAAATAAATCATCTTCTACTTTCTTTAAAAAAAAAATAAAAAAATAAAAAAAAATAAAAAAAAGCTGCATTTTTACATTCATTCCCCAAAACAAGGATGAGTCAGCTATGCAAACGTTGCTCTATAGTTGGTTGGCTATTTCTTTGGGAAAAAAAAAACAAAAAAAGATATTATTTTTCTTTTCTTGCAGCCCTAAGATGTTGGCTGTCATTTTGAATTGCTATCAAAAGAAAAGAATTGTGCTCAGTCGAATCACTGTGCAAAGTTTGGCAAAGTGCAGCGAAAGGACACGTTTATACACTTCGGTATGAAAGTTCAGTAATCGCTTGTTATGCCTCGAAAAGGAAGAACATCACTTTCCCAATGTTTATCCGTCCAATTGCAAAATGTGTTTGTGCTGACAGGGAATGTTTCAAATGCTGCTGAGCTGTCATCCCTCAACTGCTCATCCATGTGTGTGTGTTTAGGAGGAGAGCTCAGAGGGGCCTCCTGCATTGTCACCCTCGCAGGTGAAACATGTGGCGGCCGATTTGCCGTCAACCAACAACAACGACGAAGCGGACACGTCCGTCGCCTCCGCCATGACTTCCACCAACGATAGCTCCACCGAAGCTGACACACCCCTGCAGACCGACATAGAGGTGAGCGCTCACTCGTGACTGATTGCATTTGAAATCAAAATCAGTCCGACGACTTGAACTAAATTGGACTGAACTTAATTCAAGTTCCTTAAACTGGATTAAAGTCCACTTGTGTTGACGTCACTTCCTTCCTGGTAATATTTTGTGATATATGAGCAAAGCGCAATAAAATGACTTTTCATTGAGGCTAATTAAGACCCCCGCCGGTGGCCATAGCAACCAACTGGTGTAAAAGCAAAGCATTCACCCGGCAATCAAAATCTAAAAGCAGACATATTTGTCCATTTTCATCGTCTATGGAACATTGGCTGGACCTTGACATTTTCATTAGATTCAAACATAAACTTATTTTCAATTAAGATGGGGTCATTACTCCTTGGCAGCAGAGAGGGTCTCGTTAATTAACGGGAGCACGCATTAAGCGAGGCAGGATGATGAGATGAGATTGTCGTTATGGGAAATAAGCAGGAGCTCACGGTACAGTTCAAATGTTTCCCATGTTGAACTATGTACATTTTTGGGGTCAAGGGGCGTATTGGATTTTTAAAACAGACACATAAGTGAGGCATTTAATTAATGATTAAAAAAAATAATTAAAGTGTGCATGCAAAATGAACAAGCAAGATAATTCAATTAAATTTTTTAATTAAAAAATATTTAAAAAGTGAACTCATGAATTATTCATGAATAATGAAATTTCTTAAAAAAGACTCTTGCTAATGAAAATCCGGTGGGCCAGGACATGGAATGGAGTGGGCCTTATGTGGCTCCCGCTCCACACTTTGCCCACCTGTAACATTTCTGGGTTTGTAGGAGTTGAAGGCTGCGGATCAGGAAGTTGACCAGAAGCCAGAAGAGCTGAACCTTCATCCGTCAGACGCGCCAGTCCGAGTCGAGCATAACCCCCCCGCAGAGGAGCCGATTCCTGACGCTGAACCTTCTCGCGCACCCATCACAACAGCCACTCAGCCGGTTCCTCAGACTACAGATCCTCAGCCTGCCAACCGGCTTTACGCCCTCCCTGAGGGCTACAGAGCCCCCGGGGGGGATTTACGGGCCGGCTACGGCAGCCTGTCCCGTGGCAGCAGCGCCCTCCGCGGCTACTGGCCAAATAAGAACTTCCAACCTGGGGCGCACTTCACGTTGCCCTTCCTGAGGGACAGCTACGCTCCGGCGGGATTCAGCAGCCCGACGGGTGACAACGGGGATCAGTCGGACAACCCCGTGGACATGAGGAACGACCACCCGGCGGCGACTTACGCCACCTTGGGAGGGATTCACAACTTGAGGCCCATTACCACCATGGAGCTCCTCAGGGAGCCCTCGAGAACCAGGTTTGTCACATCCCCACATATTTATCAATAGGTCCGACTATCAACGTGTTGTTGGATGAATCTATTTTTGCGTTCCTCAAGAAGCGGCTACGACGAAGCCTTCATGGCGCAGCTGGAGGGCAACCTGAACCCTTTCTTCCAGGCCATGTGCCGAGCGCAGACCTTGCAATTTCCCCACAAGCGCAGCAGCATGGTGAGCCTGGACAGCATCCGCAGGGACCCCCGCTGGAGGGACCCCAACCTCCACGAGGTCATCTCCATGCTGGGTCACCCCATGGATCCAGTCAAGTCCAACGCCGCCGCTTACCTGCAGCACCTGTGCTACGAGAACGACCGCATCAAGCTGGAGGTCCGCCAACTCAACGGGGTGCCCATGTTGGTGGACCTGTTGGACCACCCTAAACCCGAAGTTCACCGCAAGGCCTGTGGAGCGCTGCGGAACATATCTTACGGGAAGGACCACAACAACAAAATAGCCATTAGGAACTGCGACGGCATCCAGGCTTTGGTCCGACTGCTGAGGAAGACGAGCAGCATGGAGGTCAAAGAATTGGTCACAGGTACAATTTTAATATCGTGAAAAACTAGTAGGTTGAGTCACTCGTATCCACAAGCGTTTTATCTTCTTGGCCTCCAGGTACCTTGTGGAACCTCTCGTCGCACGAACCCCTCAAGATGACGGTCATCAACCACGGCCTGCAAACGCTCAACGAAGAAATCATCATACCCCACTCGGGCTGGAGACGAGAACCCTGCGAGCCGTCAAAGCGACACAGCGCCGAGTGGACCACCGTTTTCAAGAACACGTCGGGATGTCTGCGGTAACCTTGGCTTGCCTGCGAGCGATGAATAATAGGCGGCCGTTAAATTTTTGCGATGGATAAGGATTTTCTCGGAGGCGAACGCTTTTGATGAAAGACCGTGTCGTCGCCGTAGGAACGTCAGCTCGGACGGAGCCGAGGCCCGACAGCGGCTCAGGGAGTGCAAAGGACTCGTGGATGCACTCCTGCACGCCCTCCACTCGGCTGTGGTCAACAAGGACACGGATAACAAGGTCGGTCGACCAAAAAAAAAAAAACGATGATAAAGAGTCATGTTGAAATAAATCAGTGCCGCCGCATCCCCCCCTCTATCTCCCTCTCTTGATGTCAGTATCGGTGGCTGGTATCGGCAGCCTTCATCAGTACCCGATGACATATGGGTTGGCGACGCGTCCATTTTCTCTTGTGAACAGCCAGCTGGGTTAGCCTCCAGCTCACCTCTGCTCTAAAGAGGACAAGAAAATGGAGGATAGATAAAGTAGCTGGCAAAATTGACCATTTGCTGGATATATCGGGTCACCGTGTGATTCTTACCCCAGTTTTGCTGCTTTAAGAGTTGGCTAGCAAATGATGGAAGTTGATGCCAGAGAATAAAAGAAGGGGCTCGGAAGGGGGGCAGGAAGTGTCACATCTCATTGCAGTGATGTTGTTTTGGATGCAGCTACCAGAGGGGAGGGGGAGCAAATGTGCAAATCCTATTGGCTCTAAGTCAGGAAGCATTACTTTTATGTGTCATTAAAGCATCACATTCCATCAA
This sequence comes from Syngnathus typhle, assembly GCF_033458585.1. Taxonomy (NCBI): domain Eukaryota; kingdom Metazoa; phylum Chordata; class Actinopteri; order Syngnathiformes; family Syngnathidae; genus Syngnathus; species Syngnathus typhle. The sequence goes on from NC_083749.1 coordinate 4,846,612, forward strand.
GTTAATTGAGACTATGCGCCAAGGCTGCCAAGTGCAATGCGCTCCGCAAGCAGGCAGGCGCTATATCGCCGTGCTGCAGGAAGGCAAATTAACGAGACATTTCATTGACGACGGTTAACAGAGGACAATTCTTCTTGTCCCTTATCTTCCTCTTTTTAGTCGGTGGAAAACTGCGTGTGCATCCTGCGCAACCTTTCCTACCACGTGCATAAGGAGGTGCCGGGTGTAGAGCGCCTGCAGGAACCTCACGTCACGCAGATTATGAGGTCGGTGGCGCCACACCGGAAGAAGAACAACGAGCCTGACTGCTTTGGAGGGAAAAGACCCAAAGGTTGGTGCAGGCCATAACCTCTGATTGACATTATTATTCCACGCTTCCGGGAAATTCATTTGCCAAACTGCAGAGGGGCACATCTCGCTGTTTCTTCACTTCAGTAATAGCAAAGGATGAGGTTTTTCAGGTTGGAATAATATTACATTAAAAAATAAATCAATTAATTAAAAACTTTTTATATATATATATTTTTTTAAATTTATGCAACTTCTTTTTTTGCAGTGTAAAGTCATTTCCTTAATGTGTGCCTGTCCTCTGACTTGGTAGAGGTCAGACAAAATTAGATTACTTAATGATGGGGAAAGTAATGACGTCATAGATTGTCAATAATAATGTCTTTTAATTAAGGCATATAAGCACTGAGAGTTTCTATCGAATGTTTAGCGTCCACTGTTATCTCTTAACATTTGTCTTTTCTTTCTTTCACGCTCTTCAGAAGAGTGGTTCAGCCATGGTCAGTACATTTTTCTTCTATATTTCCATTTTCTGACATTTTATTTGATCTGTGTGGGAAGCAAAAGAGAATTCCAGACCGCATATTTAAACATTATAATAACTATCGTCACCTTTGTACAGTAGGTGACTATCAAACACAGATGTGCCGGCCGACTGGCCGGCTCGCTTGTTTGCTTTGTATGCATGGCGCTGCGGTGAGCTGCGAGCGAGAACTCGTTGAAATGCAAGACCACGCCTCGGCACCTGCCCCGCTCGAGGACACTTGCATTACTGCAACGGAACGACCCGGCAGCTGAAAGACCACCACTATCTCCCCCCCCCCCCCCCCCCCTCCCGGCCCCGTCAATATACTGCAATTTCCACCCCTTAGTTTATTGTTCAAATAGCTTTTGTCGTGTTGGACGTTTAAAATGTGTCTGGAATGAGATGAGTGCAGATGTCATCCCACGCTGAGGCCCCGCCAATGTAAATCAAACATGTTGCGCTTGTTTTTTTGGCAAGCAACCAGAAGCGTTTGTGAGCAGGAGTAACCCGATAAAAAAATCATAATCTTTCTATTGCCTTTGTTCAGGGTGGAGAAAAAATTCAAATGATTTATCATTTTTTTTACATCCTAAAAAATGCATTTCATCATCACAGGTTTGAAGATGCTGTACCAGCCCGAGGTGGTGAGACTTTACCTGTCTTTACTCGGCTGCAGCCACAATGCCAACACCTTGGAGGCGGCCGCCGGAGCCCTGCAGAACCTCGCCGCCGGCCACTGGACCGTAAGCGCACGCTCGCTTCTTCACATACCAACGAATCCCCTTCAAACCATTCTTTTCTCTTCACAGTGGTCCAGCTACATTCGAGCCACCGTGCGAAAAGAGAAAGGTCTGCCCATCCTGGTGGAGCTGCTGCGCTCCGACGTGGACAAGGTGGTGCGAGCGGTCGCCATCGCGCTCCGTAACCTGGCCATGGATAGACGGAATAAAGATCTCATAGGTAAGGTCTTCTTCCTAGGATTTATGTTCATAAATATAGTTATGAACATATCTCTTTATATTTGTGAGCTAGTTCTTAGTTTGCTAGTTAGCTAGCTTCTATTGAATTGGCTCAATTAAATTATTATGATGAAATTATAATTCTTATTAATTAACGATTGGAAATTATATTTTGAGTCTGTGTGCGCTTGAGAATGTTTTTTCATCCCACTGTTGTGTAGGCAGCTACGCCCTGAGGGACCTGGTGGCCAACCTGCCGTGCGGCCAACAGCGACCAGCCAAAAATCTGGACGGGGACACGGTGGTGTCGCTCCTCAACACCATTCACGAGATCATCACCGACAGCCAGGAGAACGCCAGGGCGCTTATTCACGGACACGCCATCCAGAAACTGGTGGCCATCAGCAGGTCCAGGTGAACCATTCATGAGGGTTTTTCGTTTTAGCCGGGTGATAAATGCTTTTTTTTTGGGTTTGTTGATTCAGTCAATCAACACGTGAAACCAGGGCAGCCTCCCATGTGCTTCAGACTATCTGGACCTACAAGGACCTGAGGAACACCCTCAACAAGGCGGGCTGGAATAAAAGCCACTTTAAGGTATTAAAGTTATATTATGGATCTCTAATATTGTTGCACAATTTTAAACAGTTCACTCTTGAAAGCACTCGGCAAATCACAAGCCATTAAAAACTCAATTTTCCGTAATATACAGCTCTTCTTTATTGTAAATGCAGCAAAAGTTCTCTTTTATGATTTTTTTTTTTTTCCTTCCAAAGCCGACAACAACCGCAGTGACGAAAAAAAAAAGTGTGAAGCAAAGCGGCGATGACATCACTTTGCCTCTCATGGACAAATCCCAAGGTCAGCTTTTTCATGAATATCAAATGTTATTTGATAATCTTCGACCAAAGCGAAATGAGCGCTGAGAAAGCGGAGTTCAAACAGACCAGATGGGGGGTCTGAAGTTATTAGGGAGGCGTGAAAGCAAGGTCACTGATGCACAGACGTGTTAGCACTGGACTGGCTGCTTGCCAGAGTTCAGAAGTGGGAGTAAGTCACATGTCATGGTATTAAGGCATTCAAAACAACTTTGGGCATTTATAATAAATTCAATGAAACCTAACAATAACACCAAAATTCCATCAGATGGCTTATTCCCATTTATCGCAACTACTAGTACGTTATTCCGATGCACCGCATTTGTTTTTCAGATGTGTTTTCCGGCACTTTAGAGCCAAACGACAGAGTGGAAGATGGAATGGCACCTGTTGTTGAAAGAGACCCTCTTGCGGTAAAATAATGTTTATCATACCAAATTTCCATGTGCAGTGGTGCCTTGAGATATGAGTGACTCCACTTATGAGTTTTTTTTTTTTTTCTAGATACTAGCCATAGCTGGAATTATTATTATTTTTTTGTTCAACCCAATAGCAGTCCGCTATCTTAATGCTAACTTCAAATAGTATTTGTGTTACACTATTGGACCCATTAGGTGGAACACAAATGATGAAGCAACACATGTGAACAGACAATGTTACAGTACTCTCAATCATGTATTCTTTATCCTCTACAAAGAATGGAATATTAAAGAATAAAATAATATTTATTTTTTATTCATTTTAATATGCACTGTGACAAAATTGTTTATTTTTTTTAATTCACTTTAATCGTCATGATTTTTTTTCTTAAGTATAATATTTTGGAGTGGTATTAACTCTTTTTAAACTATCCAATTTGGGTGAGAAATTCATTCCAGTGGGGGAAAAAATGATCCTTGTGTTTTGTGCATGATCACGGAATAAATTAAAATTTGTATCTCAAGGCACCGACGTGTTTTCGATTTTGCATACTTTGCATACTACTGCCGCTAATGCACTATTGTGTCGCCCAGCCTGTTTGTTTACGCCACGTCCAATAACGTTTGCATATCTGTCCCTCCCACCCCCGCGCAGGCGATAAGCGAGAGGAAACACTTCATCCGAGCTGGCAGGCCCGCCGTGGGCCTCATGGATAACAAACCTCCGCCGCTGGACTCGTGGGTGTGAACGCCACAACGCGGTCATTTAACAGTCCCACACCACCGCACGCGGTAGAGACACTCGCTCTCGTGGCCCACATGCACATTTATGCAAATCGAGCCGACGTGTCATACCAACAATTCCAGTAGTTGTTTTTGTTTTGATGCTAGGAAATGACGTGCCAAATATTTATCTATGAGATGCTTATTTGTTCATAGATGGGATGGGATTCCCATATATAGAAGGACGATCATGTTAAAAAGCATCATGTAAAGTAGTCTGAAATATGCAAATGGCGGTAGGTGTAAGACTCCAAAGACGATTTAGTTTCAACACACACGTAAGCACTTCAATGAGATTAAGATGGTAGTTTTTCATTAATTAAAACGAAAAAAAAATCTATCTTTAAATGAAATATTATCCTCCAGATATTTTGGATCTGCTATGAAATATATATTAGAATTACCGCGAGTCTGATTGTCAAGGGTGGTGTTGTATCACTGCCAAAATAGATCAATAATAGTTTCCATTCTGGTAATAATTACTCAAAATATAAATAATTATGAATTTGAGGTGATTACTCACAAACTGGCCCCCGTCCATCTTTGATTCCTGAGCTGAGATGTGTAAATGTGTAAACAAAAGGACTGTTAATAAGCTAAATGGATGCATTTATATTGTGATATTTATTATATAATAGCCATGTTACAAATCTGAGGTCAATCAATGGTCCTATACGTTCAATACAAAATCTGGTTTGTAGCCGCTCGCTCCCTTTTTGCATTGCAATGTTGAATGAAAGTAAACTATGTGCAGAATTTCTCATTTTTATCTGTCTTATCTTTTACAGCCAAAACAAAACAAAAAAAAAAACGTTCCAAGAGAGACTTTTAATGGTTTTAATTAGAATTAAAAGCAAAGTCACCGATTTGGGTTATAAGAGCAGGATGTGTTGTTTGGCGAAGCTGCTTATGGTAATTGGCAGTCACTGGGTTGCAACATTTCGAAAATACTAAATCACTTCCTGGTCACGGGCAAAAGGGAAAAAGAACTCAGTTGGACTCACAAAAATATTCCTGTAATTTTAAAAAGACTAGGCCAACCGTAATAATGCAATATTGGAAGATTTTTTTTTTAATACAGTCAAACACCCTCTGTTTATTTCTAAATGATTTAGTCTGTTCTGATGTCGGCATAATTAATTGGAAAAATTCCTTTTATTATCCATTTTAATTTCAAAATAGGACATGATTAATCGCGTTTAACAGTGACGGATTACCATGATTAAAACCTTGTATTCCCCCCCCCCCTGCCTGTTTGCAAAACACCTAATTGAGCTCATTGAATTAATTTGTCTTGAATTAAGCTGATGAACTGCGGAAGCCTTCCCGCATCCTCTCAGGGTATTAAAACAGCACAGCAGCAATCTTTATCGTACAATAAATGGTAAGATATTGGAGCTTGGTGTATGTTTGCGGAATCCCCCCCCTCCCTGGTGCGCTTTTTCTTATTTGCCTAAGAATGAGTTATTATTGTTGCTCTTTGGTTCTCCTAAAGAGAAGGCTTATAGGACAAACTAAACCCTCGAGCCATTAATCTCCAAATATGAGGATGATTTATTTGTGACGAGACAAAGGGAAGACTATTGTGAGCGGGAATATTTTCCTTGGGGGAGGCTTAATGACTTTGCTACTAAAGGCATCTACAGTGTGGTGACTCAGCAATGACTCAGCAGCAGATTATGTCGGAATTATCATTGGCGAAGCTCCTCGAGGTACGGATGCAATATTATGGGCTGTATTTTACCATTTTGTTTTACTGATAGCGCATAAAAGCCTGAGAAATCAACATAATTTAACGAGCTCCAATACAAGAGCTGCCTTTAGAAAAAAAAGTTAATAATGTTGTTTTACGACAGAGTTCCGTTCCTATGGCGACAATGTAATCTGAATTTTTCCACAAAATTGGAAAGCGCTATATGTAATTTGTTTTGCGAACCTATGCTAACGCTCGACGATGAAGTTTGAAACTTACATATGTTTTACAACATTGCATGCTACAGTTATAAATCTTTGCTAGGTCAGAGGTCAAGTATTAATTACAGTAAATAACTATTAGAAAATGGCAGTCACATGACCACTTTTTGTATTTAGCATTGGATAGGTTTGCTGGAATGTGCATTCAACATCATTGTCAAAACGAGAAGGTAAGAGTGCCATGCAAGGGGTGGGTCGGGGTGTTTTAGAGGAGGGCCGAGCAGGACCCTGATGACATCTCCAAACATGTCAGCAGCACACATTGGGCAACATAGCCCTGCCCTCAGAACCAAAGCACACCATCGACAAGGGCGAAGCTGTTTTGTCTTGGCCTCGACGCCGACCCCGGTCGAATCCTTCCACTCACATCTTGTCATCTGCTACTTTTTGGATAACCTTACACCATGACCCTCGAGTCTGTGATCTTCTCCTTGAGTGTCTTTCTCGTGACGTTGACCGCCTTGAGCTCGAGCAGTCCCGTCAGGCCGTCCGAAAGTCGTCCCCAGAGGCCTTCTCTGCTTCGAGATGAGCGTGACAATGCGCTGCTTGACGCGCACGACTTTCTCAGCCACTTTCTGTCTACCCTGAACCTCACCGGGCAGATGCAAGTGGAGCAAAAGCCCCAGGTCTTCCCGAAGGAACCACCAGAATACATGTTGGAACTCTTTGAGCGATTCGCCAATGACCGCACGGCCGTGCCCTCCGCCAGCATTGTTCGCAGTTTCAAGAACGAAGGTACACACACACACAAAATCTTATAATATTATAATATTATGGAGGTTTGTTAAAGTTCTGAAATGGATGGTTATAAAAACTGTTTGGCCTCTAAATATTAGATATCAAAGATACTGAAGTCTCATGGGTCCAAACGGAGCTTCTCTGAGAGTACCACCCCAAATACCCCAAAATATTCCCTGTAGAGTTTAAATCCTGAAAACCAAAATCTGGAATGCGGAATTCAATCTCAGTTCTTCTAGGGCAACATCCCAATTGAGAAGTTATTATAGCCTTGAAGATTTGATTTGATTTTCCCAGATACTGAGTTTTGTTTTGATGGCACTGCCTCTTTAATAAGTCATTGTCGACCTCAAGATTCACTAAACTCTCAGTAATAACGTATCCTTCAAAGCTACTCGCTATCTCTGTCACTTTGGGGTATGTTTGCAAGATGTAAGAATCAAGAGTCAAGGGTACAATAGCTGTTCTTAAGAATATTTCTATTTATCTTTGTCCCTAAAGGTTTAGTCCGATAAAGTTGTTGTTTTGAGAGTACCACCCAATAGACGAGTCTTTGGCTCACTGTACTGATCTGGAAATTTAAATGAAGGTACCCTATTAAGGGTTAGAGTTGAAGTCCCAGTATGTAGAGGGTGTCACCCCAATGACAAGACTTTAAAACCGGCAGTATTAAGAGATACTTGTTGATATTTTCAGATTCTTCCCCCTACGGAGTGACAGTCAGGGGCGTAAGGACATTTCCGTTGCTCTTCAACATTTCCGTGCCCCACCACGAGCACATCGCCGTAGCCGAGCTTCGCCTTTTCACCCTCGTCCAGAGAGCCCAAAGACCCTTGGAGTGCCAGGTGACCATTTACAAAGTGCACAATGGCGTAGTTTGGACCAAGGAAGTCGGGAAAGAGGTGAGAAGGCGGGGTCAAGAGGAGGAGTCCAGAGACTTGGAGGAACTGGTGACGAAGCACATCCACGCCAAAGATAAGAGCTGGGTGTCCTTGGACCTGACTCATGCCGTTACACTCTGGCAGAAGTACGGCGTCGCGATGCATAAACTGGAGGTCCACGTTGCCATCTTGGGGACTGAAGACCCGGAGGCGGTCATGTGGGATGAGGTCTTTGTCGACATCCAGCGAAACGTGGAGGGAAAAGACAACGCGGTGATGATCGTTTTCTCGGACGAGCCCAAAAAACACGATAACGCCCGTCCCGAGAACACAGAGCAGAATCCGCTTTGGCCGTTTGTCAACCGTGACCAGGACGAAGTGAAGCTTCTCTACAAACCCCCCGCTCGCATCCGGCGTGGTGTCAAAGGTGAAACCTGCAGGAGAACGCCGCTGTTTGTGGATTTTAAAGACATCAGCTGGGACTCATGGATCATCCAGCCGGTAGGCTACGAGGCCTACATGTGCAACGGAGTCTGCAGCCCGCCCATGACCTCCGAGGTCTCACCCACCAAACATGCCATTGTGCAGACACTGCTCAGCGTGAAGAGTCCGGAGAGGGCATCGCGTGCCTGCTGTGTACCCACTAAGCTGGAGCCCATATCGCTACTTTATTACGATAACGGGGTGATCACCTTCAACCACAAGTATGAGGGCATGGTAGTGGCAGAGTGTGGCTGTCGATAGTGACGCACACGCATACACACACACACTCAATCCGAGATAGAGACTGTGCACCGATGGATTCCAACATATCCCTTGTTGTATCCACACATAGTCACACTTTAACAATGAAAATCTCCAGTTGTTATTTTTTAATTTTATGTCATTTTATGTAACCATCTAATATCATGGAATTGATTGGAAAATTATTTATTTTTTGTCAGGACAAAACCTTCGATGTTTTCTCCACATGTGAGATTCCAGGAAACCAATGTTAGCGATAATTCAGTAATGCTTCAGTTGACCTTCATCCGTCGATCATACCTGTGCAATTATATATATAGTATGGAAAATAAACAGATACAATGAATAGATTTGATGGGATTTATCTATTGATTACCGCTTGCTTGACAAGCTTAATCCCACTCATCCCCTTGCATCACATGCCTGGCGGGCCTCTCTGCCCACTGCCATGCCTCGGCGATAACGAGGTGTCAGAGCCTGGAGTCTTGTGGGCCGTCACTCAGGCCGGCACGCCGCTCCGAGTGGCAACGTTTGTGAGAGGGTGGTGTCAGATTCCTGGTCCCCGTCGCCAGCGTTCTTTCGGCGACCCCCCGCCCTCAGGTTGACCTCGAAGCCCTCACGCTTACTTTTTCGGACTCGGCCCCGCACGCAACCTTATCGAGGTTCCCGGCAACCGTATGAATGGAAAAAAAAATATGTGGCCCATCATCACTTCACTGGGGCCGTTAACAGTCGGAAGTAGATAACAACGATGGAGGAATATCTCGGTGGAAACAATCCGAGGATCAGCGCTCTGCTTCCAGTAGGCCAAGTGGATGTCAACTAGATTTGATTTCAGTCCGAGACACATTCAAAGTAATCCTGATGTGTTTTCCTTTTAAAACTGATACTTTGAATTATTTTTTTATTGTAATTTGCACAGGGCATGGTGATAGAGTGATCACATCTCCATCACAGTTCTAAGACTCGGGACTGAATCGTATCTTGTATAGTTTCCATGTTCATCCTCTTCCAATCCATAAACATTAATTGAAGACGCAAAATTCTCCAAATGTGAATGTTATTTATTCTTGAAAAATATGTCTAAAATATGTCTATGTTCATGTCCAATTGCTTTGCGTTCATTTAAGCAGTCCCACATTTCACATAAGTAAATAGGGACTCATGTTTTTTTTTTTTAATTCTGAATTTATTTCATCGTTGTGGAATATTTACTTGGTTGTATGTGGTGAACTTTTTCCAATGTTAAATAATCTAAAGTTTGGTATAGATTGATGAATGGACATTTTTCCAGAAGAAGCACTTATTTTCATATTATCTGTAAAGAAAAAGTTTTTTTTCTAGTATACTTGTTCAACATATCAGGACAAATAAAGCACATCCCAAGGAGAAAAAAATATTTCCGTGCTTTTTTTTTTTTCTTAATAAGCAAAGGTGGATGTTATTTTTCTTGGTGAATACTATAAACAAGACCAAAAAAAAAAGTGTATATTTATTTTTTGTCTGATTTTGACGCCAGCGAGCGCATTGATGACGCCTGTGGGGCGGGGAGGAGTTTGTTTATTTTTGTGGCGACTACCTAGCTAGCTGTACCCCAAACGTGCTACTTCGCGGACCCCTCGTATGGGTCGCCATTTATACCCTGGACTACTGTTAAAAAACATTCTTAGCACGCTCGAAACAACCGCACCCCAGTAACCGCCATTCCAAGAACCGTCCACCAAGAAAGGTTAGTTAGCTCGAAGTTGCTTTAGCCTAGCATTTAGGCTAGCAATGTACACACCTTGCGACACTCCTATCATAATTTCAAAAACTACCTGTTTGTTCGCTTATTTTGAAACGGTGCTATGTTTATTGACGCTAGGTTTGTAAGTAGATGATTTGGTATGTATTCGGCGTGGGTTTTGTTGTACAACGGTAGCGTTGTTAATGTAAATCAAGAAGGACTTAAGCAAACGATGGGATAACTTTGGAAGCTTCACGCTACCCCGGAGCTTACTTCTAATGATGACTGCGTGGAAGGAGCTAACTTTAAACATTATTTCTTGATTAAAAACACCAACATTTGCCGTTTTTCCGCTGATAAGTGTTGGTATTTGTGCAAGGGTCACTCTCCAGGTGTGCAGGACGACTCATTTGATGTCCATTTGAACTCGTGCAGTCAGATTCATGCTCAAAATGTGTTAGTAGGCAAGTTTACGAATGCTGAAATGTGAATTTGTGGGCCTTTGCGGTATTTGCAATCTTAAATCAAGTTTATGCACTAATTGAGGAGTATTTAATAGGATTGTACAGACTCTGTGTTCTTTCACATCCATTGTATGAATAATTCACTCGTGTCTCAGCTTTCCAGACCTGCTTTGTATCGACTCAGAGAGTGCGAGCGAGCCTCCCCGAAGGCTGAAATCTAAGGAGCAGGATGTCCATCGCCAACACCCCCACGAGCAATGACGCCTGCCTCAGCATCGTGCACAGCCTGATGTGCCACAGACAAGGTGGGGAGAGCGAGAGCTTCGCCAAGCGGGCCATCGAGAGCCTGGTCAAGAAGCTGAAGGAGAAGAAAGACGAGCTGGACTCCCTCATCACGGCCATCACCACCAACGGGGCGCATCCCAGCAAATGTGTGACCATACAGCGCACATTGGACGGCCGCCTACAGGTCAGTATTTTATTGCTATGGCCTTGAATAAATCATAACACAGATGTTGTTGTTTTAGGTCGCTGGACGTAAAGGTTTCCCTCACGTTGTGTATGCGCGATTGTGGCGCTGGCCCGATCTGCACAAAAACGAGTTAAAACATGTCAAATACTGCCAGTATGCCTTTGACCTCAAATGTGACAACGTTTGCGTCAATCCGTACCACTACGAGAGAGTGGTCTCGCCAGGCATCGGTAAGTTCACACACACCAAAAAAAGTCCATCCAAGTAATTGGGCAATTTAGATTTATTTAAATTCCATGAGCTTTTCGATTAAACATGGAGTCTTTTCTCTATTTCTCTGCAGACTTATCAGGACTGACGCTTTCAAGCACAGGTGAGTTGTTCGACGTGTTTGTACTTGTCACATCGCTGTCGTCAATCTTCGGTGCGCTCGTTGTTCATGCTCAACAGGTCCACTCATGGTAAAAGACGAGTACGACTACGACAATCAGCAATCTCACCCCAGCGCCGACAGCCACCTGCAGACAATCCAGCATCCTCCGTCCAGGCCGGGCCCGCCAGACACCTTTGGTAGCCCCGCCCTCCTCCCGCCAACAGAGGGCAGCAGCTCGGCTGCAACATCCGCATTTTCCGCCATTGGCGCGGGACCCTCAAGTAAGGCTTTCGGGGGTTTCAACAGGCGAGATTGTCTCCAGTGAGTTTGACAGCTTCTTTCGTTTACAGATTCCACCTCCAACTGGAACCGAAACAGCAGCTTCACGTCTGCGGTGCCGCATCAAAATGGCCACCTACAGCACCATACGCCCATGCCTCATACAGGACATTACTGTACGTCTTTGGAAATGTTCCCTATTTTCGCTCTTTATTTTGCTCAGGATATTTTAAAGTCGACCCGCTGTGTAAAAAGTGACACTTGGCTCGAAAGCAGAGCTGCAGTTTTAACTCTGCCTTGGTTGTCATGGTAACAAAAGCCATAACTGAGCGAGTCGACGAAGAGTGCAAGAAGCGGAATAGAAAGTGTGTTGCTTTTCTTCATCCTTTGCATATTTTGACATAAGAATGTACCAGATCTTTTATTGAGGCACAAGGGGAAAAAGAAAATCACGGCTTCTTTGAAAAATGTCGATCAATTAGTCAAATCAGAATCTGAATTATTTCACCGCTTCCCTTTCTGTGATTTCCACAGGGTCTGTTAGCAACGAAATAGCATTCCAACCACCAATATCCAATCACCCCGGTGAGTTTTCTTGTCAATCATTATTCTTGAGATGTCATGGACAAATGTTAACTGCTCGCCGCTTTGTCGCAGCTCCAGAATACTGGTGCTCCATCGCGTACTTTGAGATGGACGTCCAGGTCGGCGAGACGTTCAAGGTGCCCTCCACGTGCCCGATAGTGACGGTGGACGGTTACGTGGACCCCTCGGGAGGCGACCGCTTCTGCCTGGGCCAGCTC